>NC_062258.1:0-333750 GCF_905475465.1 Pieris napi | reverse complement strand
CTTCTCAAAAAAATATAGAAAAATTTACATAGTTTGGTACAATTATAGTAAAATGTTCAAATTACATATATACAACTTTTGTACATGTTGCAACATTGCCATGGCTTCATCGTCATTGCTGGGTTTTTAAGAATTACCCTCGCACGTACTGTGATGGAAAATATGATGTGAAAACCAGAATGCCTTACGCCCAAAAATCGACGGCGTGTGTCAGGCACAGAAGGCTGATCTAGGTGATCATGATTAAGAGAAAAAGAAATCACAAAATAGATAAAGAATAATTACTAATAATGTTCATTCGGTCTATTCTATATTATTAAATAACTTGAGAGGTGTCAAGGGACACCCGGATGGAACGAAGTGCCTTTCGATTATTTATATGTTAATTGGTATCATAACAGTATATTTAATAATAATAATATTTCATCGTCTATTAAAGTTTTAAGAGACCAGGAATCTAAAAGAGGAAGAAGGATGATGTCGTTGTGCTACGCAGCGATTAAATAGTAAAATAACCAAAATATAAATTAAGTGGCACAATTAATATGCATATTTTGTATTTCGTGGTTCAGATGTTTTAATTTAGTCTCATCTGGTTCATCTCCTTGTATAAGCTGTTCTCGTTGTGATAGTTCACTAATTTTTGAATTCGCAGAAATTTGACATTTTCCTAAAACATTATTTTTTTATTTATTATAATGAATATTTTTTAAAGGTATTGTATTGAAAAAAATTGCAAGGAAACTAGGGACCCCGCAATTATTATTGTAAAGGGATTCTGGTGTACGTTTACTACGACTAATTTAGTTAAGTGATTCCAAAAATAATTTTCACTTATCGCTGCGAAAAAAAAACCAACATTACGAGGTGTTCCCGGGCGGTCACCCATCCAAGTACTGACCTCACCCGATGTTGCTTAACTTAGGTGATCGGACGAGAACCGATGTATTTCAATAGCAAATAGCAAAAAAGTGTCGTGACAACTTTTCGTAAGAATTTTTTCCGTCTAGCCCCCTTTCACAACGCGCGATAAGGAACTTCGTTCCAATAAATGAAACCAACGGGATTGATCACAAAAGTGTTGAAAGGTCTCGGTGAATAATTCTCATCGTATGTTCACAGAGTTAAACAAAATGAATGAAGACGGTATTACATGTCCTGAGTGACTGAGTGAATTAACATAACAGAGACAAACTTCAACATTATTTAATGTTGAACAAAAGCGTAAAGGTGATATCAGACGGTTCACTCGAATGATTGTTCACTCGAGTGAATGCTTCATTTTTTTTTTCATTCTATGTTCACACGGCTTAGACGATATGATACAGAAATGAACATTGTTCTTTCTTTTAAATATGTCATCGAATGAAGTCGTACGTCTTGGAATTAGTTTAATTTGTGATCATTTTATCAAAGAGTTGACAAAAAAGAAGCAAAGAATACGTCGACGGTGGTGGGTGCGACCATGGATTGAAAGAAGAAATTTATTTAAAAAAAAAGTAATGTATTTTGATCGTTCCACTTGAACACCATTTTGCCGCATGAAAACAATATAATAACACACAGAAAAAAAAAGTTATAACTTCGTCGACAACGTGATGTCCGTCTGGCCGAATCCGAATGAATGTTCTCTCAGTGTTCAGACCGTTCATTTCTCGTTCATTCGGGGTGGGAATGAAAGATACCGGATGCCAATATCCAACACTGTTGGATCGGTTCACTAATGAATTCATTCGTCACTCGTGTTTCATTTTTTGTTCAGACATTTCATTTCGAGTGAAATGTACCGAATGAAAGGTGAAAATGAACCGTCTGATATCAACTTAAAGGTGATATCAGACGGTTCACTCGAATGCTTGTTCACTCGAGTGAATGCTTCATTTTTTTTCATTCTATGTTCACACGGCTTAGACGAAATGATACAGAAATGAACATTCATTGTTCTTTCTTTTAAATATGTCATCGAATGAAGTCGTACGTCTCGGAATTAGTTTAATTTGTGATCATTTAATCAAAGAGTAATAATTTAATTTAATAATTTTTAAAGTACCGTTCATTTCTCGTTCATTCGGAGTGGGAATGAAAGATACCGGATGCCAATATCCAACACTGTTGGATCGGTTCACTAATGAATTCATTCGGCACTCGTGTTTCATTTTTTGTTCAGACATTTCATTTCGAGTGAAATGTACCGAATGAAAGGTGAAAATGTCACCTTTAAGTTGATATCAGACGGTTCATTTTTTGTTCATTTTCATCTTTCATTATCTAGCCGACGGACATCACGTTGTCGACAAAGTTATAACGTTTTTTTAACTTTTCTTCAAATTTACTTTCATCCATTCGAAGATGATTACAATATGAATCAGAATCTTCAACGGCTAGTTCTCTCAACAATGTATTGGAAGCTCCTAATAAATTTCTTCTTTCAATCCATGGTCGCACCCACCACCGTCGACGTTTTCTTTGCTTCTTTTTTGTCAACTCTTTGATTAAATGATCACAAATTAAACTAATTCTAAGACGTACGACTTCATTCGATGACATATTTAAAAGAAAGAACAATGAATGTTCATTTCTGTATCATTTCGTCTAAGCCGTGTGAACATAGAATGAAAAAAAATGAAGCAGTCACTCGAGTGAACAATCATTCGAGTGAACCGTCTGACTCTGATGTCACCTTTAGAGACACTTTTGAAAAAAAAACTTTAAAAATAATACAAAAACTTGTTAACAGATATAAGTAATACTTAATCATACTATTTAGTTATAAATGATGATATCTAAACTCAAATAAATCACTTAATACATCCGACGATATATAAATAACATTTATCTTTCTGTAATATTACTATACAAACCGTACAATTATTTTAAGCGAGCTTTATAAAATAGTTTAAGATTAACAAATAATCTCGAGATGCATTAAGACTATAAAAGAGAATACAAAAAAGGTAAAACAATATTTTTTCGTGTCTTTTGAAGTTTCTGAAGTCAGTTAAATATAGGAGAAGGATATAGGATAGGATATACATTTAAAAAAAAAAAATTATGTACCACAAAGAACGGTTCGGTGGCCGTCGATACACAATTCATATTAAATAATAAGTCCTGAGTACATACCTCGTCAATGTCTCCTTACAGAAAGATAGGCACACAATAATATCAGCCGTAAGGATTTGGGATTAGTTTTAGTATGGGCACAAAAAGAGATTAGACTGATGATAATTGATACCTTGCCTCACAATAGTTCTTAAACACGCACTAACCACTCACTATATACTAATTTTAAATAGTGGACGTATCTGTAATCAACAAAAAGTATATGTGTACTATCCAAATTAAAAATGCTAGATGCACGAGAACACGTAACCCGACAGAATCTCAACCATGACTATCAAAAAATGTGTCGATCGGCCGCGCGTAAATATTTTGCATCACCCTCATCATTTTTTATAAAATTAATACATAATATAATGTATTTCGAACAGCTAACTTAGATATATTTTGTTTATTAAGTAACAAAAATGAACTTCAAGCTGGTGATTACAATCAACATAAAACTATGTTGGTTATAATCAAAGGCTTTCACTATGGTCTTTAACAGTGAAAGCAGATAGTGATCACTCACACTGGTGTCTCAGCAATTTGTCATACATTCTTTTCGATTTGGAAAATCTAAAATCAAAAAACATCAAGTCATTTAATAATTAACGAGGAAGTGTCGGGCGCAGTCAGCGGCCGTGTGTCGGGCGACTGTAGCACTGCAGACGTCTCAATTCCAACGGATTTGTCGCAGTTTCAAGCTCTAATGAGGTATGACATTGCTTTTTTAATCGTGTAGATGGAACAAGCAAGAATATTTGCGCGAGATAAAACTGATAAAACTCCTGGAAACATTGATAATAAGCAAACTAAGTCTGTTTTGCTACTCATGATGCTGGATAGGATATTAAAGATCTTAGTCTTGTCTAATTGCTTAGGAATACAGTGGCTGAGCTACGAATAATTGTACTTCCCTGACAGCTTTACATGTTGTAAAACTTAAACACTACTTAGCTAAAAGGCCTACAATTTCTTTTAAGCTCATTTTATTAGAACACGTCGATAACAATAAAATTATTCCATTACGTATGAAATATTATATTATGACGGCACGCACTTTTAATAGCTTAATATGTGTATTAACGGACAATGGAAATAAAAAGTGCGAGTGGGTGACATTGATATCATAATCAAAATATGAAATGATATTGGGGTCCTATAGGGCCGTGTTTGTTTTTAAAGGATAGTTTGTTTATTAATTAGATTGTAGTGCGTGTAATACCTATCATTATTTGTATATATCGCTGATTTTGATAAAGTTTTTGTTGCAGATTTTATTTCCGGTTCCCAGAACTTTTTCAGTCCTTTTCAGAGGAATTAATTGAAGGTACTTTCTAAAACTTTATAGGTGTAGTAGGTCACGCCCTATTATTTGAAGTGCATATTGCATTCAAGATAAATAATGATATTCAATAATCATGTACGAAATGTGTTATTAAGTCTGTTGCACTCACTTGGATCTACCTACATTTCATTCCATAAAAAATCTAACTCCCCGCTTAAAGTGTGTAAAGTAAGAAAATATATTACAAATCCATTTTAAAATATTGGCTGGGCTGAATATTAGAAATTTCTCATTCCTCAAACCTTTGAAGTAACGAAAAAGATTCATTATACGTCCGCACTAGCCGGCACTTCTGCAATCAAAATAGCATTATTCGATAACCGTCGGGGGCGGTATTTAGACCATTGAGGATAACCCTAATTTTATATTACCACCCCAGACTTATTCACAACTGTATTCGTCAAAAAATAGAATGTTCTTTTCAACGCCCTCTAACGGTAGAGACGCATTAAAACTGTCAAATTTGCAGTAAACCGTATGTCCGTGGAATAAGGTAGGTTTTAGAGTGTTACCGCTTTGAGTTTATGACAATAGGGCTACAAGATTTTCTATTTATTGGTGGTAAAGTCCGCGTGTCAGAACTAACACCAGTTTTAATATTTTCTATCACGTGCCGGCCACGCGTGAGCCTTTGGTAAAAAACTGAACGTATAATTCGCATTTTATTGTCTCATTCTTGTTATATCAAGTTATATTTTTTGTGGTTAATGGTTGGTCATTACCAAATTGCCCGATTTCAAATAGGCCCGACGATGCGTTGCGAATGTGAATCCTTTGAATTTTTAAACGTGGGCAATATATTTTAACATTAGACGGTATTGTGTTGATTCTTGGCGATTTATAAAGCTTGGGTAGAATAGAGTTTTGAACAGAAAAATTATTACTTTTATTTGAAATTTTCTTCAGTATAAACGTCACCAAGTATCTATATACAGTTATTAAAAATAAAATATTCGTAAAAAATTGCTCCTATGGACGTTGCACAAAGAATGACTTAAGTAGCATTTGAAACATTCAATTATTTAATGTATTTAGACCAGGGATTTGAAATAATATATCATAGAAAATGTAATAAACTATTAAGTTAATATTTTGCTATATAATATCATTCGTTAGAATGCGACTTATAGCGCCATCTTTGGATATTATAAACAAGCATTTTCATATACTTTTTTTTACTTTTTAATATTGATGTTGATTAAATTTGTTAATGTTATTATATCTAGTTTATATATTATATAATTTAAACAAACTGAATAGGCAGGATAAGGTATTTTTTACATTTATTGTTCTTGATACTTGGTGAAATGTTTAGAGCCACTATAATAATAATATTATCAGACAAATGTGCTTTTTTAAATATAATACAATTCGCTCTCTACATTTAAGGTAAATTTAGACTGTCCTTTTTCTTAAAATGTCTGAAAACTACAAAATATTGTAAATAATGAATACAAAGGTACTAAATTCTAATAAGGCACAAATAAAGCTACTATCGCCATCTCTGATCCGAAGCTAGAACCACAGAACCCCAACTCAAGGGAATATTTCCGTCCACGTGCCAATACGATACGATATTATAACAATATAATAGACGATGTCATCGCAACATCATAATACTGGATTATTAATTACACTGACGACAGGAAATTGCCTTTTATAGCATAGGGCGGGCTCAAAAGAGATTTTTAATTTCGTAATTATTGATAAAATTGTATTTTAGTTTTTTCTACTTGAATTGAATGCTATTTCATCGATAAGAGCTTCTCAAAAAAATATAGAAAAATTTACATAGTTTGGTACAATTATAGTAAAATGTTCAAATTACATATATACAACTTTTGTACATGTTGCAACATTGCCATGGCTTCATCGTCATTGCTGGGTTTTTAAGAATTACCCTCGCACGTACTGTGATGGAAAATATGATGTGAAAACCAGAATGCCTTACGCCCAAAAATCGACGGCGTGTGTCAGGCACAGAAGGCTGATCACCTATTAAGAGAAAAAGAATCACAAAATAGATAAAGAATAATTTCTAATAATGTTCATTCGGTCTATTCTATATTATTAAATAACTTGAGAGGTGTCAAGGGACACCCGGATGGAACGAAGTGCCTTTCGATTATTTATATGTTAATTGGTATCATAACAGTATATTTAATAATAATAATATTTCATCGTCTATTAAAGTTTTAAGAGACCAGGAATCTAAAAGAGGAAGAAGGATGATGTCGTTGTGCTACGCAGCGATTAAATAGTAAAATAACCAAAATATAAATTAAGTGGCACAATTAATATGCATATTTTGTATTTCGTGGTTCAGATGTTTTAATTTAGTCTCATCTGGTTCATCTCCTTGTATAAGCTGTTCTCGTTGTGATAGTTCACTAATTTTTGAATTCGCAGAAATTTGACATTTTCCTAAAACATTATTTTTTTATTTATTATAATGAATATTTTTTAAAGGTATTGTATTGAAAAAAATTGCAAGGAAACTAGGGACCCCGCAATTATTATTGTAAAGGGATTCTGGTGTACGTTTACTACGACTAATTTAGTTAAGTGATTCCAAAAATAATTTTCACTTATCGCTGCGAAAAAAAAACCAACATTACGAGGTGTTCCCAGGCGGTCACCCATCCAAGTACTGACCTCACCCGATGTTGCTTAACTTAGGTGATCGGACGAGAACCGATGTATTTCAATAGCAAATAGCAAAAAAGTGTCGTGACAACTTTTCGTAAGAATTTTTTCCGTCTAGCCCCCTTTCACAACGCGCGATAAGGAACTTCGTTCCAATAAATGAAACCAACGGGATTGATCACAAAAGTGTTGAAAGGTCTCGGTGAATAATTCTCATCGTATGTTCACAGAGTTAAACAAAATGAATGAAGACGGTATTACATGTCCTGAGTGACTGAGTGAATTAACATAACAGAGACAAACTTCAACATTATTTAATGTTGAACAAAAGCGTAAAGGTGATATCAGACGGTTCACTCGAATGATTGTTTACTCGAGTGAATGCTTCATTTTTTTTTTCATTCTATGTTCACACGGCTTAGACGATATGATACAGAAATGAACATTGTTCTTTCTTTTAAATATGTCATCGAATGAAGTCGTACGTCTTGGAATTAGTTTAATTTGTGATCATTTTATCAAAGAGTTGACAAAAAAGAAGCAAAGAATACGTCGACGGTGGTGGGTGCGACCATGGATTGAAAGAAGAAATTTATTTAAAAAAAAAGTAATGTATTTTGATCGTTCCACTTGAACACCATTTTGCCGCATGAAAACAATATAATAACACACAGAAAAAAAAAGTTATAACTTCGTCGACAACGTGATGTCCGTCTGGCCGAATCCGAATGAATGTTCTCTCAGTGTTCAGACCGTTCATTTCTCGTTCATTCGGGGTGGGAATGAAAGATACCGGATGCCAATATCCAACACTGTTGGATCGGTTCACTAATGAATTCATTCATCACTCGTGTTTCATTTTTTGTTCAGACATTTCATTTCGAGTGAAATGTACCGAATGAAAGGTGAAAATGAACCGTCTGATATCAACTTAAAGGTGATATCAGACGGTTCACTCGAATGCTTGTTCATTCGAGTGAATGCTTCATTTTTTTTCATTCTATGTTCACACGGCTTAGACGAAATGATACAGAAATGAACATTCATTGTTCTTTCTTTTAAATATGTCATCGAATGAAGTCGTACGTCTTAGAATTAGTTTAATTTGTGATCATTTAATCAAAGAGTAATAATTTAATTTAATAATTTTTAAAGTACCGTTCATTTCTCGTTCATTCGGAGTGGGAATGAAAGATACCGGATGCCAATATCCAACACTGTTGGATCGGTTCACTAATGAATTCATTCGGCACTCGTGTTTCATTTTTTGTTCAGACATTTCATTTCGAGTGAAATGTACCGAATGAAAGGTGAAAATGTCACCTTTAAGTTGATATCAGACGGTTCATTTTTTGTTCATTTTCATCTTTCATTATCTAGCCGACGGACATCACGTTGTCGACAAAGTTATAACGTTTTTTTAACTTTTCTTCAAATTTACTTTCATCCATTCGAAGATGATTACAATATGAATCAGAATCTTCAACGGCTAGTTCTCTCAACAATGTATTGGAAGCTCCTAATAAATTTCTTCTTTCAATCCATGGTCGCACCCACCACCGTCGACGTTTTCTTTGCTTCTTTTTTGTCAACTCTTTGATTAAATGATCACAAATTAAACTAATTCTAAGACGTACGACTTCATTCGATGACATATTTAAAAGAAAGAACAATGAATGTTCATTTCTGTATCATTTCGTCTAAGCCGTGTGAACATAGAATGAAAAAAAATGAAGCAGTCACTCGAGTGAACAATCATTCGAGTGAACCGTCTGACTCTGATGTCACCTTTAGAGACACTTTTGAAAAAAAAACTTTAAAAATAATACAAAAACTTGTTAACAGATATAAGTAATACTTAATCATACTATTTAGTTATAAATGATGATATCTAAACTCAAATAAATCACTTAATACATCCGACGATATATAAATAACATTTATCTTTCTGTAATATTACTATACAAACCGTACAATTATTTTAAGCGAGCTTTATAAAATAGTTTAAGATTAACAAATAATCTCGAGATGCATTAAGACTATAAAAGAGAATACAAAAAAGGTAAAACAATATTTTTTCGTGTCTTTTGAAGTTTCTGAAGTCAGTTAAATATAGGAGAAGGATATAGGATAGGATATACATTAAAAAAAAAAAAATTATGTACCACAAAGAACGGTTCGGTGGCCGTCGATACACAATTCATATTAAATAATAAGTCCTGAGTACATACCTCGTCAATGTCTCCTTACAGAAAGATAGGCACACAATAATATCAGCCGTAAGGATTTGGGATTAGTTTTAGTATGGGCACAAAAAGAGATTAGACTGATGATAATTGATACCTTGCCTCACAATAGTTCTTAAACACGCACTAACCACTCACTATATACTAATTTTAAATAGTGGACGTATCTGTAATCAACAAAAAGTATATGTGTACTATCCAAATTAAAAATGCTAGATGCACGAGAACACGTAACCCGACAGAATCTCAACCATGACTATCAAAAAATGTGTCGATCGGCCGCGCGTAAATATTTTGCATCACCCTCATCATTTTTTATAAAATTAATACATAATATAATGTATTTCGAACAGCTAACTTAGATATATTTTGTTTATTAAGTAACAAAAATGAACTTCAAGCTGGTGATTACAATCAACATAAAACTATGTTGGTTATAATCAAAGGCTTTCACTATGGTCTTTAACAGTGAAAGCAGATAGTGATCACTCACACTGGTGTCTCAGCAATTTGTCATACATTCTTTTCGATTTGGAAAATCTAAAATCAAAAAACATCAAGTCATTTAATAATTAACGAGGAAGTGTCGGGCGCAGTCAGCGGCCGTGTGTCGGGCGACTGTAGCACTGCAGACGTCCCAATTCCAACGGATTTGTCGCAGTTTCAAGCTCTAATGAGGTATGACATTGCTTTTTTAATCGTGTAGATGGAACAAGCAAGAATATTTGCGCGAGATAAAACTGATAAAACTCCTGGAAACATTGATAATAAGCAAACTAAGTCTGTTTTGCTACTCATGATGCTGGATAGGATATTAAAGATCTTAGTCTTGTCTAATTGCTTAGGAATACAGTGGCTGAGCTACGAATAATTGTACTTCCCTGACAGCTTTACATGTTGTAAAACTTAAACACTACTTAGCTAAAAGGCCTACAATTTCTTTTAAGCTCATTTTATTAGAACACGTCGATAACAATAAAATTATTCCATTACGTATGAAATATTATATTATGACGGCACGCACTTTTAATAGCTTAATATGTGTATTAACGGACAATGGAAATAAAAAGTGCGAGTGGGTGACATTGATATCATAATCAAAATATGAAATGATATTGGGGTCCTATAGGGCCGTGTTTGTTTTTAAAGGATAGTTTGTTTATTAATTAGATTGTAGTGCGTGTAATACCTATCATTATTTGTATATATCGCTGATTTTGATAAAGTTTTTGTTGCAGATTTTATTTCCGGTTCCCAGAACTTTTTCAGTCCTTTTCAAAGGAATTAATTGAAGGTACTTTCTAAAACTTTATAGGTGTAGTAGGTCACGCCCTATTATTTGAAGTGCATATTGCATTCAAGATAAATAATGATATTCAATAATCATGTACGAAATGTGTTATTAAGTCTGTTGCACTCACTTGGATCTACCTACATTTCATTCCATAAAAAATCTAACTCCCCGCTTAAAGTGTGTAAAGTAAGAAAATATATTACAAATCCATTTTAAAATATTGGCTGGGCTGAATATTAGAAATTTCTCATTCCTCAAACCTTTGAAGTAACGAAAAAGATTCATTATACGTCCGCACTAGCCGGCACTTCTGCAATCAAAATAGCATTATTCGATAACCGTCGGGGGCGGTATTTAGACCATTGAGGATAACCCTAATTTTATATTACCACCCCAGACTTATTCACAACTGTATTCGTCAAAAAATAGAATGTTCTTTTCAACGCCCTCTAACGGTAGAGACGCATTAAAACTGTCAAATTTGCAGTAAACCGTATGTCCGTGGAATAAGGTAGGTTTTAGAGTGTTACCGCTTTGAGTTTATGACAATAGGGCTACAAGATTTTCTATTTATTGGTGGTAAAGTCCGCGTGTCAGAACTAACACCAGTTTTAATATTTTCGATCACGTGCCGGCCACGCGTGAGCCTTTGGTAAAAAACTGAACGTATAATTCGCATTTTATTGTCTCATTCTTGTTATATCAAGTTATATTTTTTGTGGTTAATGGTTGGTCATTACCAAATTGCCCGATTTCAAATAGGCCCGACGATGCGTTGCGAATGTGAATCCTTTGAATTTTTAAACGTGGGCAATATATTTTAACATTAGACGGTATTGTGTTGATTCTTGGCGATTTATAAAGCTTGGGTAGAATAGAGTTTTGAACAGAAAAATTATTACTTTTATTTGAAATTTTCTTCAGTATAAACGTCACCAAGTATCTATATACAGTTATTAAAAATAAAATATTCGTAAAAAATTGCTCCTATGGACGTTGCACAAAGAATGACTTAAGTAGCATTTGAAACATTCAATTATTTAATGTATTTAGACCAGGGATTTGAAATAATATATCATAGAAAATGTAATAAACTATTAAGTTAATATTTTGCTATATAATATCATTCGTTAGAATGCGACTTATAGCGCCATCTTTGGATATTATAAACAAGCATTTTCGTATACTTTTTTTTTACTTTTTAATATTGATGTTGATTAAATTTGTTAATGTTATTATATCTAGTTTATATATTATATAATTTAAACAAACTGAATAGGCAGGATAAGGTATTTTTTACATTTATTGTTCTTGATACTTGGTGAAATGTTTAGAGCCACTATAATAATAATATTATCAGACAAATGTGCTTTTTTAAATATAATACAATTCGCTCTCTACATTTAAGGTAAATTTAGACTGTCCTTTTTCTTAAAATGTCTGAAAACTACAAAATATTGTAAATAATGAATACAAAGGTACTAAATTCTAATAAGGCACAAATAAAGCTACTATCGCCATCTCTGATCCGAAGCTAGAACCACAGAACCCCAACTCAAGGGAATATTTCCGTCCACGTGCCAATACGATACGATATTATAACAATATAATAGACGATGTCATCGCAACATCATAATACTGGATTATTAATTACACTGACGACAGGAAATTGCCTTTTATAGCATAGGGCGGGCTCAAAAGAGATTTTTATTTTCGTAATTATTGATAAAATTGTATTTTAGTTTTTTCTACTTGAATTGAATGCTATTTCATCGATAAGAGCTTCTCAAAAAAATATAGAAAAATTTACATAGTTTGGTACAATTATAGTAAAATGTTCAAATTACATATATACAACTTTTGTACATGTTGCAACATTGCCATGGCTTCATCGTCATTGCTGGGTTTTTAAGAATTACCCTCGCACGTACTGTGATGGAAAATATGATGTGAAAACCAGAATGCCTTACGCCCAAAAATCGACGGCGTGTGTCAGGCACAGAAGGATGATCACCTATTAAGAGAAAAATAATCACAAAATAGATAAAGAATAATTACTAATAATGTTCATTCGGTCTATTCTATATTATTAGATAACTTGAGAGGTGTCAAGGGACACCCGGATGGAACGAAGTGCCTTTCGATTATTTATATGTTAATTGGTATCATAACAGTATATTTAATAATAATAATATTTCATCGTCTATTAAAGTTTTAAGAGACCAGGAATCTAAAAGAGGAAGAAGGATGATGTCGTTGTGCTACGCAGCGATTAAATAGTAAAATAACCAAAATATAAATTAAGTGGCACAATTAATATGCATATTTTGTATTTCGTGGTTCAGATGTTTTAATTTAGTCTCATCTGGTTCATCTCCTTGTATAAGCTGTTCTCGTTGTGATAGTTCACTAATTTTTGAATTCGCAGAAATTTGACATTTTCCTAAAACATTATTTTTTTATTTATTATAATGAATATTTTTTAAAGGTATTGTATTGAAAAAAATTGCAAGGAAACTAGGGACCCCGCAATTATTATTGTAAAGGGATTCTGGTGTACGTTTACTACGACTAATTTAGTTAAGTGATTCCAAAAATAATTTTCACTTATCGCTGCGAAAAAAAAACCAACATTACGAGGTTTTCCCAGGCGGTCACCCATCCAAGTACTGACCTCACCCGATGTTGCTTAACTTAGGTGATCGGACGAGAACCGATGTATTTCAATAGCAAATAGCAAAAAAGTGTCGTGACAACTTTTCGTAAGAATTTTTTCCGTCTAGCCCCCTTTCACAACGCGCGATAAGGAACTTCGTTCCAATAAATGAAACCAACGGGATTGATCACAAAAGTGTTGAAAGGTCTCGGTGAATAATTCTCATCGTATGTTCACAGAGTTAAACAAAATGAATGAAGACGGTATTACATGTCCTGAGTGACTGAGTGAATTAACATAACAGAGACAAACTTCAACATTATTTAATGTTGAACAAAAGCGTAAAGGTGATATCAGACGGTTCACTCGAATGATTGTTCACTCGAGTGAATACTTCATTTTTTTTTTCATTCTATGTTCACACGGCTTAGACGATATGATACAGAAATGAACATTGTTCTTTCTTTTAAATATGTCATCGAATGAAGTCGTACGTCTTGGAATTAGTTTAATTTGTGATCATTTTATCAAAGAGTTGACAAAAAAGAAGCAAAGAATACGTCGACGGTGGTGGGTGCGACCATGGATTGAAAGAAGAAATTTATTTAAAAAAAAAGTAATGTATTTTGATCGTTCCACTTGAACACCATTTTGCCGCATGAAAAAAATATAATAACACACAGAAAAAAAAAGTTATAACTTCGTCGACAACGTGATGTCCGTCTGGCCGAATCCGAATGAATGTTCTCTCAGTGTTCAGACCGTTCATTTCTCGTTCATTCGGGGTGGGAATGAAAGATACCGGATGCCAATATCCAACACTGTTGGATCGGTTCACTAATGAATTCATTCATCACTCGTGTTTCATTTTTTGTTCAGACATTTCATTTCGAGTGAAATGTACCGAATGAAAGGTGAAAATGAACCGTCTGATATCAACTTAAAGGTGATATCAGACGGTTCACTCGAATGCTTGTTCACTCGAGTGAATGCTTCATTTTTTTTCATTCTATGTTCACACGGCTTAGACGAAATGATACAGAAATGAACATTCATTGTTCTTTCTTTTAAATATGTCATCGAATGAAGTCGTACGTCTCGGAATTAGTTTAATTTGTGATCATTTAATCAAAGAGTAATAATTTAATTTAATAATTTTTAAAGTACCGTTCATTTCTCGTTCATTCGGAGTGGGAATGAAAGATACCGGATGCCAATATCCAACACTGTTGGATCGGTTCACTAATGAATTCATTCGGCACTCGTGTTTCATTTTTTGTTCAGACATTTCATTTCGAGTGAAATGTACCGAATGAAAGGTGAAAATGTCACCTTTAAGTTGATATCAGACGGTTCATTTTTTGTTCATTTTCATCTTTCATTATCTAGCCGACGGACATCACGTTGTCGACAAAGTTATAACGTTTTTTTAACTTTTCTTCAAATTTACTTTCATCCATTCGAAGATGATTACAATATGAATCAGAATCTTCAACGGCTAGTTCTCTCAACAATGTATTGGAAGCTCCTAATAAATTTCTTCTTTCAATCCATGGTCGCACCCACCACCGTCGACGTTTTCTTTGCTTCTTTTTTGTCAACTCTTTGATTAAATGATCACAAATTAAACTAATTCTAAGACGTACGACTTCATTCGATGACATATTTAAAAGAAAGAACAATGAATGTTCATTTCTGTATCATTTCGTCTAAGCCGTGTGAACATAGAATGAAAAAAAATGAAGCAGTCACTCGAGTGAACAATCATTCGAGTGAACCGTCTGACTCTGATGTCACCTTTAGAGACACTTTTGAAAAAAAAACTTTAAAAATAATACAAAAACTTGTTAACAGATATAAGTAATACTTAATCATACTATTTAGTTATAAATGATGATATCTAAACTCAAATAAATCACTTAATACATCCGACGATATATAAATAACATTTATCTTTCTGTAATATTACTATACAAACCGTACAATTATTTTAAGCGAGCTTTATAAAATAGTTTAAGATTAACAAATAATCTCGAGATGCATTAAGACTATAAAAGAGAATACAAAAAAGGTAAAACAATATTTTTTCGTGTCTTTTGAAGTTTCTGAAGTCAGTTAAATATAGGAGAAGGATATAGGATAGGATATACATTAAAAAAAAAAAATTATGTACCACAAAGAACGGTTCGGTGGCCGTCGATACACAATTCATATTAAATAATAAGTCCTGAGTACATACCTCGTCAATGTCTCCTTACAGAAAGATAGGCACACAATAATATCAGCCGTAAGGATTTGGGATTAGTTTTAGTATGGGCACAAAAAGAGATTAGACTGATGATAATTGATACCTTGCCTCACAATAGTTCTTAAACACGCACTAACCACTCACTATATACTAATTTTAAATAGTGGACGTATCTGTAATCAACAAAAAGTATATGTGTACTATCCAAATTAAAAATGCTAGATGCACGAGAACACGTAACCCGACAGAATCTCAACCATGACTATCAAAAAATGTGTCGATCGGCCGTGCGTAAATATTTTGCATCACCCTCATCATTTTTTATAAAATTAATACATAATATAATGTATTTCGAACAGCTAACTTAGATATATTTTGTTTATTAAGTAACAAAAATGAACTTCAAGCTGGTGATTACAATCAACATAAAACTATGTTGGTTATAATCAAAGGCTTTCACTATGGTCTTTAACAGTGAAAGCAGATAGTGATCACTCACACTGGTTGGTGTCTCAGCAATTTGTCATACATTCTTTTCGATTTGGAAAATCTAAAATCAAAAAACATCAAGTCATTTAATAATTAACGAGGAAGTGTCGGGCGCAGTCAGCGGCCGTGTGTCGGGCGACTGTAGCACTGCAGACGTCCCAATTCCAACGGATTTGTCGCAGTTTCAAGCTCTAATGAGGTATGACATTGCTTTTTTAATCGTGTAGATGGAACAAGCAAGAATATTTGCGCGAGATAAAACTGATAAAACTCCTGGAAACATTGATAATAAGCAAACTAAGTCTGTTTTGCTACTCATGATGCTGGATAGGATATTAAAGATCTTAGTCTTGTCTAATTGCTTAGGAATACAGTGGCTGAGCTACGAATAATTGTACTTCCCTGACAGCTTTACATGTTGTAAAACTTAAACACTACTTAGCTAAAAGGCCTACAATTTCTTTTAAGCTCATTTTATTAGAACACGTCGATAACAATAAAATTATTCCATTACGTATGAAATATTATATTATGACGGCACGCACTTTTAATAGCTTAATATGTGTATTAACGGACAATGGAAATAAAAAGTGCGAGTGGGTGACATTGATATCATAATCAAAATATGAAATGATATTGGGGTCCTATAGGGCCGTGTTTGTTTTTAAAGGATAGTTTGTTTATTAATTAGATTGTAGTGCGTGTAATACCTATCATTATTTGTATATATCGCTGATTTTGATAAAGTTTTTGTTGCAGATTTTATTTCCGGTTCCCAGAACTTTTTCAGTCCTTTTCAAAGGAATTAATTGAAGGTACTTTCTAAAACTTTATAGGTGTAGTAGGTCACGCCCTATTATTTGAAGTGCATATTGCATTCAAGATAAATAATGATATTCAATAATCATGTACGAAATGTGTTATTAAGTCTGTTGCACTCACTTGGATCTACCTACATTTCATTCCATAAAAAATCTAACTCCCCGCTTAAAGTGTGTAAAGTAAGAAAATATATTACAAATCCATTTTAAAATATTGGCTGGGCTGAATATTAGAAATTTCTCATTCCTCAAACCTTTGAAGTAACGAAAAAGATTCATTATACGTCCGCACTAGCCGGCACTTCTGCAATCAAAATAGCATTATTCGATAACCGTCGGGGGCGGTATTTAGACCATTGAGGATAACCCTAATTTTATATTACCACCCCAGACTTATTCACAACTGTATTCGTCAAAAAATAGAATGTTCTTTTCAACGCCCTCTAACGGTAGAGACGCATTAAAACTGTCAAATTTGCAGTAAACCGTATGTCCGTGGAATAAGGTAGGTTTTAGAGTGTTACCGCTTTAAGTTTATGACAATAGGGCTACAAGATTTTCTATTTATTGGTGGTAAAGTCCGCGTGTCAGAACTAACACCAGTTTTAATATTTTCTATCACGTGCCGGCCACGCGTGAGCCTTTGGTAAAAAACTGAACGTATAATTCGCATTTTATTGTCTCATTCTTGTTATATCAAGTTATATTTTTTGTGGTTAATGGTTGGTCATTACCAAATTGCCCGATTTCAAATAGGCCCGACGATGCGTTGCGAATGTGAATCCTTTGAATTTTTAAACGTGGGCAATATATTTTAACATTAGACGGTATTGTGTTGATTCTTGGCGATTTATAAAGCTTGGGTAGAATAGAGTTTTGAACAGAAAAATTATTACTTTTATTTGAAATTTTCTTCAGTATAAACGTCACCAAGTATCTATATACAGTTATTAAAAATAAAATATTCGTAAAAAATTGCTCCTATGGACGTTGCACAAAGAATGACTTAAGTAGCATTTGAAACATTCAATTATTTAATGTATTTAGACCAGGGATTTGAAATAATATATCATAGAAAATGTAATAAACTATTAAGTTAATATTTTGCTATATAATATCATTCGTTAGAATGCGACTTATAGCGCCATCTTTGGATATTATAAACAAGCATTTTCGTATACTTTTTTTTACTTTTTAATATTGATGTTGATTAAATTTGTTAATGTTATTATATCTAGTTTATATATTATATAATTTAAACAAACTGAATAGGCAGGATAAGGTATTTTTTACATTTATTGTTCTTGATACTTGGTGAAATGTTTAGAGCCACTATAATAATAATATTATCAGACAAATGTGCTTTTTTAAATATAATACAATTCGCTCTCTATATTTAAGGTAAATTTAGACTGTCCTTTTTCTTAAAATGTCTGAAAACTACAAAATATTGTAAATAATGAATACAAAGGTACTAAATTCTAATAAGGCACAAATAAAGCTACTATCGCCATCTCTGATCCGAAGCTAGAACCACAGAACCCCAACTCAAGGGAATATTTCCGTCCACGTGCCAATACGATACGATATTATAACAATATAATAGACGATGTCATCGCAACATCATAATACTGGATTATTAATTACACTGACGACAGGAAATTGCCTTTTATAGCATAGGGCGGGCTCAAAAGAGATTTTTATTTTCGTAATTATTGATAAAATTGTATTTTAGTTTTTTCTACTTGAATTGAATGCTATTTCATCGATAAGAGCTTCTCAAAAAAATATAGAAAAATTTACATAGTTTGGTACAATTATAGTAAAATGTTCAAATTACATATATACAACTTTTGTACATGTTGCAACATTGCCATGGCTTCATCGTCATTGCTGGGTTTTTAAGAATTACCCTCGCACGTACTGTGATGGAAAATATGATGTGAAAACCAGAATGCCTTACGCCCAAAAATCGACGGCGTGTGTCAGGCACAGAAGGCTGATCACCTATTAAGAGAAAAAGAAATCACAAAATAGATAAAGAATAATTACTAATAATGTTCATTCGGTCTATTCTATATTATTAAATAACTTGAGAGGTGTCAAGGGACACCCGGATGGAACGAAGTGCCTTTCGATTATTTATATGTTAATTGGTATCATAACAGTATATTTAATAATAATAATATTTCATCGTCTATTAAAGTTTTAAGAGACCAGGAATCTAAAAGAGGAAGAAGGATGATGTCGTTGTGCTACGCAGCGATTAAATAGTAAAATAACCAAAATATAAATTAAGTGGCACAATTAATATGCATATTTTGTATTTCGTGGTTCAGATGTTTTAATTTAGTCTCATCTGGTTCATCTCCTTGTATAAGCTGTTCTCGTTGTGATAGTTCACTAATTTTTGAATTCGCAGAAATTTGACATTTTCCTAAAACATTATTTTTTTATTTATTATAATGAATATTTTTTAAAGGTATTGTATTGAAAAAAATTGCAAGGAAACTAGGGACCCCGCAATTATTATTGTAAAGGGATTCTGGTGTACGTTTACTACGACTAATTTAGTTAAGTGATTCCAAAAATAATTTTCACTTATCGCTGCGAAAAAAAAACCAACATTACGAGGTGTTCCCAGGCGGTCACCCATCCAAGTACTGACCTCACCCGATGTTGCTTAACTTAGGTGATCGGACGAGAACCGATGTATTTCAATAGCAAATAGCAAAAAAGTGTCGTGACAACTTTTCGTAAGAATTTTTTCCGTCTAGCCCCCTTTCACAACGCGCGATAAGGAACTTCGTTCCAATAAATGAAACCAACGGGATTGATCACAAAAGTGTTGAAAGGTCTCGGTGAATAATTCTCATCGTATGTTCACAGAGTTAAACAAAATGAATGAAGACGGTATTACATGTCCTGAGTGACTGAGTGAATTAACATAACAGAGACAAACTTCAACATTATTTAATGTTGAACAAAAGCGTAAAGGTGATATCAGACGGTTCACTCGAATGATTGTTCACTCGAGTGAATGCTTCATTTTTTTTTTCATTCTATGTTCACACGGCTTAGACGATATGATACAGAAATGAACATTGTTCTTTCTTTTAAATATGTCATCGAATGAAGTCGTACGTCTTGGAATTAGTTTAATTTGTGATCATTTTATCAAAGAGTTGACAAAAAAGAAGCAAAGAATACGTCGACGGTGGTGGGTGCGACCATGGATTGAAAGAAGAAATTTATTTAAAAAAAAAGTAATGTATTTTGATCGTTCCACTTGAACACCATTTTGCCGCATGAAAACAATATAATAACACACAGAAAAAAAAAGTTATAACTTCGTCGACAACGTGATGTCTGTCTGGCCGAATCCGAATGAATGTTCTCTCAGTGTTCAGACCGTTCATTTCTCGTTCATTCGGGGTGGGAATGAAAGATATCGGATGCCAATATCCAACACTGTTGGATCGGTTCACTAATGAATTCATTCGTCACTCGTGTTTCATTTTTTGTTCAGACATTTCATTTCGAGTGAAATGTACCGAATGAAAGGTGAAAATGAACCGTCTGATATCAACTTAAAGGTGATATCAGACGGTTCACTCGAATGCTTGTTCACTCGAGTGAATGCTTCATTTTTTTCATTCTATGTTCACACGGCTTAGACGAAATGATACAGAAATGAACATTCATTGTTCTTTCTTTTAAATATGTCATCGAATGAAGTCGTACGTCTTAGAATTAGTTTAATTTGTGATCATTTAATCAAAGAGTAATAATTTAATTTAATAATTTTTAAAGTACCGTTCATTTCTCGTTCATTCGGAGTGGGAATGAAAGATACCGGATGCCAATATCCAACACTGTTGGATCGGTTCACTAATGAATTCATTCGGCACTCGTGTTTCATTTTTTGTTCAGACATTTCATTTCGAGTGAAATGTACCGAATGAAAGGTGAAAATGTCACCTTTAAGTTGATATCAGACGGTTCATTTTTTGTTCATTTTCATCTTTCATTATCTAGCCAACGGACATCACGTTGTCGACGAAGTTATAACGTTTTTTTAACTTTTCTTCAAATTTACTTTCATCCATTCGAAGATGATTACAATATAAATCAGGATCTTCAACGGCTAGTTCACTCAACAATGTATTGGAAGCTCCTAATAAATTTCTTCTTTCAATCCATGGTCGCACCCACCACCGTCGACGTTTTCTTTGCTTCTTTTTTGTCAACTCTTTGATTAAATGATCACAAATTAAACTAATTCTAAGACGTACGACTTCATTCGATGACATATTTAAAAGAAAGAACAATGAATGTTTATTTCTGTATCATTTCGTCTAAGCCGTGTGAACATAGAATGAAAAAAAATGAAGCAGTCACTCGAGTGAACAATCATTCGAGTGAACCGTCTGACTCTGATGTCACCTTTAGAGACACTTTTGAAAAAAAAACTTTAAAAATAATACAAAAACTTGTTAACAGATATAAGTAATACTTAATCATACTATTTAGTTATAAATGATGATATCTAAACTCAAATAAATCACTTAATACATCCGACGACATATAAATAACATTTATCTTTCTGTAATATTACTATACAAACCGTACAATTATTTTAAGCGAGCTGTATAAAATAGTTTAAGATTAACAAATAATCTCGAGATGCATTAAGACTATAAAAGAGAATACAAAAAAGGTAAAACAATATTTTTTCGTGTCTTTTGAAGTTTCTGAAGTCAGTTAAATATAGGAGAAGGATATAGGATAGGATATACATTAAAAAAAAAAAAATTATGTACCACAAA
This sequence comes from Pieris napi, assembly GCF_905475465.1. Taxonomy (NCBI): domain Eukaryota; kingdom Metazoa; phylum Arthropoda; class Insecta; order Lepidoptera; family Pieridae; genus Pieris; species Pieris napi. The sequence goes on along the minus strand of NC_062258.1, from coordinate 312,071 downwards.
GAACGGTTCGGTGGCCGTCGATACACAATTCATATTAAATAATAAGTCCTGAGTACATACCTCGTCAATGTCTCCTTACAGAAAGATAGGCACACAATAATATCAGCCGTAAGGATTTGGGATTAGTTTTAGTATGGGCACAAAAAGAGATTAGACTGATGATAATTGATACCTTGCCTCACAATAGTTCTTAAACACGCACTAACCACTCACTATATACTAATTTTAAATAGTGGACGTATCTGTAATCAACAAAAAGTATATGTGTACTATCCAAATTAAAAATGCTAGATGCACGAGAACACGTAACCCGACAGAATCTCAACCATGACTATCAAAAAATGTGTCGATCGGCCGTGCGTAAATATTTTGCATCACCCTCATCATTTTTTATAAAATTAATACATAATATAATGTATTTCGAACAGCTAACTTAGATATATTTTGTTTATTAAGTAACAAAAATGAACTTCAAGCTGGTGATTACAATCAACATAAAACTATGTTGGTTATAATCAAAGGCTTTCACTATGGTCTTTAACAGTGAAAGCAGATAGTGATCACTCACACTGGTTGGTGTCTCAGCAATTTGTCATACATTCTTTTCGATTTGGAAAATCTAAAATCAAAAAACATCAAGTCATTTAATAATTAACGAGGAAGTGTCGGGCGCAGTCAGCGGCCGTGTGTCGGGCGACTGTAGCACTGCAGACGTCCCAATTCCAACGGATTTGTCGCAGTTTCAAGCTCTAATGAGGTATGACATTGCTTTTTTAATCGTGTAGATGGAACAAGCAAGAATATTTGCGCGAGATAAAACTGATAAAACTCCTGGAAACATTGATAATAAGCAAACTAAGTCTGATATTGGGGTCCTATAGGGCCGTGTTTGTTTTTAAAGGATAGTTTGTTTATTAATTAGATTGTAGTGCGTGTAATACCTATCATTATTTGTATATATCGCTGATTTTGATAAAGTTTTTGTTGCAGATTTTATTTCCGGTTCCCAGAACTTTTTCAGTCCTTTTCAAAGGAATTAATTGAAGGTACTTTCTAAAACTTTATAGGTGTAGTAGGTCACGCCCTATTATTTGAAGTGCATATTGCATTCAAGATAAATAATGATATTCAATAATCATGTACGAAATGTGTTATTAAGTCTGTTGCACTCACTTGGATCTACCTACATTTCATTCCATAAAAAATCTAACTCCCCGCTTAAAGTGTGTAAAGTAAGAAAATATATTACAAATCCATTTTCAAATATTGCGTGGCCTGAATATTAGAAATTTCTCATTCCTCAAACCTTTGAAGTAACGAAAAAGATTCATTATACGTCCGCACTAGCCGGCACTTCTGCAATCAAAATAGCATTATTCGATAACCGTCGGGGGCGGTATTTAGACCATTGAGGATAACCCTAATTTTATATTACCACCCCAGACTTATTCACAACTGTATTCGTCAAAAAATAGAATGTTCTTTTCAACGCCCTCTAACGGTACAGACGCATTAAAACTGCAGTAAACCGTATGTCCGTGGAATAAGGTAGGTTTTAGAGTGTTACCGCTTTGAGTTTATGACAATAGGGCTACAAGATTTTCTATTTATTGGTGGTAAAGTCCGCGTGTCAGAACTAACACCAGTTTTAATATTTTCTATCACGTGCCGGCCACGCGTGAGCCTTTGGTAAAAAACTGAACGTATAATTCGCATTTTATTGTCTCATTCTTGTTATATCAAGTTATATTTTTTGTGGTTAATGGTTGGTCATTACCAAATTGCCCGATTTCAAATAGGCCCGACGATGCGTTGCGAATGTGAATCCTTTGAATTTTTAAACGTGGGCAATATATTTTAACATTAGACGGTATTGTGTTGATTCTTGGCGATTTATAAAGCTTGGGTAGAATAGAGTTTTGAACAGAAAAATTATTACTTTTATTTGAAATTTTCTTCAGTATAAACGTCACCAAGTATCTATATACAGTTATTAAAAATAAAATATTCGTAAAAAATTGCTCCTATGGACGTTGCACAAAGAATGACTTAAGTAGCATTTGAAACATTCAATTATTTAATGTATTTAGACCAGGGATTTGAAATAATATATCATAGAAAATGTAATAAACTATTAAGTTAATATTTTGCTATATAATATCATTCGTTAGAATGCGACTTATAGCGCCATCTTTGGATATTATAAACAAGCATTTTCGTATACTTTTTTTTACTTTTTAATATTGATGTTGATTAAATTTGTTAATGTTATTATATCTAGTTTATATATTATATAATTTAAACAAACTGAATAGGCAGGATAAGGTATTTTTTACATTTATTGTTCTTGATACTTGGTGAAATGTTTAGAGCCACTATAATAATAATATTATCAGACAAATGTGCTTTTTTAAATATAATACAATTCGCTCTCTACATTTAAGGTAAATTTAGACTGTCCTTTTTCTTAAAATGTCTGAAAACTACAAAATATTGTAAATAATGAATACAAAGGTACTAAATTCTAATAAGGCACAAATAAAGCTACTATCGCCATCTCTGATCCGAAGCTAGAACCACAGAACCCCAACTCAAGGGAATATTTCCGTCCACGTGCCAATACGATACGATATTATAACAATATAATAGACGATGTCATCGCAACATCATAATACTGGATTATTAATTACACTGACGACAGGAAATTGCCTTTTATAGCATAGGGCGGGCTCAAAAGAGATTTTTATTTTCGTAATTATTGATAAAATTGTATTTTAGTTTTTTCTACTTGAATTGAATGCTATTTCATCGATAAGAGCTTCTCAAAAAAATATAGAAAAATTTACATAGTTTGGTACAATTATAGTAAAATGTTCAAATTACATATATACAACTTTTGTACATGTTGCAACATTGCCATGGCTTCATCGTCATTGCTGGGTTTTTAAGAATTACCCTCGCACGTACTGTGATGGAAAATATGATGTGAAAACCAGAATGCCTTACGCCCAAAAATCGACGGCGTGTGTCAGGCACAGAAGGCTGATCACCTATTAAGAGAAAAAGAATCACAAAATAGATAAAGAATAATTACTAATAATGTTCATTCGGTCTATTCTATATTATTAAATAACTTGAGAGGTGTCAAGGGACACCCGGATGGAACGAAGTGCCTTTCGATTATTTATATGTTAATTGGTATCATAACAGTATATTTAATAATAATAATATTTCATCGTCTATTAAAGTTTTAAGAGACCAGGAATCTAAAAGAGGAAGAAGGATGATGTCGTTGTGCTACGCAGCGATTAAATAGTAAAATAACCAAAATATAAATTAAGTGGCACAATTAATATGCATATTTTGTATTTCGTGGTTCAGATGTTTTAATTTAGTCTCATCTGGTTCATCTCCTTGTATAAGCTGTTCTCGTTGTGATAGTTCACTAATTTTTGAATTCGCAGAAATTTGACATTTTCCTAAAACATTATTTTTTTATTTATTATAATGAATATTTTTTAAAGGTATTGTATTGAAAAAAATTGCAAGGAAACTAGGGACCCCGCAATTATTATTGTAAAGGGATTCTGGTGTACGTTTACTACGACTAATTTAGTTAAGTGATTCCAAAAATAATTTTCACTTATCGCTGCGAAAAAAAAACCAACATTACGAGGTGTTCCCAGGCGGTCACCCATCCAAGTACTGACCTCACCCGATGTTGCTTAACTTAGGTGATCGGACGAGAACCGATGTATTTCAATAGCAAATAGCAAAAAAGTGTCGTGACAACTTTTCGTAAGAATTTTTTCCGTCTAGCCCCCTTTCACAACGCGCGATAAGGAACTTCGTTCCAATAAATGAAACCAACGGGATTGATCACAAAAGTCACTCTGCGCCCGACTGCCGACCTGTGCGGACGTCTGCTCCTGCCATCGTGCCATCCTGCTGCCATCTCGCTCACTCGCTGTGAGTCATCGCCGCTTGCCGCTGTACAGTGCGCACGCGCTGTCCGACCGCTGCCCTTGCTGCTCGCTGCCTTCTCATTGGTCGCTTCGCGTCTTCGGTGATTGGACATCGTGTTGAAGGCTGCAATTTATGAGCGCGGGTTTACCTGCGGCCGTCCGATAGCCACCTAACGGTGCCAAACGGTTATCGAACGGTTAACGCCTTGTGCGGGTGTTTTGTCCGGGGTGCATACACCGTGCCTTTTTCAAGGCGCGAATCAGCCCCTCCGCTTCCTCCAAGTCCTGTGCGCAGCCGGGCCTCCTAGTAGGCACTTATTAGGGAGTAGGCACTCCAACTACTCTCTTGAAACCGGCTTCAATCAGGTCCACTGTTGGACGGGTCCTGTCACATCCGCGGGGGCTCTATTTACCCAAACCTCCGGGTTGAACCTCCGCTATCACCAGCGGAGACACATACACCTTAGGGAAAACCATAGCTTAGGTACTCACACACGTAGGCTTATAGGTACACACTCGCCGCCAAACTGTCTTGCTTCCCGCATACAGGATGGCGTCCGAGGTTCAACCGCCCGATTTAAATAAATACTTTCATTTTTAAAAGAGCGTTTTCCTGACGCCATTAAAGCTTTTTACGAGTCAGAAAGTACTGACTCACCCCGTTCGCCGTCTCCGTCGCCGCGTAAGACGAGGAAAAATGCCTCCGCGAAGGCATCGCGTAAAAATAGTTTAAACTCAACCGACCAATCCCGCGCTCGCTCGCGCTCGCGCTCACCACTCCCTGAAATGGGAAGCGCAAGCGATGGGGAGACGGATCTAGCGCGTCCTTTGTCGGCAATGTCGGCCCAATCCGCTCCGGCGGAAACGGTTGACGAAGCCGTTCTTTCATCATCCTCGGAATCCGACGGATTCCAAACCGTCGGACGTAAGAAAAAGCGTTCGGCTAACGGCGGCCCACCCGCGAAAAGGCCCACGCAGCCGACAAACCCTCCGAAGAGGGATTTAAGTTCGTTGTTATCGGACAAATCGGACAAACCTGCGCCCTCCGCCCCCGCGGATCGCATCAAAACACCCCCGCCCGTTTATGTTAGGGACAAGGGCGTATGGCCCACCCTGTCTAAGCTTCTCGACACTAAGTCGATTAGTTATAAAGCCCGAACTTTGAGGGATAACATTTGCATACAGGTGTCCATACCTGAGCACCACCCGTTCCTTACCTCTTACCTTCGTTCTGTTATATGGGTTCTTAAAATAACCTTTTTAAAAAACAAAATGATTTTATTTAGATTTAGTAATAGAATACAGAGGTGTAACCTTAATGGATACCGAATAAAGACTGACCCTGCTCCCGCTTGCTATGCTTATATGCTTTCCTTTCGATTACTTGGCATATTTAGATAATCAAGAGGTCAGCCATTACTCCTACATATTAAGGGTATAACAACCCCTCGCATAAGACCGAAATTCAGGGATATAACTGAATTTTCGGAGAGTATTCAAACTAAGATAGATGTCTAAGAGGAGCAGGGCTTACATTCATTTCCACATCTTCTGGTTCAGTGGTTTTTTGGAGTTTAACATTTTTCCTTAACTTAATACAATAAACTAACTTATAAGCTAGTAGTATAATAGCAATAATAAAAATAAAGATTACAGACACTGTGTAATGAGTTTGGAATTTTACAATAAAAGGTTCCTTATTAATTAAATTGTCTAGTTCTTTCATTTCACTTTCACTGTTAAGTTTTAATTTATTTAAATCTATGACCTTCGGCGTCTTATAGTCGGAACTGAGTTCACTTTTAATTTCGGGAATCATATTACAGCCAGAATCGTTTTTCAACGTGAAATCCAGTATAGGTGTGGTAATATTAACCTTGAAGTTTTTGTAAGCTTTTATCTTCATTGTTCTTGTGAATACAGTGCAATGTTTAGGTATCCTAAGTATACCTGTACCAAATACTGTGGTTTCAGATAGGCCATTTGCACCACAATCTATAGAGATCTTATTTCGATGTGATTGGATAAACACCCATCTGTTATTTGTAAGAGGTTCCCATGCATCAAGTGGTCCAATGTGCGTTTTCGTTATGCATTGCTGTGGTAGTGAACTATGAGGGTTTTTCAACAGTTCTGTTTCACACGTAGGGTTGCCACTGGTCGAAAGGATTGCCCGAGTTTCGCAGATATAGAGCTCAGAGTTTACAAGGCTACATTTTCTTAAATTATCAAAAATACAATAATCATTCTTATCATTAGAAATAGCAATATATGGATTATTTGGTAGAATAAAACTAAAAGAATTCGGTTCATTCATATTGTGTGGTATTGGTATAGCTAAGGTTTTGTATAACACGTATGTTTCTCTAGTTACTAAAGGGATTTGTAATATGAATACTAATTTATGATTATAATAATAACAGGCTACACTAGAAATACTTAAAATTAAATGAATATTACTTAAATCTAAGGGTACAGGAATATATGTATCTTCCGGCAAATGTCTGATGTTGTTTACAAGTTCTTTGTAAAGTTGAGAAGGAGATAAAATATTAGGATGAAATACATTTTGACTGGCAAATAGAATACCATTAATAAGGTCTTGTACTTGGAATGACATAGTAAGTAAAGAACTTTCTAAGTTACTAATAATTGAATTTATGCTAGAGTTTATGATAAGTTTATTTGTTACATTTTCATATTTAGAAAAGAATTGGTAAATATTTTTATTTAATTTTTCTTCATTTAGTTCAAGTTGCTTTATCGTTTCCTTAAAAGAGTTTAATGTATTTGTTGTTACTAAAATATTTTCTTTAATTAATTTGGCAAGGATTTTCTCATCTTTCTGAATGGACTCTATAGCCTGATCATATTTTATTGCATCGTTTTCGTCAAGAGTTCCAAAAATATGCCGAAATGCGATACCGATAGCGCCAAACCATGCTGAGCGTTTATTACGATTAGAAATAAGATGAGATATAGAATTGAATTCACTTTTAATATCTTCAAAGCGAACCAGTAAGGAAGACAGGGTGTTCTCGCAGGGCTGATAATTAGCACGTTTGCATATCTCTTCCAGAGTGGTAAATACACCATTTAAATTATATAGATGAGGGCCGATATAGGAAATATTAATGTAATTAATTATATCTAGTTGTCCCTTTTTTTTTTTTATTTTACCCAAACCATCGAAAAGGATGCCGGAACTAGAAGGGAGTGGTTCAATAAAACCAGAGGATGTGTGCACCTCACCCATAGCGCTGAAATGGAATTATATAATTTAATCGTGTTAAATATATGTTTAAAAACTCTTATTTATATCTTTGATTCCTTGTAGAAAGGAATGTTCGTTGCTTATCGTTTTTAAGGTTTAAGAATAACTTTATTTCTCATAAGAATTGCATACAAAATTCACTTACTGAGAAACACATATTTAAAACTAAGATTAAAAATTAGAAATTAGAGCGCACAGATGTAGGTACATATATAAAATAACAAAACAGAACAGCACCAAAAATGTGGGTAGACATAATAAACTTGATCAGTCAACCAAGCAAAACACGGATGTACGAATTTGAGTTTTTACTAGATGTGGCATTGATGGCATAGTCTGATATAACAAGTTTACATTGATTATTTTAATTTTTTTCATAACACTACTTTATTTTTAGTTTATTCCTAAATTTATATATTTAGGGCATGTACAAGGTTTATAAAACATTTTTACAGACTAAAATCACTTTTAGGCAGATTTTGGTCAATATCAAATACAATTCTTTAACACCGTGAGGAGTGTTAGTTTAAAGTTCTTTAGACATTAAACATTTCAAGTGTTATCGCATTCCTGTCAATATATATATATACATATTATATTTTAATCACTTATTTGTATTTAATTAATGTGTAAGTTTTTAGAAGCTTTTTAAATCGGGCATAATTTTGTTCTGCTTTTATAACTGATGGTAACTTATTATAAATTGTACCACCCTCATACTCCAAACTTCTTTTGCCATAGTTAGTTCTAGGAGGGCGGGTCACCAAGTAACTAGCACGTCTTAAGTTAATATTTCGTGTTTGTTGTTTGGTTAAAAATTTTATATTAGAATTAATTTCCCTATTTAATATTTTGCGTACTAGAATACAAGTGTAGTATGTGTACGTTTGTTTAATATTCATTAATTTTGTTTCCTCGTGTATCCTTTCAGTAGGCGTCCGAAGTTTATAGTTAAATAAGTTTTTAATCAATCTATTCAGAGTTCTCTGGATAGGATCCAAATTACTCTTTGCTGCAGTACCCCAGACCTCAATGAGGTAGTCGACATGAGGCTTAACCAGAGAATTATAGATCAGATACCGCACTTTTTGTGGGAGACAATTTGTTATGTTTCGCAGTGCCCCTGTGAGTGGAGTTAGTTTAAGTTTAATTTTTTCTAGATGTGGCTTCCAAGTTAGGTTACTATTCAAAATAAGTCCGAGATATTTTTCTTTAGGTTTTCGTTCAAGTATTTTTCCGTCTATTTTAAGTTCGAAATTATTATTTATTTTTTTATTTTTTGCTGCAAAAATAACATAATTTGTTTTTGTAATATTAATAGTTAAAAGATTTGATTGAAACCACTCATTTAACAGATTAAGATCATTTTGAGCGTCGGCTATTAGAGCTTCGATCGAGTTTCCAAAGTAAAAGAGACTTGTGTCGTCTGCATAAAGGGAGATGTCACCTTTGAGACCCAAATCACTGATACTGTTAATATAAATGAGGAACATGAGGGGGCCTAATATTGATCCCTGGGGAACGCCAAAATTCAGGATACAGGAATTGCTTTCATATTCACCTATTTTTACTATTTGTTTTCGGTTCTCCATATATGATTTAAAAATTTCAAGTGCTTTGCCTGTAACACCGGTAAGTTTTAGTTTTTGTAATAATTTTTCATGACTAATGGTGTCAAAGGCTTTTTTTAGATCGATAAATATACCTAAGGCAACTTGTTTTTGATCAATTTTATTTTTAATTTTGGTTACGAGGTCAATTGTGGCAGCGAGAGTATTTGATTGAGCTCTAAAGCCATATTGTTTTCGGTAAAAGAAACCTTTTGAATTAAGGAATGACTCTAATTGGTTATAAAGAATCTTCTCAAAGACCTTAGAAAGCACTGGGAGAACTGATATAGGGCGATAATTGCACGGGTCAAGCTTACTTCCGGCTTTATGAATTGGTACAACTTTTGCAACCTTTAACTCGTTGGGAAAAATACCTCGTGCCAAATGATAGTTAATGCAGACTGTTAGTTCCGTGGCAATAATGTCTTTTACGCATTTAATTGATTTTGTACTAATACCATCAATGCCAGATGCAGTGTTACAGTCCAAATTTTTAATTATGGTAATAACTTCTTTCGTGGTTACTGGTTTCAGAAATCGCAATTCTGTTCTATCAGTTAGACTACACTGTTCTAAAATTTGAGGTACTTTTGATTTTTTAGAAATCATATTTGCTAGGGTTGAGCCAATGGTCGAAAAATATGAGTTAAAACTTTCACATATTTCTTTTTTGTCCGTAATAGTACCAGCTGCCGTTTCAAGTTTGTCTGGTCCAGGTCTGTCATGCACTTTGTTTTTAGCTAAGTCATTTATAAGTCTCCACATTTTTCGTGGTTTACTAGAATTTTCTTCAAACCTCTTCAGATAATATTCACTTTTCGCTTTTCTTATATTGTGTGATACTCTTGCTTTAATATGTTCGTACTCTGCTTTTAATTTCGTGTCCATCGCATTTGTTTTATATTTTTGCCATAATATGTTCTTGCTATTTATCTCTTCTAATAGTTCTTTTTTAATCCAGTCTTGCCGCGGAGGATTCAATGTTTTAAATTTTGTGATTCTGCACTTATTTAAACAGGATTTCAGTTTCCCTGCCAATTCATCATACTCTACGTCTTCATGATTTTTAGGATATTCATCCAGGCATCGATAAAGTTTGCTGAAGTCAACTGCGTTGTATTGCTGTTTTATGATAGTTGGTGGTTGGTATTGCTTTATCTCTAAAAGTATTTGTTTGTGGTCAGACAATGAAGATTCCGTAGTGATAAAATGAAAATTATTTTCACTTAAATTACAAGATACATGGTCTAACATTGTCCTGGTTGAGGTTGTTTCGCGGGTACAGTGTTTTGGGCTTATTTTGTTCAGGATTTTGTAGTTGTTCTCTTTTAAGGTGTTCTTATATTTGCGTGTCGCTGAGTCCGGGTTGAGTAAGTCCAGGTTGTAATCGCCAAAGACTATTGTTCGTTTCAATTTGTGTAATTGTTGTGAATATATCTCGAGAAAGTTATCCATTTTTATTTTATTAGGCTTATAAATGGCACCGATATTTAGAGAGAATTTTTTCACGTATACCCAGAGATAATGAGTATCATCGACGCATTTTTCTTCAACAAGGTGATGTTTGAGATTGTTGTACACAAATATTGACACTCCACCGCCCCTTTTATTTTCTCTATAATTAAAGTAATGGGTATAGGAGGGTATCTGGAGCATTTTTGCCTCATCTTCACTCTTAATCCAAGTTTCCGTTAGTATAATGATATGTATGGTTACTTGTAAAGAAGCGATAATACATCTAAGCTCATCGAATTTTCCAGGTTTGACAATACTGCGAGAGTTGGCATAGAAAAATTTCAGAGATTTTTTTGTAAAAATAATATCTGTGTAATTGTTGGTTATTTGGTAAGTTATTTTCTCTTTGGACGTCATCAGTTTTTTGGAGTTTCCTTTATTGTTGTTTCTTGCGTTTATAAGTTCGGTTATATGAGGTAAAGCTAGTTTTTTGTAATTGTTGTAATTTTTGGTATGTTGCTTACATATTTTATAGTGAGATCTTTTTCACCCTTTTCGATCCTTAGGGCAAGTTCGTCTCGCAGACCTTTTAGCTGATCTCTTTGGTACGGGGTCATATCTGAATAAACTCTAACGGGTTTACCAATTTTACTCTTGTTTTTTAAAATATCGGTAGCGGCGCGTTTATTCTCGAAGACGACTTTTATCGGACGTGGCTTTGAGGGGTTAACGACTGCCGGTTTACCTAAGCGAAACACATGCACTATCTTGGGGTCAGGGATTGGTATTGGATTGAAGGCGTCAGCTATCTTAGCTTTGTCGTAATCCTTTCTTTCCTCTGAAGAAGATGATTTTAATTCCGGTATACCAAACACAATAACATTGCAACTGCGCTTCTTTCTCTCCTCTATTTCATTTATAACAGTATCCAAGTTGACAATGGACGGTTGAGTGGTCTTCAGAACCTCGACCTCTTGTTGGAGCTCAGTAACCAATCTACGCAACTCTGGAACTTGTCTTAAACCGGTCTCACAGTCATTACAAAGATACGATAGTTTGTGCGTCTGAAGTCCAAAGACACGCAGTTCGGTCGCAGAAAGACCGTTGCATTTGTTACAAATGAGTCGGCAACACCCTTTGCAAGTTACTTTGACATTTTTCTCGTCCATTTTAGCAAGACACTTAAAACATTGAGACATGATGGGACTCTTTAATGTCAATATATTTATTTTATTTTTTTCTTTGGTTTTTGAGGGTAGGTCTTTTATAGCACTTTTAAATTACTAATTTTTAGAGTGTTACACAACAATAGCTATGTTTCCAATAGTTCTAGCACAAGTTAAAAGTTTTCTCCAAATCACATACACTTTTCACTACAATCGCGCGTATACAACCATATAATTAAAATAAAAAACACAGGAGCTGCGTAATACGATGTTGACAGGTTGACGACGCGCGCGGAACTCTCTTTGTTTATATTAACCGATGGAATTGTACCTGGGATAGGATGTTATCTTCTTAGACATAGTTTAAGAGACGCTCATTTAATTGATGGGATTATTAAGTATAATATATTATACTATAAATTATACTTTGAGTTTTATTTAAGTATTAGCGCCGGTTTCATTTGATCGAAATGGTGTGTTACATGTTTCCTATTTATTAGAAGTGTCGCTGTATGATTATTATTAACCATTATTATTTTATAAGGTCCCTTCCAGATAGGAGACAGAGCTTTTCTTAGCCTTAAGTGATTTTTAATATAAACATAATCTCCAGGTTTATAACGCGGAGGAGGTTTGGTATGTGAATCGTAATAAGATTTTGAAGTTTCTTTAGATTTTGTAATGTTTTGCAAGGCAATTTCCCTTGAGAATTTTAATTTATGTTGTAGCATTTTTATATAATCCAAATAGGTAGTAGGTTCTTCTTCAAATACAGAATTTGGTATATAAGGCTTATGTCCAAATATGAGTTCGTAGGGCGTGTATTTTGTAGTTGTATGAGGAGTTATATTATATGTGAGTATAGCAGTATAAACATAAGTGGGCCAGTTGTCTTGATTATTATTAATAAAAGATTTTAAATATTCTTTTAGTGTTGAGTGGCTGCGTTCTAGCGCGCCTTGAGTTTGAGGATGGTATGGTGAAGACCAGAGTTGTTTTATTTTTAGAAATTTACAGGTACTCTTGAAAAGATCAGCTGTGAAGTTAGTACCCTGGTCTGTGAGAATGGTTTTAGGAATGCCAAAAAGTGAGATAAAATGTATTAGACAATCGCTGGTCTCTTCAGCAGTTGTGGACCTTATTGGATAAGCTATTGAATATTTTGTAAGATCATCTTGTATGGTTAAGATGAATTTGAGTTTTGCAGTACCTGATTCAGGAAGAGGACCGACTATGTCCAAAGCTACTCTCTGGAAAGGGGCTGTAGATGTTGTTGTTATTTCCATAGGAGCTTTGTTAATTTTCCTAAGAGCCTTGTTTTCCTGACAAGATCTACACGTCTTTACATAATTTTCTATGTCGCTTCTCATTCCTTTCCAGTAATATGACTCTTTAATTCTTTTGTACATTCTGACAGATCCTAAGTGACCAGCTATAGGAATGTCATGGTTTTCATGTAAAATTTTGGATCTTTCACTTAAAGTTGGATATATTATTTTATTTCGATATACATCGACAGGGATGTTAGTATTATGGAATATGTGAATAATTATATTGTATATTTTAGTATAAGATAATTTATCAAACGGATTTCGGAAATCAGAGATAGAAATGTTTGTTGAATCAGAGGATAGTAATAAGTCATTCCTCACTTTCTTCAAGGCATCGAATATAGAAGGATATGTCATTTCATCGAAATGATGAACTTTCGTAAATAGTAAATAAACAATTTTATTTTCATAGTGTATTTTAAGGAAGGAATTTAGTTCCTTTTCGATATTCAAGATGTCATCTTTATTTTCTGTATTAAGGATAACCTCCGATACGTATGGATTACTTTCGTCGAGGTCTATGGATGTTGGAATAAGAATTATTTTATTTGTTGTTTTCAAGAGATGTTCGTTGTGTTCTTGTAATGTAGTATTATAAATTATGTCTTTTTTAGAATTTGATTTTAGAAACTGTGAGTAATCATCGTGGGAAATATTAGGATTATCGGAAGTAGATTCATTAGGCGACGGAATTTGGAGTGAGTCGAAATCTAAATTAATATCGTCTTCTGTGATATCTAAATCGATTGGGCCTAGATCAATTAAATCTGAGTGTGGAGATGGTAGTTGATCTTGATCTGGTGTAACACGAGGTATGGGATTAAGTAAAGGATTTTGAACAGGATTTTGCATTCGATTCAGAGGATTTTGAATTGGACTTGTTTGAAGTATATCTTGATCATTGAAAGAAAGTGGTATAGGAGATGGTAATTGAGAAAATTGATCGTCTAAGGAATTATTTGAATTTTCATCGATATTTGGTAAAAGTGAATTTGGAGATTTGGGATTAGTATGTATAGGATTTACTGGAAATCGAGATAATGCATCAGCATTTGTGTTAATTTTTCCTTTTTTATGAACTATCTCGTAATCAAACTCTTCCAACTTTAGTCTCCATCGCACAAGTCTGGAACCAGGATCTTTACAATTAAAGAGCCATTGGAGGGGCTTATGGTCTGTGACTATAGTGAACCGACGACCATAGATGTAGGGCCGGAAAGTTTGAGTACCAAATACTATTGCTAAACATTCTTTCTCGGTTACACTATAATTGCATTCCGCCTTGTTTAAAGTGCGTGAGGAATAAGCTATTGGCCTGTCTTTGCCCACGGGACCCTGGGATAGAATGGCGGATATGGCATAATTAGACGCGTCGCAGGTGAGAATAAAAGGCTGAGTAAAATCGGGATATGCTAGTATGGGAGGAGAGATGAGTTTACTCTTTAGGATTTCGAAAGCTTGCTGTTGTTCAAATTTCCATTCGAATTCAGTGTCTTTCTTTAATAATTTTGTTAATAATTTTGCAGTCTTGGAAAAATCAGGAATGAACCGTCTATAATAAGACACAAGCCCTAAAAATGACTTAATGTCTTTGGCACATTTGGGAATTGGAAATTTTTGTACAGCTTCGATTTTCTTTGGATCAGGTTTCACACCATGTTCGGTAATAATATGGCCTAGATACCCCACTTCTTTTCGTAGGAATTCGCATTTATCGGCTTGTAGTTTTAGGTTATGACTTCGAAGTTTTTGAAATACGGACTTAAGATTTTTAATATGAGACTTTAAATCATATGAATACACTACTATGTCGTCTAAATATACAAAACAACGTTCACCTTGAAGACCAGCTAGCACGTTGTTCATTAGTCTCTGAAAAGTCGCTGGTGCATTTTTAAGGCCAAATGGCATACGAGTAAATTCATAATGACCTTGAGGTACACTAAATGCCGTCTTATTAGTGTCCTGTGATTTTACCTTTATCTGATGGAAACCCGAGCTTAAGTCTAAAGTTGTAAAATATTTGGATTTACCTAATTGATCAAGGATTTCAGTGATGTTTGGTATCGGATAAGTATCGCCTATAGTGATGTCATTTAGTTTGCGATAATCAATAACAATCCTCCATTTTTGGGTTCCAGAAGCATCTATTTTCATAGGTACCACCCATATAGGTGCAGACCATGGAGATGAAGATGGCTTAATTATGCCTTGATGTAGCATTTTTTCGACTTGTGTTTGTACTTCCTTTTTGTGTGCCTCTGGGAAACGATACGTTTTTACACTTATAGGATTGTTTGTGTCGGTATTTATTTCATGTTGTAGAGTGTCGGTTGCTGTCAACGATTCTTTTGGGAAATGGAATATATCACTGTATTGGGCACAAATATCAAAGAGGGACTTAGATTCTTCTTCATTTAAATGAGTTGTGCGTAATGATTCAATTACTCTTCTCGAGCGGTCAATAGCAGATTCAGAGAAATGATGTTCAAGATTGGGTGTTGGATGATATTCAATTGGATGCAGAGTAATTAACATATTTGGATTTAGTGATATTGGGTTTTCTGACACATTAACAATGGATACATTTACTCTATTATTCTCTTTGACTTTCACGATACAATTTGCGAGTAATAATTTGTCTGAAACGTATTCATCTAGTATAAGGCCTTCTTTAACTTCGGGATTTACGACGGAACATTCTACAATAGTCTCAGATCGAGGAGGTATTTCATAGGTAGGTTCGTTAAAGTGGAGTTTGATTTTATTACCATCCGGTCCTTCTAAGTGTCCTGTTTTATAATTAATTTTCATGTCGAAAGTTGTAAAGAAGTCATTGCCTAGTATGCCGTCATATTGAAGACATATTTCCTCAACAATATAAAACTCGTAAGAAATAGCAAGTTTATCTACCTGAAACTCGAGATTTGTAGTACCGAGACTACGGATTGGTTCATCCTTAATATCTACTCCTTTAATAGTAACTATGTTATTTTTATTAATTGTTTGAATCTGAGATAGGCACGAGCGCTTAAGCAAACATATAGAGGATCCAGTGTCTACTAAGAGATTTATAAGTTGATAGGATTTAGAGGTTCGTAATACAACACAAGGTAAATATCTTTTAGAATTCGTATTGATTTTATATATTTTTTCAGGAAGATCATTTGATAATAGTGAACCAGTGGGCATAGTGCTCATTATAGGTTTAGAAATGGTTGACGTAGTTGATACGGTGAATGCGAGAGTTTTGGGAACTGTGGATAAAGAGGATACAGTGGACACAGTGGGTTCAACGGATGTAGAGGAAACAGAGGATACAGAGGATGCAGTGGATCTAGAGGTTGCAGTGTTTCTACATAATGTAGAGGATATAGAGGATGCAGTGGATACAGTGGATACAGAGGATGCAGTGGATCTAGAGGTTGCAGTGTTTCTACATAATGTAGAGGATACAGAGGATGCAGTGGATACAGTGGATACAGTGGATACAGAGGATGCAGTGGATACAGTGGATACAGAGGATGCAGTGGATACAGTGGATACAGAGGATGCAGTGGATACAGTGGATACAGAGGATGCAGTGGATACAGTGGATACAGAGGATGCAGAGGATATAGCATTTCTTCGCGATACAGAGGGTTCAGTGAATACGGTCTTACTATATGATGCAGAGGATACGGCGGATGTACTGTTATTGTATGATGCAGAGGATACAGCGTTTTTACGTGATGCAGAGGATTCAGTGGATACAGTGTTTTTACGTGATGCAGTGGATACGGCGGATGTAGCTTTTTTATATGATGTAGAGGATACAGTGTTTTTACGTGATACAAAGGATTCAGTGGATGTAGTGGTATTATATGATGCAGAGGAAACAGTGTTTTTATATGATGCAGTGGATACAGCGTTTCTGTGTGGTACAGAGGATTCAGTGGATACAGCGTTAATAAATTTGGTATCGGCTTTGAAATTATTATTTTTATTTCCCGGGCGATACCATTCGGGAAACCGATTTAGTTTAAATTACCTTGGGAGATATATTCGTCACTATTATCCTGGTAATTAAAATGTGTGTCAATATGTTATGCGCGATTCTGAGTAAAGTTTTGATTGCGATTTTGATTAGAGTTAGGATTACGATTAGGGTTTCGGCTGTTATTATATTGTCTTTTACGGCAATTTTCTATACTATGACCCATGTTTTTGCAATATCTACAAGTTATTACATTTGCAGTATTATTTGAGGAAAAGTTTGGTCTCGAGAAACGATTAGGTGTTGAATTAGGACGTGGTATGTTGTTATGTTTTTTATTTGTCATACCCAATATCTTTTCTTCTGCTATCGCGAAAGCAATTGCTTCCGAAAGCGTCGATGGGTCCTTGCATCTCACTATTGTGGAGAGTTGTGGTTGAAGGCCGGTTGTGAAAATGTTTAATGCTAAATCTTGCATTGCTGCTACGCGACCTACGAGTTCATCCTTTTTTTTCGTGGGTATTGATATGTTTATTTCAGCCAATAGTTTTGAAAGGCATGACTCCACCTTCAGGGAGTATTGGCTGATAGTTTCATTCGTGGACTGTTTACAGTCTTGTAAGTCTGCCAAAAGATATGCATAATGTTTCTTATCGCCGAACTGGGCTTTTAAGAAATCCTCAAGTTGAGGCCATTTATTAAAATCTCTAATTGAACACGCTGATTCTGCCTTTCCTTCTAGCCTACTCAGAATATATTTTAAAAGGACATCGGTTTGCGATGGTGTGGCCATACTCATCGCATTTTGACAATTTGTTAAGAATGGGCCTAACTTTTCTCGTGACCCATCGAATGTAGTAATGAACTTGAGTAGTATGTTTAAGTCGATTTCTGACATTTTGCTGGAACTACTGTCTTCGGTTTTTAAGTTTTTAGACATATATTTTACACAAAATAAGATATAGAAAAATGAACGAGTCACAAATGAAAAGAATACACTGTCTCTTAGACTACCTAACTCTGAGCTCTGATAAGTGTTTGGGACTTACAGCGCAACGATGATCGCAGTAACCTTGAAGAGCATAACTTCACTGGAGATATATATAACTTGTAACACTTTACTACACTCACTTAACAGGCCAAATAAAACTATTGTTTAATTACCACTTGAAACACACACGAGATAATTATATACGGAACTTCGGAGTCGTATTCGGGTAGGGGATTTTCGTATCCCACCGCTGCCACCATTTAATGTTATATGGGTTCTTAAAATAACCTTTTTAAAAAACAAAATGATTTTATTTAGATTTAGTAATAGAATACAGAGGTGTAACCTTAATGGATACCGAATAAAGACTGACCCTGCTCCCGCTTGCTATGCTTATATGCTTTCCTTTCGATTACTTGGCATATTTAGATAATCAAGAGGTCAGCCATTACTCCTACATATTAAGGGTATAACAGTTCCGAAGGAATCGGAGGTCACACTTTCCCCTTGCCCGAGGAGCGCGTCCTAAGGGTAGTTATCAAGGGCATCCCGAAGGAAATAGACTCCGGGGTCGTCCAAATAGATTTGACCGAGCAGGGATACCCCGTAAGGGATGTATTCCGTATGCTAAACCGCACCACCAAAGAAGAGTACGATATGGTACTTGTAGTCTTAGACCCTACTCCGAGCGGGAAAAAGATTTTTAACCTTCGGGAGTGCTGTAAGTTCTCGGGGTTGAGGGTTGAAACTCCCCTCAAACACTCTTTTACACGGCAGTGTCATCGCTGTCAACTCTACGGGCACGCAGCCCGAAACTGCTTTGCGAGGGCGCGGTGCGTCAAGTGTTTAGGCGACCATGGCACCTCGGACTGTAAGCGGACACTCCCGTGCGCTGAGCCGCCGGCATGTGTGCTTTGCGGGCAACATGGGCACCCTGCGAATTATCGCGGTTGCCCTAGAGCCCCCAAGGCGCAAAAGCCGTCGGCTAGGCGCATGGTGGGACGCGATGCGGCCCGTCGTGGCATGGGAGCAAAGCCCACTTACATACCGGCCCCGCCTCCCGAATTTAGTCCCTGGGCCAAGCTCCCCGCTACGGAGGGCCCTCCCCAACTCACGACAGAAGCCTTCCCGCCTCTGCCATCTAAACCGGCAACCGCAGCGCCTTCCCAGGTCCCTGCGCCAACCTCCATCCTAAAAGAGAGGCCCACATTAAATGCGAGCCCTCCCACCAAAGCCCTCAGCCCTCCCGTGAAGGCATCTGAGGAATCAGGCAACGTCCGCGACGCCTTTAATCTTGCGTTTAGCGTAATAGGCGCTATAGACTTAGACGCACTCGTCGCATTCGCGGAAGCATTTGAGTCCGCTAAAAGCGCGTCCACCAAGGTGGAGGTAATAACCGAGCACGCCCTGCTCCTTAAATCCGTGCGGCAATTCGTAGATTCTAACACACCGCAATAGCTACGACCACGTCTAGGGTCAAGGCTCGATCACTGTCCGTAGTGACTTTCAACGCAAACGGTTTCAAGCCACAGTCAGATTTAGTTCGGGATTTCCTCGTTCGTCACCCAATTGATATTTTCCTAGTACAGGAAACGTTCCTAAAGCCCAGCGTTCGCGCACCTAGATTCGCGAACTACGTCGCGGTGCGAAACGACCGACCCACGGCGAAAGGCGGTACGCTCATTTATTATAGACGTGCGCTTCACTGCTCACCGCTAGACCCGCCCTCCCTAACCAACATAGAGTGCTCTGTGTTACGCGTGGCTATGACCGGTCATCAGCCTGTCTGCATTGGGCCCCTCGGTCTTACTGGCCGGGGACCTGAATAGCAAGCACGGGGACTGGAATAGTTCAAAACAAAACCCTAATGGGCGAGCCCTCAGTAGGCTCGGCATCTGATATGCTTACTAGTGGCCATATTCAATTGCCTTCTCGAAAACTGCACCTTCCCGGCGCAGTAGAAAGAGGCCATTGTAATTGGTATTCACAAACCAGGCAAGCCCCGTAACAATCCCACCAGTTACCGCCCTATCAGCCTTCTCAACACGCTAAGCAAGCTATTCGAGAAGGTAGTTAAAAAGCGCCTCCTAGACTTTGCCCTAGAAAAGGGGCTCATTCCCGATGAGCAGTTTGGCTTTAGACCAGGCCACTCGTGCGTCCACCAAGTCCACAGAATCACGGAGCACATCCTTTCCGGGCTGAATAACAGCACCAGGAGACCGAGAGCCACGGGTGCGCTCTTCTTAGACATAGCGAAGGCTTTCGACAAGGTCTGGCACAACGGCTTGGTTTACAAGCTCTACCACCTTCAAGTGCCATTAAGACTCGTGCGTATAGTACACGACTTCTTGTCCGACCGCTCTATGCGCTATCGTGTCGAAGGGACGTTATCGTCCCCTAGACCCATCATGGCCGGAGTCCCTCAAGGCTCGGTCCTCTCGCCCTTTCTTTTCACGCTGTTTACAGGCGACATTCCTATGGCTCCTAACGTGGAACTAGCCCTCTATGCCGATGACACCGCTCTCTATACCACTCACAAAGACAGAGGTGTCATCGTGGACAGACTCCAGACCGCTACCACGTCGCTAGGCGAATGGTTTCGGAAATGGGGCTTCCAAATAAATCCCGAGAAAAGCGTCGCAGTTCTCTTTGCCAGGGGTAACCCCGGTGCGAACGCTCTTTCTCGGGAAAAATTCCGCCTCAAAAAAGAGGTAACCCTATACGGGCAAGCCATCCCGTGGCAAAAATCCGTCAAATATCTAGGAGTAACGCTCGATAGCGACATGTCTTTCCGTAAGCATGTAGCCGCCATTCGAAAGAAGGCCTCTCTCGTCCTCTCTCGCCTCCATTTCCTCCTAAACAAAAGGAGTAACATGTCCCTTAGACACAAGGTGACATTGTACAAGGCCTGCATCCGACCGTGCATGACTTACGCTAGCGTAGTATTTGCGCATTGTGCCCCCTTATCCACCGGCTACAGGCGCTTCAGATGCGATTCATGAGAGTTGCGACCGGGGCGCCCCTCTATGTGAGAAACGTCGATCTCCACCACGACCTGGAGCTCCCTACCATATCCCAATGGATGAAGTTGGCGTCCGCACGCCACTTCGACAAGGCTAAACATCATCCCAACCCTTTGGTGCGTAAAAGCATCAACTATTATCCCTTCCCGCCGACAAAAAAGAGTCATAGGAGGCCCCGACACACACTAACGGATCCGGATGATCCAATTACCGTAGCAAACAATAAATTAAAAGCCGCCCGCGCGGCCAATAATAACAATCAAAGTATTCAGACACAGATTAGGGTTAAAAACCGCCTTCACCGGGGAAGGCGAGGACCACGCACTTCGCACTTCGCTCACTCCAGTGAGTTTCCGTCCTGCCCTTCAGGCGATTGACCACCCCGTGACGGCCCAAGCCGAGGTTCGAGTCTCACAGGAGACGCCCTTGCGCTAGTCGCGGGAAAAACGCTCTTTCTGGTCGAGCTACGCTCGCCAAAACAGCCCGAGCTGAGCTGTCAAGGCCCTAAAGGCCAACAGCGAGATCCCTTCCACAAAAAAAAAAAAAAAAAAAGTTGGCCTTTTTCTGCACGCAGCCGTCGAAGCGTACGAACGTGTTCTTCTCAGAACACTTCGGTATCGTAGCCTTACGATAACGCTAAAAACTGTCCTTTTCAGGACAAATTATCGTATCTCGACTAAACGTCTAACAACTGTCCTTTTCAGGACATATTATTCTTGTTTCACGACGAAAACGTTTAACAACTGTCCTTGTCAGGACATATTACCGTGTCTTACGACACGATGAAACTGTTCTTTTCAGAACACACGACCGTATCTATTCTGATATGTTCTTCTCAGAACACATCACTGTTTCAATACGACACGTTAATCAATCACCTACAGGATTCCCCCTCTAGCGAAGCGTACCGGCAGGCGTATAACGCGGCCTCGGCGAGTTGTCTTTGTAGGTATTGAGTTGTTCCCAATGTCTTGTTGTTTCAGGTCGTTGTCATTTTGATGTTTCAGGTTGTTATCGTTTTGATGTTTCAGGTTGTTGTCGTTTTGATGTTTCAGGCTATTTAATGGTTCATGTGTTTCGTTCGCACTTGATGTGATTTGCTTGTTGCAGGTACTCGGTATTGTATCAGTGGGCACATCTGGCTCGGCGATTATGTAGGCGGGTTTGAGTCTGTCAATAGAGATATTGGTTTCGCGGTTCGGTAACTGCAGCGTGAATATCTTGCTGTCTCGTTTCAGCACGCGATAGGGTCCGTAGGGTGCTTGTAATGGCTTCTTTACGGCGTCTATGCGTACGAATACGTATTCACATGTTTGCAGGTCACGGTGTATGAATATAGGTTTTGTGTTGCTGTGTGGTTGGTTAGGCATTGGTTGCAAGTTACGTATTGCGTCGCGCAGCTGATCGATGTAGGCAGAGTCCATAATGACGTTATCGCGGGTCGTTGATAAGAAATCACCGGGTAAGCGTATGTTGCATCCGTAGGTAAGTTGGGCGGCGCATACGCCGGTGTCACTTCGCATAGCGGCGCGTAATCCGAGTAAGACGGTTGGTAGCTCGTTAATCCAGCTTCTTGCGGTCTGTAGTCTTGCTTTCAATGCGGCCTTAAGGACACGGTGCCATCTTTCGATGATACCGTTACACTGTGCATGGTATGATGTTGTACGCGTTTTCTCAATTCCGAGTAAGCGAGAAAGAGATGCAAATACTCTGCTTTCGAATTGGCGTCCTTGGTCCGTTGTAATTGTAGCAGGGCAACCAAAACGGGAAATCCAACCTTCGTATAATGCTTTGGCTACGTCTTCCGCTGTTATTTCGCATAATGGGTATGCTTCGGGCCATCTCGTCGCTCTGTCGATCATTGTCACGAGGTATCGATGACCGGTGGCCGCGGTAGGTAGCGGACCAACGATATCGATGTGCACGTGTTCGAATCGTTCGGTTGGTGAAAAAATTGATAATGGACTTGTTGTGTGGCGTTGTATTTTGGCACGCTGACACTGTAGGCATACTTTTGCCCACTTGCCGACATCTGCGTTCATTGAGGGCCAAAAGTAGCGTTGCGTAATTATAATCAGCCACCAACAAACCTTACACAAACCACATGTCTTTGCACTGTATCAGAAAACTTAAGACACGATCCCGTGTTCATTTGTGCACATTTAAAACCTGTTATTCAAAGAATAAAGTTACTTACACCAGATTTGAAGCAGCTGCATGTACTCAGTGATGGGCCTACTACCCAGTATCGTAATAAAACAGCAAATCTTAGCAAAATTTCAAAAGCAGAAATCATTAACTGGCATTTCAGCGAGGCAGGACATGGCAAAGGTGCTACTGATGGGGTAGGTGGATGCATAAAACGGACATGCGATAATGCAGTTACAAATGGCCAAGATAAATCAAACATTGATAGTTTTATTTCATGTTTAAAAGGTAACTGTGAAGGCATTGAAATTATTCGTATTGATAATGAAGTATCTAATATACAAGAAATTGCAAACGTCAAACTTCGTCCTTTTAAAGGGACCTTCAAGATTCATCAGGTTGCACGGAGTGCAAAAGCACCTAACATTATACGTTGCAGACGATTGAGCTGCTTATTATGTGCAGCCCATATTGAATGTACCCATTTTGAAATTGGACAAATAGAGGTTGAGGGCATTTCGTGTATTTTTATAGAAACACAACTTCTACAGAATTTTACATCTTCTTCAACCCCCAGTCCAGCAACCACTAATAACACTACATCAGCCTCTACAGCCACTGGACCGACAACCCCAACTCTGCTTGAACCCTTGTTTAATACACCATCATTGGAATCATCACCAAGCCCAACCCGTCAACCATTAACCCCACAAAAGCCAAATTTAATTAATACACACTCTGATGACTCAGTAACTCCTAATAAATTCAGGTTATTTCCAACCCTTGATGTAAGTGACTTGGAAAACTCAATTACACCACCAAAAGTAACACCTAAAAAATCCAGAGTCCGTGCATTCCCAGAATACAGTGACTCTGACGACTCAAATGCACCACAAAAGAAATGTAAAGGCCGTTCATTTTTTGATTCGAGTGATGATGATAAACTTTTAAAATCATTTTTTTACTTTGTATTGTTTATATGAATAACTTTTTAAGACTAACGTAACGATTTTTTTTGTTTTTGTTCTATTCTGTGGAAGTATGTCCCTTCAGTGGTCACAAAAAAAATTAAAAGTTTAATATTTCAGTCAAAACTGAAAAACGATCTTGTTTTATATTGTCATTTAAATGCTATGATTATAAGGTAATAAATAAGACTGATTTCGTAAAAGTTCTGACTATGTTTTTTTTTCACAAAATTCTGACTCGTTTTGTGTATGATATATATTACATTTAAAAGGGGTAACGCTTGTACTTGGAGCTTACGTTGGAGGTAAAAAAGCAGGTAGGTGAAGTAACGCTATATTTATGGATGTGCCGTGGGCATGTGTCAAGCTGAAGTCGAAAGACGTATTTCTCGGACAGCTTTTGGAGCAAATGGAGAGATAATGATAACCCATCTCTATAGCACTCAAAATAATGGTTTTCAGTGCATCCTGCCTGGTTATACTCATGGAGCCGAAACCATACCGCTCACACAACGCACGACGGGAAGCCTGAGAGTCACGCAGTGGGCGATGGATCACGCAATGCTAGGCATTTCACTTCGCGATCGTCTACGAAATGAGGCCATTCTTGAAAAGACCAGCGTGAGAGACGTCATCGTAAAGTCTGTCGCGACATCAAAGTGGCGGTGGTGGCAGACCAGGATGAACCCGGAGTCTCCTTGAATGGAGCCATCGACAAAACAAAAGACCGCGCGGCCGCCTTCCAACTAAGTGGACTGACGATATCGTCAAGACGGTTGGCTGCCAGTGGATGCAGAGATGGAGAAAAAACCTACATCCAGAAATGGAGAAAAACAGAGAGGCTGATGATGATTATCAAAATTAAAAACCCGAGCTCCAGCCGTGCGAAGATATACCGCATATGTAATATGGTCAAATTAATTGATAAATTGGAATGTTATTTACGCAAAAATATTATGAAAACGATTAACATGCTTCCGCTAAGCAGATTAATTGCGTAATCTATATTGATTTGTTCCGTTAAAAGTATAAAATTGTGTTACGATTAATATTACAAAACTTTGTTATACGGTTTAAGATTTTGTAAAGCTTTCGTTTTTGTTGGACTCAATCGAGATTCTAATTTAAGTTTTAATTAGCCTGTCGCACATTTAGTAATAATTTTATTCATTGAGTTGGTAGAAATAATTTCTTGACGTTATAGTTACAATTAAGTAGTAATAAGTTAAGGCGGAAACATACTACTAAAACGCGACGCTACACCACGCCATCCGACGCATGTCAGTACTTATCAATCCCCATATATTTAATATGGTCAGGTGCACATATACAACACGCCATGTGATCACACGCGGTAATATCCAATCGATTTGGATCAGCGTGTTGTCGTGTTGTTGACGCCAAGCGTCAAACGTTCGAGTTTTTAGCACAAATGTCAATTTATATACTTACATATTTTTGGATTTATTTATTTGGCGAAATGAACGACCAACAATTAACTGAGTTGGTGAAACAATATTCTGTTCTATATCTTTTATTAAAATATAATATTAAAAGACTTTTGTATGAGTTGCAAGTTTTTAATTTTGTCTACCTTTCCTCACTATATCAAGCTGTCACGGAACGGCGCCTACACCACCAAAATATTCCTTAAATTGTTTCTTACTGAAAATGCATACTGTGTGGAATTTCTACGAAATGGATTTAAGTCGTGGTGTCGCGTGTTGGTAATGTGCACGATGGACATCGGGTGTCGACACGTTGCGTCGCGTGGCGTTTTAGTAGTATGTTTGCACCTTTAAGATTTTGTGAAAATGTTACCAGTTTTCGAATTTGATCCTTACAAATATACAAAACCTTTTTATAATATAAATTATCTATGGCATTTTTCGTATTTTTTCTAACATACATGTATATATAATAATAATAATTTATTAGCAAGAATATGGTACAAATTATTATGGTGTTAGTATTACAATCTAAAGTTTGCAATTCTGCCACACATGGCGATTGGCGGCCAATTTGTCTTAAAAGGAATTTTACATAGAAGTTACATACATTATGGTTCTGACATGTGACACATTAATAGTGTTATGGCTCACTAATAAGCAATCTCTTCTAAGCAATATGATGTATTAGTTTTATAGAAGACATTGAAAATAACCTATATTTAAACCAATCCGAGCAATGGATGGTTCATATACAATAAATACAATATTTATATAACATATTAAATAATACTATCGTAATAACGTTGCATTGCACAGTACTATCCGGTTTCTTGCTTCACATTAGTTTTTCCTGGTAGTCGCAGGAAAACTGTTTATGGAAAGTTTAGTTTTCCTATTTGTTTATAGGCATTGCTTTCTATAATAGTTTGAAAGTTATAAAGGTAAAATCTTAATGTGAAATAATACCAGATTTATTCCTATGTGATCAATTGCTTATAATAATAATCCAGTGGCGCTACAACATATAGGCCGCAGATTGTACCTGTTCAGGTAATCAGCCTTCGAAATGGCTGTAAGTCACACAGGAGAAGTATGGCATGACACTGCCACCTCTTATTTTTTTGTGGTCTATCAGAAAACACTAGAATTTTTGTGGAAGAAATCGTTTGACACCCTAATTAATCCCACACGATTGGGCGATCATTTTTCTTTTTTTCATTGCATAATAAGACCCCTGAAGAACCGCCATACTGGTACAAATGACCCACTATTTTGTGTCACTATCCCCCGGCCTAAGAGCTTCAAGCTTTATGTTCTAGTTGTCAAGATCAGGGGGCCTACCATGAACTCTTATTGCGAGCCTATTGACAACCTACAACTGAGATGCATCGCTAATTCGTACCATGACATCGATAAAACGAGACAGTTTATGTTCCCACGTGACCTTAGCGGTTATCAGATTTCCTTCGTTTAATTTGTATGAAAATCCGTACCATGGCCGCTCGGATGAACCGCAATTTGACAGTTGCGCCTTCCAACTATGACAGAATAAGCGATTCTAAAGAAGTTACTTTTTGTTTAACTTTTTTGTATCGAAATGTCCAAATAATAGTTTAGAACCTATAAAATTCAATATTTGTATTAAAACTTGTTGATAAAGTTAAAATAATAAGATTTATCTACTATGGCTAATATAGGAAAAAAAATATAATTTTTATATTTACGATATTTTGGAGTATTTTGAGTTTAGAGTGTGATTATAAATAAATTATTAAAATATAGACGGAGATGAGAAACAAGACGGCAATGCCCTTCCGACTACCGACTTCGTAGATATTGAGTTTATAATTTACTATAGATTATTGACTTTGATTCATTGAAGATTTCAGTGTACCTACAAATAATTGCACATTGTTCAATAATATTCAATTAATGTCTAACAAAAACATAATCCCCCAATATAATATCATATTTTACAATAAATAAGAATGCCATATTACTAGCAGATATTTATTATAATTACATTTTTCCTCACTATGTTCATGAATTGTATTATTCTCCTCTACTTTTTGTTGTTGAAAAAAAAATAAGTATTTTTAAATTTATAATGTGTAAATAATAAGCCATTTAAAAAAAATTAAAATAACAGTATTTATTTAGTTAGGACTCCATCAAGATAGAAAAAGATGTCTTCAGGCAATGTTCAATTGGATATAAACATTTATTCATATAGTCTCAATTTAGCAATTTTGTCAGGTTAAGCTGTAAAGAAAATTATTATTATTACAGCCTCTTTATTTCCATAATGAATAACATGTTAAACAAGTATATCATAAGATTAATTATTAGAAAATATGCATTAAAAAATACAATATTATTATTTATAATCTTTAAATTATATTCCAATCATAATTAATAATTTCAATGTATATAAGTTTGAAATGATAAATAAATTAATAAGAATCAAACCAAAATTCATTTTTATAAATCATTAGAAAGTATCATTAAATCGTTATGGACCCCTACAGGTAAAGGCCTCCTCCATTTTGCTCCACATCTGTCTGTCTTTTGCTTTGGTGGTCCAGTTTTCACCAGCTTTTCTTTTTATTTCATCAATCCAGTTTTACTTTGGTCTACCTCTTAATCTTTTTGTTGGTTCTCGCCAGGATACCCTTGGTGTCCATTTTTCCTTGTCCATGCAAGCAGTAAGACCCGCCCAATTACATTTTTGTCTAAAGCGTCAATTATTTTTGTTGTTTTCCTTATTTCTGTATTTCTCTTCCGATGTTGTCTTTGTATGTTTAGTAGTGTTAAACTGAACGCAACCACTTAATATTATGTAGTCTGTATCTGTCAATGTAATCTGTATCTGTCAATGTAGTCTGTTATAATAATTGTATCACCCCTGTCTTTTCCAAGAAATTGAGCGGTTCGCACCATTGTCTAACTCAGCTGTTTTATTTATTTCTCTTTACTAAATTCCTACTCTAAAATAGTTTGTAACAGGTTATGGGCCCAGACGCCCGGATAGAAATAGGGAAGTAGGATTAATAAAGTGAAAGGCATCACGTTGATGCAAATTGATTTCGTGATACGTCGCGACGTCATTAACTTTTCAGCTTACAATGGCGGACCCCCGTTTTGCTCAAATTGATCGTTTGGCGGGCCGTGATAATTATCCTACATGGAGTTTCGCGGTGAAAACCTTTTTAGAGCATGAAGATTTGTGGAAATGTGTCGAGACATCGAGCATGGCTTTTACGAAGACCGAAGATACGAAGGCAAGGTCAAAAATAGTCCTTCTAGTTGACCCTATGAACTATGTTCATATCCAGGATGCCACCACGGCTAAGGAGGTATGGGATAACCTGAGAAAGGCTTTTGATGACTCCGGCTTGTTGAGGAAGGTAGGTCTTCTGCGAGAACTAATTACTACAGATCTGGAAAGTTGTGGTAGTTTTGAGAACTATGTCAACAAAATCATCACATGTGCACACAAGCTTCGTTATATTAAATTCATTGTAGATGATGAGTGGCTCGGCACATTATTATTAGCCGGGTTACCAGAGTCATATAGGCCTATGATTATGGCTATGGAAAGCTCAGGTGTGTCCATCACTGCTGATTTAGTTAAAACAAAGATTTTACAGGATGTAAAGTCTCCGGACAACTCATCTGTTTTTTTTTCAAATTTCCACAAAGGCAAGGCAAAGAATAGTAAATGTTCAGGTTCTAAAGCAAATAGTAAAGGTCCCAGGTGCTTTAGGTGCAATAGGCATGGTCATTTAGCCAAATTTTGTGCCTCAAACAGCTCAAATCAAAAGAATAAGTCTGAAACTATTAATACTTCTTCTAGCTATGTTGCAGCGTTTCCAGCCTCACCAGGCCTAGAGAGTGGATGCTGGTACATTGATTCAGGAGCTGCAATGCACATGACAAACAATAGAGATTGGCTTTATGACTACGGACCTGCTTTAGTAACAAACATTAAAGTTGCAGACAACAAAATATTAACAGTAAAAGGCTGTGGTAAAGTAAATATAGAAACATATGATGGTGAAAGTGAATTAAAAATTGGTACAATACAAGTAAAAAATGTTTTATATGTGCCAGATTTGGCTGTTAATCTTCTGTCAGTCCGCCAAATGACACAGAATAACTGTCAAGTAAAATTTAGTAAGAATACATGTAATGTTTATAAAGAGTCTAAATTAATTCTCACTGGATATATAAAGAACAATTTATATGTGGTTCATAATGAAACTTATGCTTTGATGTCATCTGTACATCTATGGCATCAAAGGATGGGTCATCTAAATTATAATGATCTTCAGAAACTTAATGAGTCTACAGAAGGAGCAGATATAGAATCAAGTAGAGAGGAGCATGTGGTATGTAATACTTGCTTAAAAGGTAAGCAAACAAGGCAACCATTCAAACATGCTGGCACAAGGGCTTCCGCCCTCCTGGAGTTGGTGCATTCAGACGTATGTGGGCCAATGGAGGAAAAGTCTCTCGGTGGTGCCAGATATTATGTCACTTTTGTCGACGATTGGTCTAGAAAGGTATTCGTTTACTTTATCAGCTCTAAATCACAAGTACTCGAAAAGTTTAAAGATTTTAAGCTACTAGTAGAGAATCAATTAAATGCTAAAATTAAAACACTAAGATCTGACAATGGAAAGGAGTATGTCAATGAAGCATTTGATAAGGTTTGTAGGGATTCTGGTATCAAACGTCAACTCACTATACCCTATACCCCCGAACAGAACGGCATGAGTGAGAGGATGAACCGAACTTTAACAGAACGTGCTAAATGTATGCTTATTAATTCTGGCCTACCTAAGAAGTTATGGGCTGAGGCAGTAGCCACCGCTGCATATGTTATCAATCGCTCACCAACAAAGTCTTTACAATATAAAACTCCTGAGGAATTATGGTCCGGCATTAAACCTAATATCAGTAACATTAAAGTGTTTGGTTGCAGAGCTATGATGCATGTGCCAAAGGAGAAGAGGTTAAAATGGGACTGTAAGTCAAAAGAGCTTATATTTGTAGGTTATTGTTTAGAGTCCAAGGGTTATAGATTGTTTGACAAAACTGAAGGAAAAGTAATGAGAAGCAGAGATGTAATCTTCCTAGAAGAGAGTGTAAATAAAGATTTTGCTTTTCTACCACTTACTGAATCGCAAGTAGTTATAAATGAAGATAATTTAGATGATACTACTGACATGACTTTAAAGGAAATTGATAGTGCAGTCTGTGCAACTGATGATGATTATGTCCCGGAGCATTCTATATCCAGGAGTGAATCACCTATAAACAGAATTAATTTAAGGCCTAGAAAACACAGAGCTATGCCTACCTTCCTCTGTCAGAAGGAAATTAAGAAATCTATTGAGCCAGATCCTGAAACATTGGAGCAAGCCTTTAAGTTAATTTTTTGAAGTAATATTGGTTTTTTCAAAATCGAATGTAGATCCTTGTGTCTACTATAAATATGAAAATGAACATGTTATGTTTATAACTATATATCTATATATGACATTTTGTTGTTTCACAACTGTCATGAGTCAGCAAACAATATAAAAATAAAAATGAAGAATAATTTCAAAATGAATGAGCTTGAAATTGCTTATTGTTATATTGGACTTTGTATTTCATACATTTCAGAAGGAATAGCCATTGATCAAACTAGGTACATAGAAAATACATTAAGACGTTTTGGTATGGAACAATGTAACTCAGTAGGAACTCCAATGGAACCGAATATCAAGTTTTCAAGTTCTGAAAAATTTGAAAGTATACCTTACCAGGAAGCCACTGGCTGCTTATTATACATCTCACAAGGAACTAGGCCAGATATATGCTATGCAGTGCATACATTATGTCGATATAATAGTTCTCATACAGAAGAGCATTGGAATGCTGTTAAGAGGTTATTTCGATACTTACAAGGTACAAAGTATCTACAGCTTGTATACAAAAGTAATGTTGATGAAGAAATTACTGGATACTCAGACTCTGATTGGGCTTCCTGTACTGAAGACAGAAAGTCATGTACTGGGTACATTTTTAATTTCCAGGGTGCAGCAATATCTTGGAATTCAAAAAGGCAGCAAACTGTTGCCTTGTCTACTACTGAGGCAGAGTATATGGCGCTCTCAGCTGCTACTCAAGAAGCTATGTGGCTGAGACAGTTGCACTGTGAACTGTGGCCTTCTTTAAAGGTTACACCTATTACTTTGTACTGTGATAATCAAAGTGCTATTAAACTTACAGGTACTTACAGTTATCATGCTAGGAGTAAACACATTGATGTTCGTCACCACTATCTGAGGAACAAAGTTGAATGTGGTGATGTCAAGATTGAATATGTGGGCACTGATTCGATGGTTGCTGACTGCCTCACCAAAGCCCTACCGAAGCCCAAACACCAGCACTTCCTCATCGCTATGGGTTTGCGTTCAAGGGAGGATGTTAAACTGAACGCAACCACTTAATATTATGTAGTCTGTATCTGTCAATGTAATCTGTATCTGTCAATGTAGTCTGTTATAATAATTGTATCGCCCCTGTCTGTTCCAAGAAATTGAGCGGTTCGCACCATTGTCTAACTCAGCTGTTTTATTTATTTCTCTTTACTAAATTCCTACTCTAAAATAGTTTGTAACAAGTAGACTCCTTTCCATCATTCTCTGGCACACTTGTATTTTGTTTTTGGTGTAGTTATTGTAAATCCATGTCTGGAAGCCATAATATGTAAGACAAGCTATTAAATATGAGTCCATTTTTTTTTCTTAAGTTTTAAAATTCTGATTTAAGGGTTTCTTTATTGCTCCAGGATTTATTCCAGGTTATGTTGACTCGTCTTTTAAAGCTCATCGTCGTGTCTTGTCTTTGAGAAAGATACTTGTTGACCAGGTAAAGATAGTTTTAAACATATTGTAATGTACTGTTATTAACCTTTATTGGAATAGTTTGGTGGTTCGTCATAATAATAATCTTTCATTTGATAGAAAAGATTTTGCATTGTAAGTGCATACATCGAAGTTTTGTACTGGAGATGGAAGGTTGTAGTTATTATCCCCCGCGGTGACCAGCCGTATTGGGAGATGAAGATGGGCTTCCCTGTAAAGAAAGTATAATTATTTATATTATATGAATTAGTTAACGTATAAATTGAGTTTGTACAATTTGAAGGAATTAATTTTTACTATAGTTACTTATGATTTTAGAGTAATAAGTTGATTTGTAATATCTTTTTTAATAAACAAATTTGTGAACAATACTTACCCCATACCATTATTTTATAAGTGAAACAATTTGTAAAACTATATTTATAAAACCGAAGTTTTGTAAACACCAAAATATTGAACTTCACTTCACTTCACTTTATTTATAATGGCGACATCTGTGTAAATCACAATTCCGCCAATGTCACGTTCTAAGTCTTCACACAGTGAGGATAGATTTGATAATTTGGATAGATTTAATTTTATCTAAGCAGAGTTACCCAAAACAAAAATGACATCACAATAAATACAACACACACAGACATCTAATAATATATACAAGAGGTTAACATTTTACTACAAGGTATGAAGGGGAGAATCTTATTTATAACTTTAATTTATTAACAGAAATAAATTTCCCTAAAATTTTGACGATCGAGCTGGATGGGAGGGAAAGTAGGGAGTTAAGGTTACATGGACGAGGGAAATCTGGAGAAAGATAGTCAAATAACGAGTCATTAATTAAAGAACAGTTAAAAAATATATGGTCTGTCGAGCCCTCGTCCATACCACACTCACAGAGAGAACTGTCTTTAATTTTAATTTTGGCTAGATGAACAGGAGTACAAGCGTGCCCTATACGAAGACGGCAGATTATAGACGTGACCTTTTTGTTTAAAAACTTATATTTAAAAAACCACGGCGAAGAAGGGATAGAATACTGAATATTAGCATAGTGCCTGCCAGTTTTTTCTTTAGAAGATTGCCAATCAATAGTCCAGGATTTTAAAAGGTGGGAGTACGCAAGAGCTGATAGGTCGTGGGCCGAGATGTTGGGATGCTGACAAGATCCGCAGAAAATAGCACCTTTTGCACAAGAGTCAGCAGTTTCATTACCCGCTATACCACAATGACTAGGTATCCACAAAAGTACAATATGAATATCTTTTTTGTGTAGTAAAACTAAACAAAGCTTCTCTTATTTTTAGAATCGTATTATGTTTTTTTTTAGACCTGAATGGATTGGAAAGAATTGCCTGTAAACAGCTGCGAGAATCGGAAAAAATTGTAACTTTATTTAGGTTGTGGGACTCAGCATACAAAACCGCTTCTAGGATTGCAAAAGCTTCACCTGAAAAAACGGAGGTCAATGGAGGAAGTTTAAAGTTCAATACTGTTTTGAATGAAGGGACCCATACAGCCGCACCGATGCACTCATTATTGGGAATCTTGGAAGCATCAGTATACATCGGTAACCAACCCTGCCAGTCTTTTGAAATTTTTTCCAGAAAACAAGTGGAAGCTTGGGTGGATTTTTTTCCAAATCCAAAGTTTAAAATTATTTTAGGATCAAAAATGAGGGATTCATAACTATTTAAAAACAAGGGATTACTAGAGAAACTTTCAACAGGATTAGGAAGACGAGAAAGTTTATTAAAACTGTGTAACAGGCATGGAACATTACCTGTACTAGATGGCATCGTGAGATTAGATAAGCGACGTAATTTGGACAACATGGAATGTGAAGAGTATTGAAGGACTTTGATGAAGAAGCGGTCACTTAAAAATTGTCTACGTAAATACAGGGGGGGGTCAACACATTCTATTTGGAGAGCATTGATGGGAGAGGATTTCATAGCACCAAGGATGATGCGTAAAGATTTCGATTGAATTTTGGAAATTTTATCAAGGGCTTGCTTGTTGCCAGGATCTAAAAGGAAGGTGCCATAATCAAAATGACTTCGTACCACAGCATTGTATAAAAGCTTTTGCGAGTAGGGGTGTGCTCCCCACCTCACACCAGATAATGAACGGAGAACATTAACACCTTTCTCACTTTTTTTAATCACATGGTTAAAATGAGGAACACCGTTTAACTTTGAGTCTAAAATAAGGCCTAAAAATTTTACTTGCTTACAACACGATACCAAGGACCCTTTATATGAAATGTTACACCGTGGAACCTTGTATTTTGTAGTAAACGTGACCGCCAAACATTTGGGCACAGAAATAGAGAGACCATGATCATTTAACCAATCACCCAAATAATCCAAAGCCGAATTTAGGCGTGATGATGCCTCTTCAATAGAATTTGATGAAAAGTATAAGGCTACATCGTCCGCGTATTGAAGAATCTGACAGAAGGAATTCACAACAAGCTCCAGGTCATAGGTGTAAATGTTGTACAGAAGAGGACTCAAAACAGAACCTTGAGGTAAGCCCCTCCAAATAGATCTAGGAGACAGCTCCGTATTTTGAGATCTTATAATAATATAACGATTCGAAACTGCATTGCAAACAAAACGTACCAACTTCTCAGGAATACTCAGCTGAAGCATTTTTTGCCTGAGCACCGGAACCAGCACGTGGTCATACGCAGATGCGATATCCAAGAAAACACCCACCAGGAACTGTTTCTTTTTAAAAGCAATGCGAATGTCGGTCGTTATTATACTTAGGCTATCCATCGTACTTAAGCCTTTCCTGAAACCAAACTGGGATTTTGCAAAGATATTGTTACTTTCACAAAACCATTCTAAACGAAATTTAATCAAATGTTCCATAATTTTTAAAAGGGTAGAAGACAAAGCAATAGGTCTGTATGAAGAGAAATCTGTTGGATCTTTGCCAGGTTTTAGAAGCGGAATGACGATTTGTCTGTTCCACGATTCAGGAATAATTCCAAGATCGAAAAAACAGTTTACTAAATCAAGAAAGTACCTCTTAGTGCCTAATGAAGAATTTATGAGGAATGAATAAGGGATTCCATCTTCTCCAGGGGAAGAGTCAGAGAGACCATTTAATGCTTTGTTAAGTTCTTCCAAGGAGAATTGACAATCTAGACTGTTTGAAGAGGGGATGTAAGAATTATACTTATAAGGAAGACAATCATAAAAAGGGACAGATGGAGGAGCCAATTTGTCGGCAAAGGAGGTAATCCAGCTAGACGGATCATTAAAAGGGACATCATAAGAATTGAGGGAACAACGGAATCTTCTGATCTGCCTCCAAACAACAGACGAAGGGGTACCAGGGCACATGCTCTCACAGAACTTATGCCAACCAAGACGTTTCTTATTATTAAGTAGTCTGCGAGCAGCTGCAGAAGCTTGTTGGTAGACTAAAAAATTTTCCAAGGTCATGCAAAGACTGTATGACCTTTCTGCCGTTTTTCTTTTTCGAATCATCTCAGTACATTCGGAATCCCACCAAGGAGGGGAAATTTTCCTTTGTGTAGAAGATTTGAGTGGAATATGTAAACTGGCAGATGAGGTGAGGGAGTTGACAAAATCATTGTATGAAGATAAGCAGTTTTCAGCAGAGACTACGGGGAGCGCAGCTATCTTAGAGTCAATAGAAGATGAAAAGTCTGACCAATTGGCCTGATTCAGTTTAAATTTTAAAAGAGGGGAAGGGCGAGTAACGTTCCTTAAATTGGTTGGGAGATCAATTAAAATGGGGAAGTGGTCACTCCCACAAGTGCTCTTAAAAACACGCCAGGATAGAAAAGGGAACAGATCAGGAGAGCAAAGTGATAAATCCACTGCGTTAGCGGGATTCTGAGATGGAAGACTCCTTCTCGTAGGACAACCATTATTCAAGACACTTATGTTTATATCATCGAGTAAATCTAGTAGAAGGGACCCAAAAGAATCTGAGGAATGACAACCCCAAGAAACATGGTGGGCATTGAAATCACCCAACATGACAACAGGAGGAGGAACCGAAAGGATAATAGAACGTATATCAGAAATGAGGTCGATGTGGGGGTGGGGAATATAAACAGAAATAAACGAGATATTAAAAGCTCTCATAGCAACAGCATTAATACCATCACAATGAGGAAGAGATAATGAGTGGAAGGTGAGGGATCGGCTGACCAAAAAGGCACAGCCAGCATAGCCATCATCCCTGTCATCTCGGAGACATCGATACCCAGAAACCCTAAAGCGGGAACCCGGCAATAACCAAGTCTCCGAAATGGCTAGAATAGATGGAGCGAATTTATTGATAAGAAAGGTTAATTCTGATTTTTTACTGCGAACACTGTTACAGTTCCACTGAATTACTAAATTCGCCATTTTTGGTGACGAATGAGTGGAGCAAATTAATTTTTTGGGCAACGTGGGACGGTATGGGGATGTCATCATACTTGGATAGCATGTTACAAATGACTGCCCATAAGCAGTCGAGAAGATTTTCATTTG
The DNA here is from genome assembly GCF_905475465.1 of Pieris napi. Taxonomy (NCBI): domain Eukaryota; kingdom Metazoa; phylum Arthropoda; class Insecta; order Lepidoptera; family Pieridae; genus Pieris; species Pieris napi. The sequence goes on along the minus strand of NC_062258.1, from coordinate 275,270 downwards.
GGGATACTTCATTGTTTGTAAGGGAAGGGAGCTTATGGCACAACCATTGGGTAAAGAGGAGGGTAAATTGGAAGTAATGGCCTCATGGGCCGCCTTATCAAAGGATTTTCCTGATGTAGGTCTAGAGCGAGGAGGGAGAAATATAGTTTTCCTGTAAGATGTAGTCTGAAGGGAATCTTGGGAAGGTAAAGTAATGGGCTGGGATAGAGAGGAGGGGGTTGTTTTAACAGAATCTGCAAAAGTTTTGCCACTGATAGGTTTAAACCGAGCCGATGCTTCGATATAAGAAATGTTCTCTTGAGACATACAACTCTTTATATTTTTTTGACGATTATGTTCAGGGCAGGCTTTGTTGGTCGCAAAGTGTGAGGCAGTACAAAATAAACATAATGACTCTTTTTCAGGGATATTACACTCATCACCAGAATGGGCTAGACTACATCGAAAACACCTAGGCTTCGATCGGCATTGTGACTTTACGTGACCAAATCTACAACAGTTAAGGCACTGAATTGTAGGGAGTTGGTACGTTTCAACGCGGAGGGAACTATGACAAGAGAATATTCTCTCAGGAAGGGATTGACCTTGAAAGGTTAGAACCACAGTTTGCGTTGGTATCCAATTAATTTGACCATCGGAGTTTGTCTTGCGGTTAAGGCGTCTGGCCTTGAGGACTATACCAGTACCTTCGGGAACTTCCAAAGTTTCGACAAATTCCTGCATCGACCAATCAGCTGGGACACCTCTCACAAGGCCCATACGGGAAACATTATAATTAGGAATCGTAACAGAATAGTTGCTGGAAGGTACAATGGGATTAGACACAAAATTATTAGCATCTAAGCCCGACTTAAACTCAACAGATATTCTATTACGTCCCACTCTCTTAACACCATCTCGAACAATGTTGGATATTTTATTTTTAACCAAGAAATGACCAAATTTAATTGGGCGGATTGATGTACCAGCGGATGGGTCAGATTCAGGGCAAGAAACATGGACTAAAAAAGGGCCCTTGTCATTGACAAGGTATGACTTGGGAGAGCCAGTGAGTGATGGATGGGAGTAAAATCCTGGGTTGACGTCATCAGCAGATGACCGGACATCAGTCATTGGTTTTTTGGAAGGTTCCACTAAACTTTCATGGACAGTATCGAGTCTGCGCTTGACACCAGGTTGGGGAAGCGGTGGGGTGGATAAATCCATTGATTCCACCGGAGAAGAGACCCTATCCGGAGGATCAGGGGGGTCTGGAGGGCGTTTCTCCATTATAGACTACCAAAAATATAACAAAGTAAAGGGAGAAATATAACAAATAAATAAAAATAACTTACGTAATTAGTTGATGTTATTAATTAACCACCACCAATAGGATAAGTCAACTTATATTCATTAAACTACGAGAAAAAATAGAAAATACTAAATAATGATATCCGAAACACGTGTAAACACTTATACCCGCAACGACGGACCCCCCAAAATATTGAAAGCTCCTATCAAAATTTGAAGGAAACGTTTAAAAATAATAAGTGTCAACTGTCATAGCACCAGAGAACTTTCCGTTTAAAATATATCAAAAGAATAGTTTTATATAAAATAAATATATATATTAAGACATAATAGCTTATTGTCATTGATGAATTATTTTATATTTTATTTATTTTCATAGAAACATCTGTCGAAGTAAGTTTGACAGTTAAATTTCTAAACGTACTCAGAAACCACAAACAAAATTATCGTTCTTTCATTCGGTCTTGCGATGCTAATACGTTTCAGCTTATAGGCGGTCATGGTACGAAAAAATGCTATTGACTTTAGGTACCTAAACTCCGCTGCATCTCAACAGGATTGTTTTAAGAAAGTTCTTGGTAGGCCCCCAGATAACAACAGCTTAGATATGAAATACGGAAGTGTCAAGCAGAATATAATATTTAAAAGTATTTTATAATAATAGTTTAATATGAAAATAATTACGAATTATATTTATCATTGTCACTGATTTGTACACGTGATGGAGGATATGATTTCAGTTACTTCTAACTTAACTTCCTATTTCTTTATAAGCTAATCTCTTTAAATAAATGTGACAAAGATCGATGGAACGATTATAGGGAATTAAAGGGAAGAAAATTATAGAGAAGAAAAGAATAGACAAAATAAATAATACAGCTTTAAGAAAAACAACTAAGGTAACAGATGTTACAATACAAATAAATAATCAAAAGTGGAAATGGATGGGGCACATGGCAAGTTATTAAATATACTTATTAAAATATTTTTTTAAGCTATTGCATAGATTTTATCGCGGGCTTTGAGCGCGGCGACCGAATCAAGAAATTCCGTAACGAAATAAACCTAACACACGATGACGTAACATAGGTGCGGCCAATACGCGTTAGAGCGGGACAGAACGCATACTGCGTCTCACATCGGTTTAGCGTGATCGGATAGGCGTGTTAGTCTGAGTCTGGTAGAATGGTAGATTGAGTTAATATCAAAGAAAAAAAATACTGCAAAAAATAAATAATTATATTGCATACGTTTATAAAAAATGCTACGCTTTACCGCGGCAGTCCCCGATTGCCACACGTATTTTTTTTTTATTTGAATCCAAGAACTCGTATAACAGTACGAAGACCGCGATAAAGGTTATTCACGAAATAATGAAATTAAAAATATTTTATTTCATATATTTTACAACACCTTACCGTAACTTTGTTTATCATGCTCTTAATGAGGTAAAAGTTTTCATTTACGTTTTTAGTTATTATTATTTATTTGTGGGTGCTTGTTTAATTTTTTCCCTTGCTAATGTTCTAATCTAAGCCGTGTACAAATTATTTGAAGAAGTCTATTAAGTATGAGGGTGTGCAATTATTTAATCAATTACTGTCTTAAATTCGTAATATTCGGGTGTTTAACCAATTCAAAAGGGCATTAAAGATACATATCAGAATGAGCCTAGTAGACAAAACTTAGGATGGCCGATGGCGATATACGTTATATTAATTTTCTCATGTAAAAAAACAATTTTTTTTTGTAATGAGAAATAAAGTTCTTTAAACATTAAACATTAATTGATGTTTGTAAAATTTGTGATGTCATATTTTCTTGTATAATTTTATGCGTACACATTGTTTTATAACTTATAAATAAATAAATAAAAATAAAAAGCCTTTTTATTTCTTGCAAAAGAACAAAGTAAACTTAATACTATACTACTGATATATATATTTTTAAGAAAATAAATGACACTATTTTTTTTGAGCCTCCCCACCAAGTGACCCACTTATGGTCATCATATAATATATTATAATAAATTTATCAACAGGTAAAACAGACGTGGCCGTATAAATAATATCTAACCTGTACCACAACTTCCCATGGCAACGGACGTTGGTAGTAACTCATAGTAACCAGGCTCTCAACCAGCTCTTCGAGAAGGTGGCAGAACTCGATGTTGATGAGAGACATTTACTGCGTCACGGTGAAGAGGAATTGCAGACGGATAAATATTTCTCAAGGTAAGAAAAAAATTATGTCGTGAGAGCACAACTTATGGTTTTACGCGCGATTTCTGATTCCTAATTCTAAAGAAAAATATATCTTCAATTATTTCTCGGATTTCGAAAACGACAGGTTTAATTTGAATTTTTTTTTGTGCTGCTAGTTCATGTATTTGAACATATACTGTAAAATTGTGGCGCTCTGTGTAAATTCAGCCGTAGGTGGGCACCCAAAAAAGTCGTAATGTATAAAATATATACTGCTCAAAACAATTACGGGAACAAAACTTTAAAGTAGAACTAAACTTTTTACCTAAGGTTTTAATTATTACGGGCCACTAAATAATGTTAAGGTATTGTCGAAGAAAATAAAAAACAAAAGAGCATCGGCGTTTTGGTTAGTAGTCCTATAATAAAGTGGCAGTGTGTCTAGAAACACCTAAAAACAAAGTGACGTCTTTGAATTTTCATTACTTTCTAATCACAGAAAACACATTTTAAGTAGTTTTTTTCAATCTATTGAGTATTAATAGAAATTGAAGTGAGCCTTTTGAGTATTGTTATTCATTGAAGCGAGTGAGTTTAGGTCATAATGCCAGATCTGACTGAATTGCATGTCTCCCGAGCTATCGCTTTGCTTGAAGAGGGTCGAACTATGCGTTATGTAGGAAATGATCTAGGAGTAGCCCCTTCTGTTATCTACAGACTTTGGAAGCGATACCGTAAGACGGGAGAATACTCACGAAGGCGTGGTCAAGGTCGAAAGAGAATCGCTACATCGTCAACTGTGCTTTACGTAACCGCACCACAACTGCAAGAGATCTACAAAATACACTAAGGACGGCTACTGGTGTAGAAATTTCCGACCAGACGGTAACAAATAGGTTGTTGGAAGCCAATTTGAGATCACGCCGACCAGTTCGGGCTGTGTGTCTAACAATTCAACATAGACAAGCTCGCCGACAGTTCGCGCAAAATCACGCTAATTGGCAACTTCGACATTGGAGGCCAGTGCTTTTTACTGACGAATTACGATTCCGTCTAACACGTTGCGATGGTCGTCTCCGTGTTTACAGACGCCCAGGCGAACGATACAGTGCAGCAGTAGTCCAGGAATATGACAAATTTGGATGTGGCTCTGTGATGGTTTGGGGCGGAGTTAGTTTGGACGAGCGCACAGATCTCGTCGTTGTTCCCGGGCGCTTGTGTGCTCAAACTTACATTGAAAATGTGCTCGAAGATCATGTTTGGCCCGCAGCATATGGTATGGGCCCAGATTTTCTTTTAATGCAAGATAATGCCAGGCCGCATACTGCAGCCATCACGTCAGATTACTTACGACAGCAGGAAATCCGTGTAATGGAGTGGCCTTCCATGAGCCCTGACCTAAATCCAATTGAACACATTTGGGACTTGCTTGACAGGCGCATCCGGAAGCGTCCGATTGCACCTCAAACACTGCAGCAGTTCACTGAAGCGTTGATTGAAGAATGGGAGCGAATTCCACAAGAAGATATTCGGAGGATCATACGAAGCATGCCGCGTCGTTGTCAAGCCGTGATTAGGGCTCATGGAGGCCACACACGTTACTGAAAGTCACTAAAGACGAATATTCAAACGATATAAGAATATTTCTTTGATGGACCTTTTTTATCACCAATTAGTTTTTCGTCTACAATGCACATTTTAATTTTTTTTTAATAAAAAATATACAAATTGATTTTTTTTATTAATTGTAGTAATTAACAAATTAACAAGGTAAAAAATAGCGTACAAGTTAATTTAAATCTAATTTTAGTTTAAGCAATAGAAAGGAGAAAAATCTTGTTCCGCTAATTGTTTTGAGCAGTATATAATATATTTTCAGCTCCGACTTTTTTTTCTACAATTCACTTTAATTAATTAAACACATCAATAGTTTAAATAGTGGCCACAGAAATATGAAATATGATTTTCAATTATTTAGAAAATAATATTATAATAACAATAGGGGAGGCCGGGGTTCGAAGTTTCGATTTTTGAAGAAAGACGTAATATGAATGTTATAGAAAGATTAAAATCCACGATACCTGTATAAATATAATCAGAAATTATCCTTGTTTTAAATTGTAAAGTCAAATTCATTGAAATAATAATATATTTTGGCACAGGATATTTTTTTGTAGCAAGTCGACACGGAACAACTCGCCCCACAAAGGGGCTGGTTGTTGCTTAGTTGAGGTAAGTTGTTCCGCTGTCAACTCCAATCATTCATGAGGTAATAGTAGTTATATTAGATGGAAAAGTATGTTTAAAATAAATAATTTTCTGAATATTTATGAAAGCTTCATTTATAATATGAATAAAGTACAAAATTTTAATGATTACGACTTATTTTCAACTAACAGGCTTTAATGAAAACAAAATAGTAGCAAGTATTAATACTAATAATGTAATACGACCTTTTAATTAGGGCTTATGTCTAATAAACATCTATAATATTAATCAACTTTGACAAACGTCAATTTGTCAAAAAACCAAACCATTTATTTTAATTAAAATAAAAAGAAAAATCAACAAATTTTAACATTTCCAACAAAAGTTTCTATATTCAGTCTCATAGCATTTTCTTTACTGAGATCAATAATCTTATTAAAGGTTTACTTAAATTATAGTTTTATTTCAGTCTCGCAGTGCTTAAAAATTAATTATTTAAAGATTTCGTCGTCAGAATTACAATTCGGACAAACATAGTAATAAACGTCTTTAGATTTTAGGCATTTTAAATGAGACCAATTCTTACACATGACGCATTCAATCCATTGTTCAACTGGTTGTGAATTAGAATATGAGTCGCAACATATTAAACAATACCATTCCAGGCTGTCTTCTTCACTATCACTTCCATGATCATCTTCCTGCAGGACTTTCCGAGTCGCATTTTCTTTACCATTTACGGATTAACGTGTCACTTGCGCTTGTTTTCACCGGTTGCCTTTTTCTTTCCGACTCTTTTTTGAATTTCCTTCCCCTTTATTTTCCTATTGCTCTTTCCTCTTCTTGCTTTTTCTTCAGCCAAAGCGTTCTTTTCAGGCGTATCTGTCAGTATTGCTGATTTTCTTATTCGTCGCATATTTGTTGTAGATGATCTCGGTGGTGCTTTAGGTAAGGGTTTAACAGCTTCTTCTTTTCTTCGGATTTCTTTTCAGAAAACACGTGAACCAATCAGCTCCAGCTTCCTTATTTCTATGCCAAGATACTGGAATGTTAGGCATGTCAAATTTAACAGCACAACTATATGCTAACTTCCTCACTTCTTCTGGCAAGAGACCAAAGTAAATTGATGCACATTTTAACAAATAATCTGCCAATGTCTTCTCCTGGTCGTGATTGAAAACCCTTTCTAGAATAGTAACCCACAGTTCGTGTTAAACCGGCTTTCAACTTTTAATGTCATATGACATATTTCTAGTTCCCGGGCTACCGTTTTAAGCTTACGACCAGATTTAATAACAGCATCAGCTCCCCGCTGCAAAAGGTTGCCCCGTTCGGTTTTCCGTTTATAGTTTCTCATCCTAAAAAAAATATTAGTTTTATTATATACGTATTTCATTATGGGGCACGTTGTTCCCCGAAACAACTAGCCCCACACTAGAGGAACTTTGAACCCCAAATTCCATTTTCAAAGTGACGTCCAATAATTATTAAAGAGGTTATAAAAAGCCTACAATAACATTTAAAAGATATTCACTATAGTTCGCCCAACCGATAATTGCAAGCTACTCACAAATAACTAGAAAAATGATTGATATAGACCAAAAACTTTAAGAACGAAAATATTTACTTACGTGACGTTTATGTGTCACTAATCGGTTACCGCTCTCACACGCCGACAGAACGTTACTAAAATGGCTGATGCAAATGCGTGATGGTATGACGTTTCGCGACGCACTTCACACTTATTGCTATCTCTTTTCTTGGCGGAGTTATTCGGATCGGAACAACCTACTTTGAACCCCGGCGTCCTATCAATAAAATATCGAAATCTAGGATAATAACTTACGTGTAATTTTTATAACAGTGACAAGTCATTCCCTTTTTGATGAATTTTGTCCGACTGGTCAGTTGCGGGGGCAACGGCGGGTATGCCGCTTAAATACCTACCGTATTGCCGAAAGTTTCGGGACTCTTTCAGTTTGTCTGAATGTATAAATTCCAAACTCCCGTTAAACGTAAATTAATCAATAAAGGTTTTTACAAATTTGACGATTAATTTAAATGATCCTCATCCTTGGGATTGATTTGCTCCAGTTTCAACAATTGTATTCAAATCTTGGCGATTAAAAAGAGTGGCGGACAGTTTCTCGCCAGTCCTTCTTGCCCGCTCTATACCCTTGACTTGCGAACTTATAGTAAATGTAAATTTAGAATCAATGTAATATCTTTTCTGTTGACGTTCATAAGTGTACTTGGTTACCTATATGAATTAAGTTATTTTGAGTTTTGAGTTTGAAAAATAATAATAATAAAGTCATTATTACTTGTTATATAATAAAACTACGGAATCCCTAAAAAAATAATATTCGTTAGTAACACACCGACGAATGTTAATATGTCAATGTGTGCGTTAGTGTGACACGTTTCATGTGTATTACTCATGCTGCCGTCAGTACGAACCGACGTTGTACAAAGTGACTAGATAAATTATTATAGTATGACTTAGTGACACTTAATTTGTTTGTGTGTTTCGCTAGGGATTTCTTCCTAAAAAAGATTATTTTTTATTTATAGAAATACATATCCTTACAGTACTAAGCTAATACGATAATGTCGAAAGAAAGTATAAGGTAATAAAATATATAATATTAAATACATAAGATACACAATATCGCTACAGTGAACAAATAAAGATGTCGATAGTGTCGGAGACAGCATTCATTAAGCGCAAATTTAAAAAAGAAGTGCCTACTTTGCTCTTACAACTCAAATATTAACCGATGAACATATTTTACAACAATCTTCCAACTTACCGTAACTTTGTTTATAATTCTCTTAATGTCTCGTTTTTTGGTTTTATATTTTGTGGTTGCTTGTTTAATTTTTTCCCTTGCTAGCTTGCTTATGTTTTAATATAATTGTGTACCTACCTATGTGTGTAAAATTTGTGATGTCTTATTTACACGTTGCTTCAGAACTTATATATAAATATGGTTTATCAAATACGACAGGAATAAAACTTAACTACTTTTTGTATTTGCTACAACAATGATATTTCTGTTTTAAATGTATTCGACTGTAAGTTAAGATGGGTTTACATGGCGATTTAATTTTAATATCAATTAAAATAACGACTAACGGCGAGTAATCTCTGCCTTTAACCTGTCCTAGTTGAATTAGCGACGCATTAACTTATAAGTCAGTAGTTGATTTTCTTTATTCGATACAGTCCAAAAAAGGCAGTCATCACAGCCCACGGACATCGATTTTAGTGGGTGCGTTGCCAATCTTTGAAAGAAGAGTATTTATACTTTTTCTTTAAACAATTGATCGCATATCACAGGGAAGACCGGGAGTCGATTCCACAGTTCACTAAAGAAAGTGTCTTGTATAAAATAACAGCAATAATATTAAAATAGGTTAGATTAATATAAATAACACAAGATTCATTACAATAATAAAATAGGTCAACTATCACATTTCATATTTAAAAAAATGTCTAATGCCGATATTTAGTCAGTGTACGTGACTGCATATTATCATGTCTCGTGTTTGATTCCCAGATAGGGCTGAAATATAAAATACGCAATTTCGATTTCACTACGAAAAATTTCAATAGCATTCAGTAGTTGTATAAACACAATTGTCCTGTGGAACATGTAACACCTGCGCCTACTCTGGTAAATCTGCCGTCATTTTGGAAATCCGTTCCATAGTAATTTGAGAGTTATACATAATATTAAAGCCACTTTAATTCAATACTGTTAAAAAATTACAAATGGGTGTTACTTTTGTTATTATGCTCTTAGTCTACGTTAGTTTTGTGTTCTGCAGTATGGGTTTTAATGTTATATAACAACAACAAAAAAAGTCGTATTGAACCGCTCACATTGTTCTTTTTGGAGTCGGTTAAAAAGTACATTATTATCATACACAAAGGCTTTACGAATATAGTAGTGAGTACTATATTACATTCTACGTTCATGGCAATTGTCGATAGAAATATAACCAAGTCAGCATGGAGAACATAATATGTAGGTAATAAATTGTATTTTATTGTGACAGCGTCATGTAGTCCAATCTTAAGCAAACAATACCTTGATAAACTCAACGGTGGACGGACGGAATCAATAAATAACTATTTCGTATTCAATTTTATTCTAAGATAAGCATTTTCAGATGAAACTAAAACGTAGTCTTTCATAATTTTAAAATGATTATTACTTTGAGGCTACAGACTTTGCGTAAGCATTAAGAGAAAATGCTATATCTACATAAGGTTAAAACCATGATACTGAGGTCAATAATAAACATTAATTATACTTTTTTACAATGTATGCTGTTATTTAATGTGTACTTTTAAGTTATAAAAAAATATATTTTTAATTATGTTTCTTCTGTACCAACAATAATTAATCACTAAGTATAAAGATTATCCTATTTAAAAGAACTTTAAAGTCACATCTATGTCCCGACTTCATTGTGATCCTTTTCTCTTTAAAATTTAGGTTAAAAATTATCTTGGTAATCATTATACCAACAGCCGAAGTGGTACCTAATTTGACTGTGTCGTGTGATGGTGTAAAAGTTAGGGGAAAGTATGTGAAGGTGTGTATGTGGGGTATGCTCATGATGGAGGTGATTTTGCGCTATGGATATTCTTAATACTCCTTTTAACTATTTTCCGCGATAGCTTAAACAAGTCAAGACATAAATATTGGTCGTTGTATGTCCGGGCTGCGCGATACAAAACTGATTTTTTTGCATAGTTAGTGTTGATGTGGGGATCATGTAACAAAGCACGATTACGAGTCTGGTAGGCAGGAGTAAGGAAGGAATTTTACCTACATGCTGTGACAGGATGGCCTGCTGATTACCTGGAGCGGCAAACTTTAGGGGACGGCAAATATGGGTAAACTATATTGCAGTAGGAATACACACACATTAAGAGTTAGAGCGCTTGTAGACGTCCGTTTTTTTCACCGGATAACGGACCGTCAATAAACGGCTATCCTTGTATACATTTTTTTTTTACCGGATGGATGGACTGCCGTCTATGTGCGTTAGTTTTGAATTGGTAGTTAGAGATTTCACACGTGTGAAATAATGAGAAAAAAAACTCGTATTGGCCTACTATTTGTACAAGAAGAAACAAAATGAAATAGAAAAACGTAAAAGGTCATCGTGGGTGCATCCTATATTATTGGAAAGGGAAAAATATGGTGCATTTCAAACTCTTTTACGCAGTTGGAAGAAGATGAAACTAAATTTTACAATTATTTTCGGATGAAGAAAGAAACCCATTTTTAAAAGAACGCAGGTAGACGGCACTAAATTAACAGAAAACAGGCAATACGTCCGGCAGCGTCAACACGCACCAATACACTGGCGTGGATGACCGTCCTTTCTTACACCGGACCGGTGTCCGTCGCGCCAAGGGGAAGCGGTGGTGCATCCGGCGTAAATTGTTCGCCGGACCGATGTCCGGTGCATGTACACACATTCATTATAATTCATACACCACCGCGAATCCGGCAAAAAATACGGTCCGTTATCCGGTGAAAAAAACGGACGTCTACAAGCGCTCGTATACTTTAGTATATTTTACTAAATCACCTTGATAGCTGGAAGTCGGAATGCGAACTAGCGAACTGTCAATCGACTCCCGGTGGGGGTCTTCTCGGGGGAGATACGACCTTCAATTGTTTAAAAGTTGTTACATTTTTAAATTGAAATATTCTAATCTAGTTGTGAAGGTAGACTTGTTACTCGTACAAGGTTTTGAAGAATTTTTTTTTATACATAAGTGTGTTTTGAGTTTTATGTTTGAGTTCTCAATCAAAGTTTTTATTGCTACGTGGGTAATATTTGTATATCTTTTATTTTATATATGTTTATATTATAACTAGCAGAGCCGACACATAGTAATAATGATTCCATAGTCATTATTATTATTATTAAAAGTATTCTTTGACATTCGTTCCTATGAGTGCCGTTTGACTCTGTAGTCGATTCGGATTCAGTTCAAATAAACCACTTAACAGTTCTGAACTAATTTGACTTTGATTTTATTAAAATATAATTACAAAAAATAAGGGATACACTAAGCAATACAAGAAATAATGGAAAACTTTTCCAGCCGTCTTACAGGTTGCAGAAAATAAATACTTCATTTATGGGCCTAAGTATACGCTGCTATAACATGATTCCTAGTGAAATATTGCAACTGCCTTTAAACAGATTCAAAACACATATCAAAAAAACCTTAATGTATAAAGGTTACTTACTACACAGTCAATGACTACCTGGAAGATAAAAACGCTTGGCAATAGTTCTAATTATATTCTTATAATTTGATTTGTTATCTTTGAAGTGTTATGAATATGTGTGTAATGGTGAATGTGGTAAATCACAGAACAGATTTTTTTATTTTTATTTTACTTATGTAACTTCAATGACGTTGTGGTTTATGACATTTTCCTTTGAATAATTGTAATGTAAAGGGAGGGCAAAACTTGCTGAGTTTCTTGCCCGTTCTTCTCAGAACAAGGCCTCCTGGTAGTTTTGCGAACGGATGGCGTAGTCTTGCTCTTTCGTGAATTTTGTAAACGTTGTTGACATTCATAAGCATGCTCTAAGAAGCATCTAAATTGAATAAACGTATTTTGATTTGATTGATTTGATTTGATACAATGCACTTTACATTTTGCTATGTGAAATCTGATAGTTGTTAAATAAATAATACCCAGCATAGGTTGTATGTGGCGGGCGTCTTGTGTTATAAGCTCAATGTAACTGTACAAATTGTCAACACATTATTTTTTTCTTTATTTAAAATTTACATTGGTCTTCCAGCTATCCGCCCTCTACGAGCTTCGGCTTGGGGTAACGGGCCGTGGGGACACGACGGAAGCGGGTCGCAATTTGCAAACGGTATTGCAGTCCCAACAAGATAAGCTAAGAGTTACTGGAGCAGGAGAATGTAAGCGAATTTAATGGTCCATATTGGGCCATGGATAAACAAGTATTCAGTCTTTTCAAAAATCTGTTTGCTTTTGAATACATTAATTGTTTCATTGAGTTTCTTCAAAAGAATTATAAAATAAAATTCATCATCGAGTCTTATCGCTAAATATAATGTCAAAATATGTCAAAAACGTATTGAATTTTGACATACGGCTGTTATTTTCACGGAATTCGACACGGAATCTAAGATCAGACTTACATGTAACTTTGAAGTGAAACTTCTTTATCGGGGTTGGAAAAAAATTTAGTGTAACATTTTTCGGTTACGCGTCACATGTTTCGGTTACGCGTCACATGTTTCGGTTACGCGTCACATTCTCGTCCCTATTATTTATTATTTATTTTAACTAGGTCAAATGTTATCTTACCAACCATAAACCGGTATATACGAGCAAATTTTCATTGCAGTGTGTAGCGGCGAAGACAAAGAGAAGTAGGACGAGGGGCAAGTGGAATGCAGCGTAAAAATAATGGAACACCACTCACCTAAAGTCCTCCGTCTCTTCACCTGTCTTCGTGAGAGAAGACCACAAATAAAACTATATGCACAAAAGAAGAAGCGTAAGCGCAAGCGAAAGCAAACGCGTGACCTCGCGGCGGCGGGTGAATCTTCTCTGCGGCGCGGGAGCATGTAGATTGTAGAATGCGGTCCCCTCCTTCTACACTTTAATACCGCAAAAGAGAAAGAGTGGTGTTTAGGAAATGGGTGCGGTAAGGATAGAGAATGTGATCAGAGAGGACTAAAGGTAACTGGATTGCGTGAACACAGTGAAAAACTCTTATATTTAAACATGCAACAACAATGCCTCTTCTGTATATGTGACACACCCTTTGTCTACTGCCTTCGCCTAGTTGATGTAGCCCAAGCTTCAAAGTAAATTGTAAACATTATGCACAAAATTTTATGAACTGAATCTTCATATTTTGCAACCTGCTAAACCTAAGTCATGAAATATTATAGCTAATAAAATTTTAATGTTATCAATCACTGTTAATTGTTAATTTTTAATGACATTAAGGGTTCTTGGTAATATAAAAAGGAATTTTCTTGGTGTAGAAACATAATTTAATTTTGAATTTATCTAATAAGATAAGACAATAAAAAAAATCCTATTACCTTACAGTATTATATGGTAAAGATAATTTTAAAGTAGTAAATACATAGTCATACATGTACGTTTTCTAATAATCTTTATAATAGGTAAATAAATAAATATGTTTATTATGGAACATAAGATACATGTATCACTTATTCCACGTCATTAAATTTGAAGGCATCCCTACTCATCGGCAAAGAAGACAGAGGGTGTAGGCCGAAAGAAAAAGCCGGCGTAAAAAACTCTCGGTACTCTTTTAAAATAGCAAATCATCAAACAACACTTATTTTAAAACAAATATCGCAAATTAATTAGAAGTAGCCTGTCTAGCACTAGTCCCAGGCCCTTTTATCAACTAGATAATCGTTGACTTTATAGTAAGCCTTTTTACACAGCTTTTCTTTAATACATTTCTTAAATTTATTGAAAGGCAGTGATAAAAGAGCCTCTGGGATTTTATTAAAGAAGAGTATCCCTTTCCCCAAAAAAGAATTACTAACTTTAGATAGTCTAGTACGGGGAAATTGCAGCCTGCGTTTGTTCCGTGTATTAACATTGTGCGTATGTTCTATTCTAGTAAACTTATCACTATTTTTGTATACATACATAATATTTTCATAAATATATTGCGAGGGAAAGGTAAGTATATTAATTTCCTTGAATTTATCTCTAAGAGATTCCCTACATTTTAAATTATAGATTGCACGAATAGCCCTCTTCTGCAGGATGAAAATAGTTTCGACATCAGCAGCATGACCCCATAATAATAAGCCATAAGTCATTAAGCTATGAAAGTAACTAAAATAAACAAGTCTAGCTGAATCGACATCAGTTAGTGAGCGAATTTTTTAACCGCGTAGGCTGCAGAACTAAGTCTCTTCGCCAATCCGTTAATATGAGGGGACCACTGAAGTTTTGAATCCATGGTGATTCCGAGAAATACAGTTGTATCATCCAGATTCAATTCCTCACCGTTTATAATTGGTCTAGTATCCATAACCCTTGCATTTTTTGCACAAAATTTAATGCATTTTGTCTTTTTTGCATTAAGTAGAAAGTTATTCATACTAAACCAATGGACAATCGAAGACAGAGCATTGTTCACATCGTCAAAATTTGTTATTTGTCGAATGATTAAGTGTTATAAAGTTCTGACTTGAATATTAATGGTGTGACTTGAATATTAATGGTGTGCATTGCATGCACTGGTATTTGAAACAGTTATATAATGTATAATTATGTGCACTGAACAACAGGATTAGGCTTCCTACATTGTATAACTAGTTTTACAGTTATTATCTCATTCTCACATCTATATTTACACTTATGTATGTATACAATTATTATTCAATATTTACAATTATAAATGTTTGGGTTTTATTTATATTATTAATATAGTCTGTGGGTTCCTAAGGGCTTTTCTAGATTTTAAACAACTGTGATTATTTGATTTGATCATTCTATTTCAACTTTATTTTAGAGCTGCGATGGAGGCTCCATGTGTTTGGAGCTGGCGCTGGAAGGCGAAAGACTTTGCAAGGCGGGAGATTGCCGCGCAGGTGTTGCCTTTTTCCAAGCAGCCATACAGGCAGGCACTGATGACCTGCGAACTTTGAGTGCTATATACAGCCAGCTTGGCAATGCTTACTTCTACATACAACATGATCTCACATTAGCTAGGTTTGTATTGAAACTTTTTGTGTCTTTTTCACTTTAAATTGTATAAAAATGTACTATAAAATATTTAACCCTTTAACAAATCTATTTAAGGACCATGGAAGACAAGTTAGGCGAAGCAAAGGCTTCAGGGGGTCTAGCCATATTGGTGTCGAAAAGTATTCTACATACACTACCGCTTTTGCGTAATTGTACTGTCGAAAACGCTTCGTTCGTAGCCAAGAGGCATGTCGATACATTACCGCAAAGTCGACAGCGTAGATGCGAGCTGCTGTTCGTAGCACCTTATTCCGTCATATTGTCTCTGGATTAAATGTATTCCTAATGTCACTTTTATAAACAAATAAAAGTTAAAACTTTACAATATTATTGTAAATTTGCAATTGGAAGCTGCTAAAGGGACATTAGAATGTCAGCAAGATCGGAACAATTTTCGATTTAAGTGGAATTTACGGAAGGTGCAAAGTGAATATATGAATTTTAATTACATGTTTAAATTAATTATAGTTTGTTTCAGGTTTTCTCAGAAATTTAAGGCTTCAAATAAATACAATATGTTGAAATTGCATAGTCGCGATATATAATAATTAGTAGTACTCATACTTAGATATTTTTAGGATATGACCTCACAACTAATCTGCAAAATGAAGAAGCAACATATTATTTTGTTACCGCTTAGAAGAAACAATAGAAATAGTACTGTAGATTGATAAATAAAGAGTGAAAATAAGGTTGACTAGAAGTTGATAAAGTCCAAGGAATTAAAAAACAATAGAAAAATAACGTAGAGAGAAATTAGAGTTTGATTTAAGCTTTAATTAGGTTTGGTGTTTGTGCTTGAACATTTTTAATGTCAATTTGAAAGCAGATTTTTATATAAGTGTAGATTTTATTAGTGATTTGCTACTAGTTGGAATTATCTCTGTTTATGTCCAACAAACAATTTCAGTTTAAGTTGGAGTCATAAAGGTTGATTTATAATAAATTTATACTTTTAGAAAGTGAGAATTGAAAAGCAGCAAGTACTCAATGAAATGAAAAGAGGGATTAATAAAAATTATAAAATAGAAACTTAGTCTGGTATGACATTAAAAACCTTTGATTCCATATTGATGTTCCAACATCTTAGATATAAATTTAAGTTTGATGCTGATTTTAAGTTAATATTTATGTCAATTAACTTTTGGTTATATCAGTGATTTGCTACTAGTTAATATGTAAATGCAAAATCTGTTTAAGTAAGAAATGAATAAACATTGTATGTTGTCAGTTTTATTTTTGGCAATTTACCTATGTCTTCTTTAGTAGGAAAAGCCATTAAAGTGGTTCACAATATTAGTTTATTTTACAAGAATATACAGATAATGCATATATGAATGACCCGTACCTACTAATAGTTAGGAATATTAAACAAACAGGTAGCAAAATAAAAATGATTCAGTTATGGTTATTTTTTATTAAAATAAGGCACCAAATATCTTCCTTAACATAATGCAGTCTGCATTATTTCATACTCCACTTGTCTTATTTTTTACATTATTCATAAAATGCTTCATTCCCCATTATCAAATTCATTTTCAGGTACATAATATAACACTTAAATTAATTAAAAGATAAGACTTGTCCATTTGTGGGTTTTTTTTATATTTTTAGTTGTCTTATTAGCTTCTCTTTTTCTGAAAATAAAATATTTTAGTTAGTACTTTGATCAAATAGAAAACTGACAAACTAAACTGTAAGATCAGTCCAAGGTTTGTTCAATAGGTAACTTTAATATTAAAACTCTTTACTTAATTCTAAACTTAAAAATATACTTAATTTGTCACTTTGCTGCTTATTGTCAATTAAAGTTTTTAATAACCAAACAATGTCAGTAACTCCCAAGGGACTTGAATTCAAACTTCTCATTCTCTAGTATATTAACATTTGTAAATAATTAAAGAAAATATCTGCTTACCATTACTTAGTATTGCTCAATAGATTTTATATTTCCAAAGTTCAAGAAGTAAAAAATTAATTAATTAATCAAATAAAGTGGTAAATCCACTTTATTTGATTAATTTAAATCAATATTATATCATTAGCTTCTATTATAATTACAATAAAATATATTTAGAACTTCTAATTATGTTCATTAGTGACTGCTTTCTCATCTGAAATATAAATAAAATGTACAATCATTTTACTTTGTGATTACATAATATAAGCAATATTAATTAATGGTATATGTATATTTCAAACTAAAGAATAATTTTATAAACTTACATGCAATATAAATATCAATAAAAGATATCCAATATAAACAGGATTTACCTCTACTAATTTGCTGATTTTCTTGATATTTTCATATTTATCTGTGTATATTATGTTATCCTCGCATTGATTCATAGAAAAACTAAAACTCTTAACTTAAAAATATTTACTCTAGTTTAAATTATTATAATTACACGAGATCGTTAAAGAAATACAGATAACAAATTAAAACCATTTCGTTAAAACGTCCAAAATATGAGATGTTTTTAAAACGGTAGTCATTAAAGATGGCAATAGTTGTACTGAATTTATTGCAAACAGCAGCTTTTGAGATCACGCTAAAACATGGCGGAGAAACGCCGTTTTTTCTACACTGCCGAAACATTAATTGGCCGTTGGCTACCGAATAGCGTAAGCGTTAATGTGTGTCTTTTCGTAGCACTGTCATGGCGTCGCTTATTGTATCCCGACTCACGCCTTTAGGGCCTAGGCTACCGACTGTCGACACGAGCTGTCATTTTCATACAAATTTAGTTTTCGACTTTCTACATACACTACTGTTAAGCCATCTTGGCTAGACCCCCTGGTAAATTAGGAAACACATTAAAAGTGATGGGCAAGTGGACACTTGGAGATATCAAGAACATTGGGAGATAAGTTAAGCGAAGGGCGAGCTTTATACAACCTTGGCAATGTTTACCACGCCCAGGGCAAGCATTTAGGACGCGCGGGACAAAGAGATCCGGGACACTTTCCGCAAGAAGTACGTGACTGCCTCCTGCAAGCTGAAACTTACTATGAGTAAGTTTTCATCATCATTCGCTTAAATTGTTTGTTGTCTGCAAATTCACCCATGGGGTTTAGTACTATGTTTGATTTTTATTACACTATATTAGGGTAGAACTACGAGTGACATAGCTTCACTCTCACTCAGATTTCATTGAAAATATTTTTTCCTAATTCCATGTTTGTCTGTTGCCAATTTCTCTGTGGAACTATTGTATCTTTAAAGGTGGTAATAAATTAGCTTTTTGTGGTATTTCAGAGAGAACTTGGAGTTGATGCGCAGCGTAGGCGATAGGCAAGCAGCGGGTCGGGCGTGTGGCAACCTCGGCAACACTTGCTACCTTTTGGGAGATTTTGCGAAGGCGATCCGGTACTATAAAGAGAGGCTTCGGATTGCCCAAGAAGTGTAATTAAGTTTTGTGTAATGTATTGAAATTTGTAAACAATCCGCCATTTTCTACTTTTCTATTGGTTATGTTAATGTAAAATTGTAAAAACCGTTAGATTGTAATCTATCTCGCGAGATTATAAACTGTCGAAAGATTGTCAACTCAATATACTGCTTACAATTTAACGTATTATTATTCGGTATTTATTTATTTATTTATTGGAAACTAAACAGATACATCACTATATAGAAAAAATAAAAATAAATGTAAACATAAAATAAATAGACATATTGGACATATCCTCGAAAAAAGTTTCACTAATAAAAAATACAATACAAAGTAAGACAATACAAAACATGACAGCAAAATTTGACACTAAACTAGCAGCTACAAAAACAAACAAAAATTAAAAAAAACAAGGACGACACAAAGCTTAAGATAATAAGAGTTTTAACTTATTCTTAAATGAAGCAGTAGAGGAGTGCGAAAAAGGGTCGATGTTAGTGATGGAATCCAAGGTGGAACACATCCTGTGAAGAGGCTCACGGAACCCAATGTTGGTTCTGGGAGTCGGAAGGTTAAAAGTTTTGTGCGAGCGCAGAGATCTGGCAGGAACATTAAATGGTATCAGTTCGAGAAGATGGGAACAAGTTATTTCATTTACACATATTTTTCTTACAGTGACACAGTCTGTCAAATTACGCCTAGTACTCAAGGAAAGTAATTTATATTTTTTTAAAAGTTCCTTATAACTAGCCCTACTACCATTCATACGATAATTTAGAATACGTAAGAATTTCTTTTGTACAGCCTCCAGTTGTGCGACATATATAGCGTAATGGGGATTCCAGATTGGACAGGCGTACTCCAACTGGGACTGCACAAGCGCCTTATAGAGGTGAATGTACGTGGTTTTTTCTTTAAAATGTCTGGTGACACGCGTTATGAAGCCTAACATACGGTAGGCTTTATCAATAATTGAGCCTATGTGCTTATCTAGGATTAATTTGGAGTCAAGAAGGACAACAAGATCCCTTACAGAGCACACACTTTCAAGGGCATGGTTTCCAAGGGTGAAATTGGCCGTGATTGCGTTATGTGTTTTCCTTGTAAACACGATATGCTGACATTTACTATATTTTAAGAATAATTTGTTTATCTTGCAGTAATCATCTAGCCTATCGAGATCTTCCTGAATAAGTTCCACGTCGGAAAGTGTAACTACCGTTCTATATAACTTTAAATCGTCTGCATACAGCAAGTAATTGCAGTGTAAAAAACATTTAGATATGTCATTAATAAATAAGGAAAACAACAACGGCCCAAGGATTGAGCCCTGGGGAACGCCGGATGTCACTACTGTTTGAGAAGAGGTAAACCCATTTATTACCACCGATTGAACACGATTATGTAGATATGCTGCAAACCATCTTAAAAGATTACCCTTAATACCATTAAAAGATAGCTTTTGTAAAAGCATCATATGGTCAACCTTATCAAAAGCCTTCTGAAAGTCTGTGTAGATTGTGTCTATCTGATGTTTATTATCCAAACCGCTAAAAATATAATTAGTAAAAACAAGGAGGTTAGAGAGAGTAGATTTACCAGCTGAGAATCCATGCTGTTGGTCTATAATAACATGCCTTAGGCTGGAATAAATGCGTCGGTGAACTAATCTTTCCAGGACCTTAGGGATTGCAGAAAGTATTGAAATCGGTCGGTAATTTTCGACATCACTCCTTTCACCAGCCTTGAAGATAGGCGTTATATAATATAATTTCCAGCAGTCAGGAAAAGTGCCGCTGGACATACACTTGTTGAATATAATATGTAAGGGGACACATATTGACCGACTTGTTTTCTTGAGAAAAACTGGTCTGATTTGATCTGGGCCAGGACCTTTATTTGGGTCGAGCAAATATAGCTCCTTGCTGACTTCATCCTTATCGAAGTACAAACTATGCAAAAGGACCTGAGAGTCATTGGGAAGGCTCTCTTCATCGGTGTACACAGTGTCTCCAACTGAGCCAGTTTGAGACTCAAACACTGACCGAAAATAACTCGAAAACAACTCTACTATTTGAATAGGGTCGTCAGATGAAACACTGCCATATTTAATACGTTTAGGATATCCTAAATTAGTCTGCTTTAGAGAAGACGTATATTTCCAAAAGTGCTTGATATTTGCCCTCAGCGAAAGTTCAATTCCTTCTATATATCGATTATAACAAAGTTTCATAAGACTTTTAACACGTGCCCTTAATAAAGAAAATTCTTGATAGTCGAGCAAGTTTTTGTAGGTCTTCCAGCGACACCAGAGTTTCTTCTTACGATTAAGAGCTCTTATCAGTCCTCTGCTAAACCAAACTGGATACTTACGGGATTTAGGTTTAGAGAATGGCACGCAAACAGATATAATTTCATTTATTTTTGAGTAGAAGATGGCAACAGCATCTTCAGAATGGGACGAGGCCAGTAGTGACACCCAATCTACCTTATAGATAGCATTATTTATTAAGTCATAATCTGCATTAAAGAAATTTCTTTGATGGAAAACAGCTGATGTCATGAAAATTGACCTGTTAACAGTACTAAGAATATCTAAAGGCGGGTGATGAGGAACAGGATTAAGCAACGGGTCATCGGAATTATCAACACGCCCGGGAAGCGTCGATAGGACTAGGTCTAGGAGCCGCGCATTGCTATTGAGGACAACATTAGTTTGCTTTAAATTCAAGAAAGACATGGTATGCAACAATAATTTAGATGACTCAGTATTTGCAGATTGTAGTAGGGTATCTGGAGAGGATAACCAGTTGAGATGAGGTAAATTAAAGTCACCTGTAATTATGTAATTAGAGAATCTAGCGCTAGCATGTATGTCATGCAGTTTTTGAAAGAATTTTATGTATAAAGAGGTATGAGTAACGGGAGGAAAGTAACAGGCATTGAGGAGGAGACCAGCGTGAGATGGCAAGTGAATGTATAATTCCTCCAAATCCGGGGCTTCAAACTCAGTCAATCTGATAGATTTAATTCCTCTTTTCACCATAACTAAGACCCCACCACCTCCTTTTTTGCGAGAAAACTGGAGGTTTCTGTCCCGTCGAAATAAATCATAACCGCCAGAATGCAACTCTCCATCAAAGATAGAATCCACTAACCACGTCTCTACCAGAACAATAATATCATAGTTGCTAAGAAGTATACTATTTTTGAGCTTATCTATTTAACTCTTTATGCCTCCACAGTTCTGATAATAAATAGATAAGGTATTTTGAGCCATTATCCATAATCAGAAATATGAAAGATGGGTAGGAATAAAGTGAAGATTATAGAAAAATCCAGTTTCGCACTCCACACTGCCGTAAAAGAACATGAAAAGAACAAGATACCAACAAAAAATAAAGAAAATTTGAATACAATACAAAAAATATGTAAACCATACAGAGAGGTATAATATAGTCATACTAATTTGGCTAAATCATCATTGGATCGTATTTGGATGGCTTTAGCTTCATCAGTTTTTCTAACAAAAATACAGCAGTTTTTTATCCATACATACTTGTAACCTTTTTCCTTTGCAAGTTGCCTGACCTTACTAAAGAGTATTTTGTTTTTCAAGGTAAGGTGCTCATTGACGTAGAATCGATTGTTGTTGACACCCGAGGCAGCCGCAGATCCACCGAGCAATTGATCAACTGTTAGAGAGCCACGCACACGCGCAGCAGCGATAAAATCATCACGTTTTCTGCGAGTTGTCAACTGCAGTATAATATTTTTCGGGCGACCCGCGTACCTGACACCTGGTGCAACGCGGTGTACAGTTTTTATGTCAGAGTCTTTTAATTCGACGTTTAAAATGCTGCTTAGTGTAAGAGAGAGCTGCATAAGATTTTCACCTTTACTTTCGGGCACATTTTGAATCTCAATATTGCAGTCTCTAGAGGCTTGATCGAAGTCGTCGAGCCTGTTACGCAAGGTTTCAAGCTCGTGACGTAGTGAAGCATTTTCTTCCATGAGGTTGGACGGCAGGGAAGAGGAGCCTATGACTGCCGCTGATTCCACTTGAGCTACCCTTTCCTCCCATGTGTTCATGCGATTTTCTAGGGCAATTATATCGTTCCTGAATGTTCGCGAAACCTCCAAGATAGCAGAGTTGAGATCATCACGCCACTGTTGACTTAAGTTTGCAAATTTTGAGTCCATATATCTAGTTAAAACCTCCGTGTTCACATTCAAGGGTGAAGCCGAAGTAAGTGTAGGTGAGGTGGTCGTCGAAGGCGTAGTTTTCTTTTTAGTCTTACATGCAGAACACTTCCATTTTATTCTGTTCATAGGTAAGATTTTCTTAAAGTCTGATTCCGTCAATTCAGCACAATAGAAATGCAACCATGCTAGGCAGGAGGTACATTTTATGCCCTCCGCATCAGGTGCAATTTTTAAACACTTGCGGCAATCCATTATTACAGTTTCTACTCAAAACCGTATGTAGGAATAATATGTTGTAATAAGTTGTAATAATTAGGTCCAAAATCCTTGTATCCAGCCGACAGGTCTACTAGGTATGGCAATAGTGCCGCTGTCAGATGACAAATGCCAAAATCAAGTTAACAATGACGTTGACTGACGTGTTTGGATATTTCTTTTTTTTTGTGGACAAAACAAGATGAGGGTATTTTAAATATAATTCGTAGAATGTGTCGCATAGGTTTATCTAGTTTACTCAGTAATTTAGCATGTATCAGAAGAATCTCCAATATATGTAGTAATTCACAGTACCTTTATAAAGTACCGGATGCACTTTTTGTTGGGATTCACTTGGTGTTTACTGGGTAATTTATTAAAACTGCACACACAATGTTACTGCTGTCACGTAATGTCAACGATTTTAGATTAGTAGATTCTTCGTAGATTGACTTCGTAGATTGTAATCAATCGAAGTAAAACCGTCAAATTGTGAAACAGCCATTTTCTACTTTTCTATTGGTTATAAGAGATGTGACATTCTCGTTTTCTATTGGTTATAAGTGATCTGACATTTTCGGAGCTGTCCAAAAAATGTATTATTATTTGGATAGGTTAGGTTAGTATATTAATATTTTTTTTAAATAACTGTTTAACTGAAACTCGAAATCGAATACAAAAATCGATTTACACTTTTAAAAAATAGATTATTTTTGAATAATTTCAAAAACCCTACACTAATTGAAACATGAAGTTAATGTAATGTATGTACATTTGACAAGTAATGGTTAAATTAGGTTTAACTTTAAAATTAAAAATGAGGAAATAATCGATTCGATTCACAATCTTTCGACAGTTTATAATCTCGCGAGATAGATTACAATCTAACGGTTTTTATAATTTTACGGTGACAGTTATAAGAGATGTGACGTTCACTTTAAAAAAATCGTGTTTTTAATTTATCGATTATTTCCTCATTTTTGAAATTTAAAGTTATAGATAAATCAACATTGAAATTAACCTAATTTCGTGTCGATACCTACTCGTCTGTATTTCCTAATTAGTACTTGTATTTCATTGTTTGCAACTTTCTATATTATTTAATTTTTACTAGAATAAAGTGTTTACTTTAATATCCAAAAAGTACCCAAAACCGAATCAGAGCACCCCACTATCCACGTGGTCTTGTCTGCTCTACCCCTAGAGTGTATATAAATAATCGGAGGCGCGGAGGAAGAGCAGCCCACACCCGCTGTAACAAAGCACAGGCACAGGCGCCGAAGGCGACCAAGAAGCCAGGTTGAGGAGGCTTGAATTAACAATTATTATTTAGATCGGAGCTGTCTATCTGTCTGTCTGTATGGGGGCCATCGCATTTTACGACCTTGATCCCCACACTCCCCGCGCCAATCACACTTGACCAGGCGCGGGGGCCCATAATCGGGTTTCCCCAGGTGATTTTTTTTTTTTTAATATTTAGACGCGTTTCCGTAGCAAAACTCACTTGGAGGTGGTCCCCCGAGACTCCTAAATAATTAGTATCGTCAAAAAAGTGCGGTGGTATTCAACACTGTTACCGACTTCGGACTCCTTTGTCGAAGGTTATTGGGCGATATATCGTTGGAAAGCTCTTTCAAATGAGCTTTCAGATGAGCTGTCGAATTTGATTTCGGGATCACAAATGGCTGAAGGGCAACTTTTACTATGTTGTAGAGGTAGAAGTTTTTTTTATTTTTTTAATACAAGCTTCACCAGCTTAGCATGATATTTAATTCCTTAACTTAGTTGATAAAGCTATTTGCATTAAAATAAGCATACAATAATTATGTTATGTAAAATGTTGTCATGAACATTACCGGGTAATCTCATATACATAGTTCCAGTCCCTCAAGGTCGCGTCGTCCAAAAGGAAGTACTTCATACTGAAGTCCATTGTACAAGGCACATCTTTATTGTACACCTAGGAAGTAATACGTGTAATTAAATAAAGGGTCACATGAAAGAAACGATTCATTCAAAGGCATTTCATGAATATAATAAACCAATATTTAACTAATGAAAAGCGCTATGCTTTCGTAACTAAAAGAAAAATGAAAAGGAATAAAAAACTTTATTACACATACAGCGATGTTTAGTTAAGAGAAATTACACTAGGATTCCTGTGTCGTGGGCAGATAGTACCTAAGTACAGTTTATATCCTTTTGATATAAACAGCTGTACTTGACGTAACTATTAATTTCTACATAACACGATTTATACTTTTGTTACACAAGAAGAATAGTTTCTGTTTCAGCATAAGTATTGTTAATAAAATTTGAATTAAAAATTGCTAATATATATATATAAATATAAACCGTATTCGTTTCATAATTACATGTTTCATGAGTGAAATGACTACCTACATGTTTCAGAAAAATAGCGAATAATTTTTTATCGGGTAATGAGGATTTTCACTTAACTTCACTTAACACCCAAAGTAATAAATCACTTGTAACCGTGTGACACAATGATTTATTGTTCAATTTAGTTTGTGAGATGCGCAATCAAAAAGTAAAGCCTTGGTATATTTTCGTACAATCTTCAAATTGGCCTATTTCTCAGGGAGCCGTCCATATGCCAGGAGCTTTAAAAGAAGCGCCACACCCGGTCCAACGCTTTCGCTAAGTCCAAATGAGTGCTGAAAAACAATGAAAACGGCGAGTTATGTATTATTATTCGTTCGTATTATAATGAATTATAAGCAAGAAATTAATAGTTTTTTCTCTGTTAAATTGGCGCTATTGATCTTCTGTGTAACTTTGTTTTTAATGACCTTATGCTAAAAGTAATCAATAAAATAATTCTGTTCAAGAAGTTTTATTTAACCACTCAGTTGACCCAAACACAATATTGAATATTGGAGTTGATAATTTATTACTCAAATGAAACATTATTTAAGGAAAAAACTATTTCTGAAAGTAAAATAATTTTGGTGTTTAATTTTATAAGAACTAATGCTCAATTAGATTCTTGTTAGAATTTAAATATTTTTAATTTTTTTTACTAAATTCAATTAAGAATTAAGTAGATACTTGTTGAATGTTCTTAGAATTTAGAATTTGTTTTTCGAATCATTGCTCCACCAAAACAGCTCCAAATATTTTTCTATTGTTTTTACGACTGGTATAGTAGCTCAAGTAATATTAAGGAGGCGCATGGCTGTGGACCTCTTGATAAACTGATAATATTACATGCATTTACTCTATAAAGCGCAAATTCGGCTCCACATGGAGTACTGTTCTCAACTCTGAGCGGGAGCTCCCCAGTACCAGCTCCTTCCGCTTGACCGTATTCAACGAAGAGCGATTCGAAAAGTCACTTTCCGAGCGGCTTGATCCCTTGGCGTTGCGTAGAGATGTGGGATCTCTCTGCATCTTCTACCGCATTTACCATGGAGAGTATTCGGACTAAGGGCATTGTCACACTGGCAATTAATGAGCGATTTGAAAGCGACACGATTGCGCGGCGTACCTTCCGCGTTTTGTACACTCAGTAGCTGGCTTTGTTACTTCGTCGCAGGAAGCGTAAGCAGATATAACTACGAATATGGGAGGATTCATCATCAAGCAATCGACTGGGAGAGAGCGACTCCTGCGCAATCGCGTCGCTTTCAAATCGCCAGTGTGATAAGGCCCTAATCTGGATCTGAGTTTCATCATCAGACGTCAAGGCAGAATACCAAATACCATCCGTATCACCTTGACGTCCGTCGTTCCACAACTGAGCGTTATTTAAGACAACTTTTGCCGCGCACCACCGATATGTGGATTTAGGGTTAGTGTGGACGATTCGACTTAGGGTACTTCAAGAAAACAGCGTACCAATTCTTAAAAGGCCGGCATCGCGCTTGCAAGACTTCTGGCAGTGTGAGTGTCGATGGGCGGCAGTATCACTTAACATCAGGTGAGCCTCCTGGCCGTTTGCCTAAAAGAAGAAAAAATGCATGATGTAAATAATATTGTCTCAGTTCCCAGTGAATCCAGACCACCTTTTTTATTTTGGCCCTTACCGAGATTTTTCTTTGTTACAGCTTGCGTAAGATCCCATTCTTGTTTCCCAACTATTCTGCCTTTCAATTTTTTTACTTTATTTTTATCCAACTCTCCTTATCTCGGTCAAAGCGTTACGTTATAGCCAAAAATTTGTACTTTATTTCATTCATTTCACAAATCGTGATGTTTTAATTAATTTCTATGGAGTTTAAGTGCTCGTTCAGACACGGCGGGAACCGCGCGATTTCAGAATCGCATGGAAATCGCGCGGGTCTTATTTGAATGAGTTATAAAGTAATCGTTCAGACATACCCGCGCGGTTTCCGCAACCCAACCGCCAGAAAATAGAATCGCGATACTCCCGCGCGTTTCTATTACTATGAAGATCTTACTCAGCGTTCATTAGCATTGCGGGCACCGCGCGATTAACACGTCATAACAAGAGCACCGTGAGCTCGCTATCGCTTCGACACTGAGTTATTTATTGATGAAGTGGAGAGTTTTTCTTCTGGTAACACGCTTGCCCTCATATGTGTTTCAGAGCTTGAAATATCTTCCCTGATTAGTTCAATGAGTTCATCAAAAGAGTTTATTGACATTCTCAAATAGTCAAAAAAATTTCTCTCAAACATTCTTAAATTGGGATATAGTGTTACAAATTTGCCATGTGTTAGTCGATTCTCTCTGAATCTGCCTTTTCTTTATTTTCTGTATCAACCACAGACACGTTAGTTACTTTTCGACTTCCATCTTGAAACTGATCGCTAACTAACCGCCAATGTTTGAACAGTCGACATTTTTGCGGTTCAAACCGCACGATCTGACAATCGCGCGGTTCCCGCCGTGTCTGAACGAGCACTTAGACACCAATAAGGCTAAGTTACGATGACCGCGTGGTACCGCGCGGTACAAGATCAATATAAACGGTAATTATCGTCTACATTACCGCGCGGTACCGCACGCCAACTCGCGGCGCGCTCTGACCCGCGCGCAAAATCTTGACCGCGCGCTTCCCCGCGGCCGCGCGCGGCACAAGTTTTGCAAACCTGTATTGACCTGTTCAGTTGATCCGCGCGGCTTGAGACGGAAAGACAAATAGATCGATGCAAAATTAGTACCGAAGATATGGTATTAAGTATTTGGTGATATGCAATATCTTATAGCATCTTCACTGGATTTTAAATCATTTTCAATAGAATCGTATAAAAAATCAAAGGATGCAACTGACATCCGGTAATAGTTAAAAAAATTATCTTCGTGTAACCTCAAGTCGGGATACAAAGTGACAAACAGGCTGGAAGAAAGTCTGTCACTTAAAATTGGATGCACCCAGTATCGTCTTTGTCTTCTTCTGCGACGTCTCATTCTTCTATATAAAATCCATAAGCAAATTGCCTCCTCCACGTCCATTGTCAATCAATGTTGAAGCCACACTGCCGCGCGTACATATACCGTAATGTGAATGCTCCAACCGCGCGGCGACGCGCGGCTACGCGCGGTCATCTGAACTTAGCCTAAGGCAACACAAAGTAAGACGCAACGAGAGACTACTATTATAAAAATTTATAGGTCTATGGTTAATTAAAACAAAATACAAAATTGCTTTTTTATTTAAAAATAAACTAATCATTCATATCTCCCTGGTAAACTAAATTGTTTGACTTAATTTTATGAAATATATGGAATAATTCAGACGTCGGAGAAATCGCACCCAACTTCGCCCAATGCATTAGCGATTTTGCTACGTCTTCAGTCTTCAAGTTCATTTCCATTTTTATTTCCTTATTTAATCTGATAATTAAGATATGTTAGAAACTGATGTGTAAAGATGTGGGTTCACTTGCTTTTATTCTTATATAATATAGTGGGTTTATACGTCACTGGGGTTATATCTACGACGCGAATAAATGCTTAAATCTGCACATGCACTTTCATTTACATACATAATATAAGAAAAAGAGAAATATAGACTGCGATGTAAACAATTTAAAAATGCATTTTGCAATATTAGACACCATTTTAAAGGATCGATCTCAAAAAAGAGATTGAAACGCAAGAAGATGCATCCCTCCTTCACGACTTAAATAAGCTAGCGAAATTCGTGTGACAATAATGTAATGATATTAAGTAAATGTCATCATATAAAACTCACTCGCAATCGCGAAGTGTTATCAACAAACTCTCGCTTTTTATTTGAAGTTTTACTTCTTTTGGCGCGTTAGGGAAAAATAATGAGAGTATTTTTTTCTATTGTTAGTGTCTTTCGTCGTAAAGACAATATTTTTGAAAAGATTTTTATCTTGTTACGCCAAAGAAGTATAACTTCTAACGCGTGAACATAAGTACATACACGTCTTTTAGATAACATATTTATAGTTTGTAAGAATTGTGTAAGTTAGCAATACTTATTAAGTACAAAGCATGATCAGTTTGCCTGGTAAGGGTGTACAATCAATTTTTATTTTACTGTGTTCCTGTTAATGTAAGCTTTTATTGTAATGCCAATGGGGATTACCTTTTTAAAATTAGTAAATTAAATGTTTATTCAAAGTAAAAATATGAAATGAAATAAAATAAATGGCATACTTTGTACAGAGAAATATTTTTACACCATCGCTTAAAATTATTTTGAGAACTTTAAACTACAATTCAATATTATTAATAATGGTAAGTGTTTAAAATCTAAAATTGTGACCACTATAATTGTGGCTATTAAGTTAGAATTTTTTAAAATCTTTATTTCCTACTGTCTTGTGGCGTTTACTAAAATAAAAACGAATTTTGTAAAATTTGTACCGAACCTTCCCATATAGGCTTGCAAACTATTTTCTATTTCCTATTTATAACCTATTACAATTACACCTAAGTACTTACATATTACGATTAAAATATTCCTTTTCTGTTTTTATTTTCAACATCCTCATGATAGGTGGGTCTGGTCCAATAATTTGTTGCACATAATGTTCATCATATGCTTTGCCTGTATAGTCTATGCCCCACTGAGTTATTATTGGTGTTGGATTGTATTCTGGCAACCCAGATAGATGGTTTCCAGGGGATCCACACCTCTCAAAAATCGGAAACCACTATCATCTTACAGCCCGCTCAAGACTCCATCGGATCAATTACAAATCGCACAGCACACATATTCACCTGCCCAACTGGACACCAAGTCACCAGGCGACCAGCTGGAACAGCTCAAACTCCATCTCCACTGGCAAGACATCGACGAGGGCTAACAGAAAACACCAAACATCCGCTCCCTCCGAAGAATATCAAGCGAGCGATCCTTCATAGAAAAATCAGGTAGGGTGGATTACCAGCCCCAATTTCATAAAATTTTTCAACTTTTAATTTTTTGTCTGAAACCCACCGAGCTTGGGCTTATCTAAACCAACTTGGCGAGGCGAATTCGATAGAGCCCATAGTTTCCCTCATAAACCCCCCTTTTTTCTATAAAATATTATTTTTTCCCCCTCTAGCGCCAAATCTAACCCCCCACCCCTACCCCCTCGAGTTGGGTATCATTAAACTCGTCTTTAATAGGCGAACACACCAGTATATGGATTCAAGTTTATAAGTTTTCATTTAATATTTTATTTCGTCAAAAAACATTAAAATTTTCATACTTAAAATTCATAGTTCAGTTCAGTGTTGTAAAAAATAAATAAATAATAGTTTAAAAAAACTAGAACACACGCTTTATATAGAAAACTAGCTGGCCTGGCGAAGATCGTACCGCCTAACAGTCGATTCTTTATTTGTTTATAATACTTATTCTGCTATTCGGGACACCGGTCTAGCTAGTAAGAAAAAAAAAGAAAATTGATAAGACAACAAAATATACATTATGTCAAAAAATAAACATTTACCTTCCCGGAACCCCTCCACTAACTTGAACTTTATGCTATGGTATTAAAGTTCAAATTGACTTTTAAGTATTATTACGAATATTTTGTATGGGAATATAGAAAAGTGTTGCTTTTCACTCAATTTTTTTTTATTTTTATCCGTAAGAACCATCCTCGTACTTCAAGGTATATTATATAAAAAAATCGGACAAATCGGTCAAGCCGTTTTCATGTTATGTCGTGACAACGGAAAACGGGTTTCATTTTTATATATATAGACTAAACTAAAAAACAGAAAATAAATTTTAATAAATATTAATTATATTAATTAAGAATAATGTAAAAATAAATTAATAAATATAATTAAATATTTATAACTATTGACACCATGCACCCCACGCTTGTATGCTATGTATGTATGTATGTATGTATGTATGTATGTATGTATGTATGTATGTATGTATGTAACCGACTCCTTCAGACTCGATTTTGACCCACTTTTAACGGACAGATTTAATTCAAACTTTGCGCACCTGTCAAAGATCGATGACAATGCAATAATCCGAAAAAATAAATAAATAATAGTTAAAAAAAACTAGAACACACGCTTTACATAGAAAACTAAACTAAAAAACAGAAAATAATTTTTATTAAATATTAATTAAGAATAATGTAAAAAATTTTAATAAATATAAGTTATTAATAGTTTGAATAAGAGAAAAAATGTTTTATAATTTAAGATAGACTTGTGCCATCGTTTCTTTGAAAAGGAATATACTCAAAACGAGGCAGATAGCGTTCATGCACTTTTAGAAAGATCAGTAAAATATCCCACCCTATACAGTCGTTATGTTGCAAAAATTATAATAAATAGTTAATAAATTAAATATTAATGATACTAATCAGTCTGAATGAAGATTGAAGCTGTAATGATAATTAGATTAGTTATAATATCTTCAGATAAATAAAATATTATAATAGTTCTCTTTTTAGAATAGTTGATTGTGAAGCATTAAATGCACCGTTATTTTCTATTTTAAGTTCCTATTTAATTGTGTCTGTTTAAAAAAGTAGTTAAGATAATTGAAAACTAAACGTATTCTATTCAGTTAAAAATGTTTTTTTTTAATTAATAAAAATCATGCTGATTATTATTTTAAGTCACTACATGTCGTTATTTACATTCCCCTAAAGCAGTCGTAATCTAATAAAATGAAACATTTCTAAAGTGAAACTTCTTTATCGGGGTTGGAAAATTTTTTTGTGTAACATTTTTTCGTTACGCGTCACATGTTTCGGTTACGCGTCACATTTTTCCGTTACGCGCCATCTTTTTCTTATCCCTACCACGCGTGATTCGAAGTATACTTTCTCCAGCGGAGTAGGGATTGGTAAATGTCTCCAATGTATTTTGCGGCCCGTTTTGAGTAGTTAAATTTTTGAAATCCAGATGGCGATTGTTATTTATTGAAGTGAAACTTCTTTATCGGGGTTGGAAAAAAATTTAGTGTAAAATTTTTTCGTTACGCGTCACATTTTTCGGTTACGCGCCATGTTGCTTTTTGAAGTCAAACTTGTTTATCGGCGTTGGAAAAAAATTTACCGTCACATTATTGAAGTGAAACTTCTTTATCGGGGTTGGAAAAAAATTTAGTGTAACATTTTTTCGTTACGCGTCACATTTTTTCGTTACGTGTCACATTTTTCGGTTACGCGCCATGTTGCTTTTTGAAGTCAAACTTCTTTATCGGCGTTGGAATGAAAGTTCTTTATCGACGTATGGGAGAAATTTTGTAGCAAATCGTCACGTTTTTTTTTTATTATTTATTATAAATATTATTTATTATTCGACACTGAATATTTTAATGACAATTAAATACATTAAATTCCTAACATATATTCCTTTTTCCGTCCCTCTAGGTATCGGAAATCTAAACTTTCAGATTTGTATAAATATGAACAACACTTAAAGATTAGTTTGCCACAGAAGTTTCACTTCTGACATGTGTACTTAGTACACACACACTTTTTTCAAAATGTGCGTGTACTAGTGTACACACGTAAGAAGTGAAACTTCTTTATGACCTTATTTTTCGAAAAATTATCTATATGCAACTTTACAGAAATTGGTTAAATAAAGTTAAATTAGATAAAGTTTAACAAAAGGCTTTTAATATCACAGACTTGAATACAAATAATACAATTATTTCATTTTACCTTATTACCACTAAGATTATTACAGAATTTCATAAATTGTAATAGAATTTTTAGTATCACTGTTACCGTTATTATACATTTTTGTTATTAAGGCCTACAACGCACTAGCGGCTGGCCGTGATGCGGTGTGCCGCTGCGGCAGGCCGCAGTATATACGGTCTGCCGTAGCGGCATGCCGTATTCCGGCTAACCGTCCCTATTGCGGTCTGCCGCAATCGTCACTCGTCAGTGCTTGTCGTTCTTGAAATATTACAAATTCAAATTTAATGACGTGGAATAAGTGATACATGTATCTTATGTTCCATAATAAACATATTTTATTGAAGTGAAACTTCTTTATCGGGGTTAGAAAAAAATTTAGTGTAACATTTTTTCGTTACGCGTCACATTTTTCGGTTACGCGTCACATGTTTCGGTTACGCGTCACATTTGACCGTTACGCGCGTCTTTTTTTTGTTAAATTTATGTTCAGCGTAATTGTCGTGTATTTTAGAATATTTTTTACATATACTATAATTAATTATATGTGATGTGGTGTATTTTAATAAATAAATACTTAAGATTTATATTACATCAAGTCCCGACTGAAATTACGCGCAAAACCGTGGAACATGGAACACACCTACAAATTTGCTGTTTTTATTTATAAAGAATTTGTTTTCGCAGCGATGAAAGGCCGAGATGGCCTAAGCGCAGGGTCATGTGCACCAAACGACGTGTTCTGCTCAGTGCCAGGACGCTTGTCACTTCTCTCCTCAACCAGCAAGTACAAAGTGACAGTTGCTGAGGTCCAACGAAGGCTATCTCCCATAGAGTGCCTCAACGCGTCGCTGTTAGGAGGAGTCTTACGGAGGTAAGGATTATTATCTGTAGTACTTTTAATATTGGCGGTTAAAAACACCCTGACGTAATACAACAGAGTAGTAATGTCAAACTGTCATTAGCGTTCCACAAATTGTTTATTTTTTGTGTCTATGGGAAAGTATAGTTTACTATTTATAAAATCTTGCCTACGCTCGGCACTCTGATACATTGGTACAAAAAAAAATACAATATTTAATGTGACAAGCACTTATAGGCAAACAGTACATAGACGAAGAGATAAAACATTAAACCAAAAAAAATAATTATAAAAACAACTTCGATTTTGTTCCTTTTGGAGTAGAGACTCTTGGGCCATGGGGTTCAAGTGCACAGGCGCTTATTAAAGATTTAAGTTGGCGCCTGGTTAGTACTGGTGACCCCAGAGCTGGTGCTTTCTTTGCTCAACTAATAAGTATCGCAATGCAGCGTTAAAGGTACACTGTCACAGGAACCAAACTTTTTAAATTTGTTTTAATTTTCTTTTTAATTATTTTTATTATTACTTTAGTTAAGAATAATGTTAATACAAAATTATACGTACGTAGCGTGATTTAATTAATGCTTATTATGAAAAATAAAGGAAAATTGATTTCTAAGTGCGAGGGGAGCAACTATGGCTGGCCCAGACCTAGCTCGTTTATCAGAATGCTCAATCTGAATATCGGTGAATTTTGCCCAAAACGCGTTTTTCTGAAAAGGACAAATGACAAATACCTGTGTATCAAGATGTTACGAATTGAATTTAATTAAAAGAGTGGCGCAATCAACCTTGTTAAATATCTTAAATGCAAACGATAAATCAATTCTTATTCTACGATTCTCCAATGACAACATCCATTCCTTTCATAGGAAAATAAGGGAAACTAAAGATAATTACTTCTCCAACGAATTTATTAAACACGCTAAAAACCCGAAAAAAATGTGAAGTCTAATAAATAAATTGGCTAGTAACAAGCTAGATAAAGATTGCACACCTTCCAAACTTATTATAGACACTAAAGAGTTAACTCAAACAACTGATATTTGTGCTGCTTTTAATACATACTTTTCTACCATAGGGCTAAAACTAGCCAATGAAATACCAACACAATTTCACACTAATTTTACACTAGCACTTCCTCAAAGTCTTAACTCTGAACTATCTAACTTTAATCCATGCACAACACTTGAAATCACCAATATAATAAAAACACTAAACACGAATTGTAGTGCTGGAATAGATGGGATCAATACTAAAACAATAAAATGTGTAATTGATCATATTTCTGAATATCTCTCGATCTGTTTTAATAAGCTGCTGCATAAAGGTGAATTTCCGGATTCTCTTAAAAAGGCCAGAGTTACTCCTATCCATAAATCTGGCCCCAAAACCGAACCCGGCAATTACAGACCAATATCTATTCTACCTACAATATCAAAGATATTAGAAAAAAATATTGAAGTGAAACTTCTTTATCGGGGTTAGAAAAAAATTTAGTGTAACATTTTTTCGTTACGCGTCACATTTTTCGGTTACGCGTCACATGTTTCGGTTACGCGTCACATTTGACCGTTACGTGCGTCTTTTTCTTGTCCCTATACAAAGAGATTCTAAACCATTAGACCTACAACGCACTAGCGCAATGCGGTGTGCCGCTGCGGCGGGCCGCACATCGATTATTACATGAAACCGCACGATAACAACGCACTGACTTGCGGTCAACCGTCAACCGCTCCGGTTGATCTGGAGCTGCGGCGAGCCGCACCGGTTCAATGATGCGGCGCGCCGCGTCCCCTCCACGCACTCGGCGCGGTTAGCCGTCCTACCTACGTCATCACATATAATTATTTAACAAATGTAAACAAAATATTGTAAACCTATTTTAAAAGAGTAAAAAATAAAAAAATAAAATATGTTTATTATGGAACATAAGATACATGTATCACTTATTCCACGTCATTAAATTTGAATTTGTAATATTTCAAGAACGACAAGCACTGACGATTGACGATTGCGGCAGACCGCAATAGGGACGGTTAGCCGGAATACGGCATGCCGCTACGGCAGACCGTATATACTGCGGCCTGCCGCAGCGGCACACCGCATCACGGCCAGCCGCTAGTGCGTTGTAGGCCTTAATAACAAAAATGTATAATAACGGTAACAATGATACTAAAAATTCTATTACAATTTATGAAATTCTGTAATAATCTTAGTGGTAATAAGGTAAAATGAAATAATTGTATTATTTGTATTCAAGTCTGTGATATTAAAAGCCTTTTGTTAAACTTTATCTAATTTAACTTTATTTAACCAAT
Source organism: Pieris napi (assembly GCF_905475465.1). Taxonomy (NCBI): domain Eukaryota; kingdom Metazoa; phylum Arthropoda; class Insecta; order Lepidoptera; family Pieridae; genus Pieris; species Pieris napi. Next base: position 238,611 of record NC_062258.1, on the reverse strand, counting down.
TTCTGTAAAGTTGCATATAGATAATTTTTCGAAAAATAAGGTCATAAAGAAGTTTCACTTCTTACGTGTGTACACTAGTACACGCATATTTTTTAATATTTCAAATTACTGCTTAAACAAAATCAGTCTTCCCGCCTCTTCAAATACTTTCTCACATCTTCTTTGGTGAGGTGGAAAATATCAATATCCTCATAATTGGTGTGGTTAGATAAAACCCGAAACATTGGCGAATTATGCAGGTAATTCGAGTTCGTACGAGGCACATGGACCAATTTTGTGTATCTTGTCGCATAAGGAGGAGGAATTTTAAGAGAAATTAAAGTTTAATGGTTAAATAGATAAATTAAATACACAAAGAAAGGTAGAAATTTCCATTAGTTTATACTAAAGTTTTAGTAGAATCAGGATAATAATTACCTAGTAGTTATAACGCGAGTCGTAACTCACCCGTGCAATGAAAAGTTATTGCAGATTGGATGCTCAAATGGGGATTTCTTCACACCTTTCGTTTTAATGCTACATTAATTGAAGTGAAACTTCTTTATCGGGGTTGGAAAAAAATTTTGTGTAACATTTTTTCGTTACGCGTCACATTTTTCGGTTACGCGTCACATGTTTCGGTTACGCGTCACATTTGACCGTTACGCGCGTCTTTTTCTTGTTGACTAGGGTTGATTCAAAGAGGATTCTAAACCATTAATAACAAAAATGTATAATAACGATAACAATGATACTAAAAATTATATTACAATTTATGAAATTCTGTAATAATCTTAGTGGTAATAAGGTAAAATGAAATAATTGTATTATTTGTATTCAAGTCTGTGATATTAAAAGCCTTTTGACTTTATCTAACTTAACTTTATTTAACCAATTTCTGTAAAGTTGCATATAGATAAATTTCGAAAAATAAGGTCATAAAGAAGTTTCACTTCTAACGTGTGTACACCAGTACACGCACATTTTTTTTTTTATTTTTTACTCTTTTAAAATAGGTTTACAATATTTTGTTTACATTTGTTAAATAATTATATGTGATGACGTAGGTAGGACGGCTAACCGCGCCGAGTGCGTGGAGGGGACGCGGCGCGCCGCATCGTTGAACTGGTGCGGCTCGCCGCAGCTCCAGATCAACCGGAGCGGTTGACGGTTGACCGCAAGTCAGTGCGTTGTTATCGTGCGGTTTCATGTAATAATCGATGTGCGGCCCGCCGCAGCGGCACACCGCATTGCGGCCAGCCGCTAGTGCGTTGTAGGTCTAATGGTTTAGAATCTCTTTGAATAGGGACAAGAAAAAGACGCACGTAACGGTCAAATGTGACGCGTAACCGAAACATGTGACGCGTAACCGAAAAATGTGACGCGTAACGAAAAAATGTTACACTAAATTTTTTTCTAACCCCGATAAAGAAGTTTCACTTACTTGAAGTGCGTCACATGTTTCGGTTACGCGTCACATTTGACCGTTACGCGCGTCTTTTTTTTGTTAAATTTATGTTCAGCGTAATTGTCGTGTATTTTAGAATATTTTTTACATATACTATAATTAATTATATGTGATGTGGTGTATTTTAATAAATAAATACTTAAGATTTATATTACATCAAGTCTCGACTGAAATTACGCGCAAAACCGTGGAACATGGAACACACCTACAAATTTGCTGTTTTTATTTATAAAGAATTTGTTTTCGCAGCGATGAAAGGCCGAGATGGCCTAAGCGCAGGGTCATGTGCACCAAACGACGTGTTCTGCTCAGTGCCAGGACGCTTGTCACTTCTCTCCTCAACCAGCAAGTACAAAGTGACAGTTGCTGAGGTCCAACGAAGGCTATCTCCCCCAGAGTGCCTCAACGCGTCGCTGTTAGGAGGAGTCTTACGGAGGTAAGGATTATTATCTGTAGTACTTTTAATATTGGCGGTTAAAACCACCCTGACGTAATACAACAGAGTAGTAATGTCAAACTGTCATTAGCGTTCCACAAATTGTTTATTTTTTGTGTCTATGGGAAAGTATAGTTTACTATTTATAAAATCTTGCCTACGCTCGGCACTCTGATACATTGGTACAAAAAAAATACAATATTTAATGTGACAAGCACTTATAGGCAAACAGTACATAGACGAAGAGATAAAACATTAAACCAAAAAAAATAATTATAAAAACAACTTCGATTTTGTTCCCTTTGGAGTAGAGACTCTTGGGCCATGGAGTTCAAGTGCACAGGCGCTTATTAAAGATTTAAGTTGGCGCCTGGTTAGTACTGGTGACCCCAGAGCTGGTGCTTTCTTTGCTCAACTAATAAGTATCGCAATGCAGCGTTAAAGGTACACTGTCACAGGAACCAAACTTTTTAAATTTGTTTTAATTTTCTTTTTAATTATTTTTATTATTACTTTAATTAAGAATAATGTTAATACAAAATTATACGTACGTAGCGTGATTTAATGAATGCTTATTATGAAAAATAAAGGAAAATTGATTTCTAAGTGCGAGGGGAGCAACTATGGCTGGCCCAGACCTAGCTCGTTTATCAGAATGCTCAATCTGAATATCGGTGAATTTTGCCCAAAACGCGTTTTTCTGAAAAGGACAAATGACAAATACCTGTGTATCAAGATGTTACGAATTGAATTTAATTAAAAGAGTGGCGCAATCAACCTTGTTAAATATCTTAAATGCAAACGATAAATCAATTCTTATTCTTCGATTCTCCAATGACAACATCCATTCCTTTCATAGGAAAATAAGGGAAACTAAAGATAATTACTTCTCCAACGAATTTATTAAACACGCTAAAAACCCGAAAAAAATGTGGAGTCTAATAAATAAATTGGCTAGTAACAAGCTAGATAAAGATTGCACACCTTCCAAACTTATTATAGACACTAAAGAGTTAACTCAAACAACTGATATTTGTGCTGCTTTTAACACATACTTTTCTACCATAGGGCTAAAACTAGCCAATGAAATACCAACACAATTTCACACTAATTTTACACTAGCACTTCCTCAAAGTCTTAACTCTGAACTATCTAACTTTAATCCATGCACAACACTTGAAATCACCAATATAATAAAAACACTAAACACGAATTGTAGTGCTGGAATAGATGGGATCAATACAAAAACAATAAAATGTGTAATTGATCATATTTCTGAATATCTCTCGATCTGTTTTAATAAGCTGCTGCATAAAGGTGAATTTCCGGATTCTCTTAAAAAGGCCAGAGTTACTCCTATCCATAAATCTGGCCCCAAAACCGAACCCGGCAATTACAGACCAATATCTATTCTACCTACAATATCAAAGATATTAGAAAAAATTATTTACTCACAACTTGACACTTACTTGCAAACCAACAATTTCATTTTTAAACGCCAATATGGTTTTAGATCAAAAAGCAGCACTTTATCAGCCACAGCCGATCTCATTAGCGACATAAAACAAAATATTGACACTAAGAAAATGGCGCTGGGTGTGTTTATTGATCTGAAAAAAGCGTTTGAAACCGTAAGCCACAACTTATTGCTTAAAAAATTAGAATGCATAGGAATAAAAGATTGTGCACTAAAATTATTCAAATCTTATCTATCAAACAGAACCCAGATAGTAAAAATAGGTAATGCTCAAAGTTCAGAAATACCAGTAACATGCGGCGTCCCACAAGGATCTATATTAGGTCCATTGTTATTTTTAATATATATTAACAACATTCACGAACTCGGTTTACACGGCCGAATCACTCTTTACGCTGATGACACCTGCTTATTTTACTTTGGTTCAAATATCCAGACTATGGTTGCTCAAGCTCAATCAGAATCATCTTCTTGGTTTCAACAAAATCTTCTAACAATTAATATTTCAAAAACATCTTATGTAATATTCAAGGCAACAAATAAACTCATTCCTATCTTTCAACCGCTTAAAGTTCAAGACTTTGAAATCAATAACAAAAAATGGGAGAAATATCTGGGTCTTAGAATGGATACAAATCTAAAATGGAACTTTCATATATCACACATAATTACCAAACTAAAATCACTTATAGGCAGATTTTGGTCAATATCTAAATGCATTCCGCAATCTGTACGTCATTTGATCTATAATTGTTTAGTCAAGCCACATTTCATATACCTAATTGAAATATGGGGTACAGCATGCAAAAACAAAATTTCTAAAATACAAACACTACAAAATAAATTAATAAAAGCACTATTCAAATACAATTTTTTAACACCTACTAATAAAATCTACCAAGAAACTAAAATTATGACGATTAAACAACTATATGTTTATAGCACCTGTATCCTTATTAAAAAAAATTTAAATAACTCTCTACATAGTAACTTATCATTTAATAAAATCAAATACCACTACACGCAATACTCGTCGAGCGAGTTTGCTTATCTTGCCAAAGCCGCGCACAAATTATTTAAAGAGATCTATTAGGTATGAGGGTGTGCAATTGTTTAATCGGTTGCCGTCTAAGGTTCGTAACATTAGCGTGATTGATCAGTTCAAAAGGGCATTAAAGATACACATCAGAATGGGCCCATTAGACTAAAATTGGGCTAGCTGATGGCGACGTGTATCTCGATCGTATATACTTAATATTAAATTTCTCATGTAAATAAAAAATAATTTTTGTAATGAGAAATAAAGTTCTTTAAACATTTTTTCTCCTTTCGCTTCCTGCTACCCTGCTTTATTTCCACCCGTTTTTTGTAACCACCACGCGTACTTAGTCTATGTAAATAACAGTAAATTGATATACATATTAAACTTTATACTATTCTAGACAATACAGTTAACCACAGCCACATCACGTTTTATTACCACCTACATTTTTTGCGCTTGCAACACAGTACGGTGTATGATTTGACTTATTTGATCTGATAGGTTTATTTAGTGGTCAGTTGGTTTTTGTTATGTGGTTTCATAGACATGAACCATTTTAACTAGCGAAACTGTGGCTTCGGCCGTCTCGATTATGTCCGGTGTAGTGTCTATGGAAATATAAGATAGTTTTCAAAATCAGTTAACAGATCTGTCAATGGCACAAATATTATATATATACTACGTATATTATACTATACTATACTACGTTAGTTATATAATACTATCCCAGCCCTATATGTCAAAATACATTTCATCTTGAGAGCTGTCAAAATTGCCGAACTAAAGAAATAAATACCTCGTTACTAGAATTTCCAAACGCGAACATTGTAACAAATATGGCGCCAATTCGTCTATTTATTAAAAAAAGGTTTGCCAACGGGCATTGCATTAATATCTAGAAATAATAAAAACGAATTGTCTGTAACAGGCAGGCTAAACTATATATATATATATGATTTAAAAACGAAAAATATTGTTATGATAAATATATATATATATATATATATATGTTCATATATATCTGCAAATCTGTGATGGAAGGGTTTAATTTTAGGGTAAATTTATAAGCTAACATAAACATTCTAGGGATACTAGAACCTAGGACGGTTCTACGAAGAGATCTAGATGAAAAGTTTGACAGCCTAAACTTCAGACAATGTTATCAAAACCACTTTAAAATTTTAATATTTCTTTACCCATAAACCCTATTTATATGCAAATTGAATTTCAATTCGGCATTGCTTAATTGAAATCAAATTTTTACGAGGTAATTGTCGAGCGGCCCGGAATGCAGTAATTGCTACCAGAATTATAATAGATTGTCCATAGACACGTGTAACATCATTTTCATTCTGTATACTTAGAGGCTTAATTACCGCGCCAACGAATGACGTTCGATATTTAAATTTTTAAACAACATTTTTGACTGTCAAACTTTATTTAAAATAAGAACATTGTCTTCAAGGAATAAATTATGTTTTTGATGTTCTAAATTTAAAAAAGGCCTTTTACAAAATCTATCTGAATATGTATGCGAACGCAACTTCGAACAGCACTGAGTCAAAGTCAAGACGTAGTCAAGTATAAGTACTGCATGTCAAATACAATACGATTTTCATCTTAAGTCTTTCAATAAGATGATATTTGATGGTAATCCGACTCAATAGCTCCGAGGTATGACTATCATCGATACCACCAGAACAGTAATTGATATATTCATACATTTCTTTTTCTTTCACCAAAATATAGAGTATACAGTATATATTTGGGGAAAGGATAATGAAAACCCATAACATTATTACCGGGTTCAAATCGACTCAATTCGCTACTTTAACCGACTATTTGGCATCGTAATTATTTGCAAGTTGCGCACGCGCCGGTTTTTATTAGGGTCTGATTCGCACATGCAAGATATTTTACGTAGCAATTTTTATCGAATCGTGTCACTGCGTTTTTATTAGATATAGTTTGTGAGTAACAAAGACAATTTCAGGCTAAACTTAAATCTTGTTGCACATATTTTAACAAAAGTATTAATTAAAAACAAGTTAAAAATAAAATCAAAATAAAAACCACGTCCCTTTTGGTGTGCATTTTCAAAATATGTAAAGTATGCAAAACGTTGGGATAATTTTAAAGTTATAATTAAAGATTATATGTGAAATTTGTTTTAATGTAAGTTTAATAATAAATATGTCAATGAGAACAGATTAAAGTACTTATTTACAGCTCAATTAAAGAGTATATTTAAATTACTCCTTTTATTGTATCTTGTTTTAAAATTATTATGAATATAAGATGACATCAATATGGAACAGATTTAGGTACAAAATGGAAGTACGATAATTATATCACACTCGTATCATTCGATATAATTTTTGTTAACATAATAAGACCCGCCATCTAATTTAAATCGCCAAAGAGTACGAAACAGCCAATTATTCCTGAAAGGAGGTTGTAATGAATTCGATCTCGTCATGAACTTTTTGTAAACAAAAACAAATTAAGAACAACGGTTATTTTGCTACCTGTGGGTTCTCTTTGGTTGACTTTTTGCTTCAATCTCATAAATTCTGATGGATTCTAATTAAATAACGAGTGTATTTTAAATTATAACACAATAAACTTTGCTCGCGGTCGTTCACAACTTGCGCTTTTCTTCTCGTGATAGATGACAATTTACATTAAACATCTGATGATTGTTCAGGGGCTTTAGACAAAATCAGTTTCGACTGGCGTGGCCTATCACCGCCGAAGGAATTTGTATGAGAATGGCATTAACTTTGTCACGTGACCATTTTCATACAAATTCGTTTGGTGTTAGTGGGCCAAGTCTGACGCAAATTCTTTTATCTCAATACCCTGTTCTCTATATGATAATTCAATGTTAATTGGGAACTTGCATGCTATACATTATCTGTTCAAGAAAATCGTAAACATAAAAGTCGGTAACGAGTCTTAGTAAAGAGGTAATTCATTTGAATTAAGAATCAATAGAAAATCGAAATAACAGATTGACGGGATAATCGGTTTATAATAAGCATTCGATGTATTGATATGAAAGTATCGATTTTGATTATCAATCAGAATAAAGCACGGCTGTTTGATTTTAATAAACAGGTACCGTTGTATGCGTTATACAGGGTGGGCCATAAGGGTGTTGGCGGTTTCAATATTCAATTAAAAAAAAACTACGAGACATAACAAAAATATATTTGTATTTTTAAAAACTAGAAACACAGGAATTTTAAGACCTAAAAATAGTGTTGTCCTAATGACCTCCCTCGACTGCTTGGCACTCTAGGAACCGAAGTCGCAAATTTTGGAAAACTCGTTTAAAAGTTGTTTTCGGTATTTTGCTACTTTCCCGAATAATATTCGTCTTCAGCTGCTCCAAATTGGTCGGATTATTTTCGGAGACTACCGATTTGGGGTAGCCCCATAGAAAATAATCGCATGGAGAGAGATCGGATATCGCAGCTCTATGGATACCCTAGCCGTATGACATGTGGCCCCATCCTGTTGAAACCACATCCCCGAGGTATTGCCTTGAAGTTCTTGCAAAGCTGGCACCAAAAAGTCTTTTATCATGTTGCAATAATTGTTAGCCTTAACCATCATCGCTTGCCTGAACTGAAACATGAACTCGCTCCACAATGTCGGTTGATCTTGCAGAAGCTGGGCGACCACTAGGCGTAATTGGTACTTGTTCGAAATACATAATTTTAATTTTATTTAATTTGATGAGGGTGATCTCAAATATTTTTACACGGCCGATCGACACATGGTTAGTCGTTGTTGAGCTTGTCGGGTTACGTGTTCTCGTGCGTCTAGCATTTTTTTTTTTTTTGGATATATACTTTTGTTAAATATAGATGATTATAGACACGTCCACTATTTAAAATTGTATAGTGAGTGTTATAGTGCGTGTTTGAGAACTATTGAGGCAAGGTATCAATAATTATCATCAGTCTAACCTCTTTTTGTGCCCATACTAACACTAATCCAAATCCTGACGGCTGATATTATTGTGTGCCTATTTTTCCTGTGAAGAGACATTGACGAGGTATGTACTCAGGACTTATTATTTTAATATGAATTGTGTATCGACGGCCACCGAACCGTTCTTTGTGGTACATAATTTTTGGTAGCAGAGCGTGGTTCTATTTTAGTAAATAATTGTTCGGTAGTATAAGTCCTGGGTTCATAACTTATTAATGTATTATTATTTTTTTTTTGTTTGTAGGGATTATAGTTTTTTTAAATAGTGTTTTAAATCGTTTTTTGTAATTAGTTATATTCGCCGTTTATTATTATTTATTTTTTTGTTAAATTTTTTGTGCTATTGTTTGTACTCATAACTTTTATAATGGCGGTCTCGCACAAGGCACAAATAGCTGGTGTATTACGGTGGCTAGGATCGGCCGTTTTTAATATTTCGCGAAAAGATCGCGTTCAGGCGCTTCTATCAAGAAGTGACGCGTTAGAGGATAGAATGAAAGATTTATATAAATCGTATCAGGCATTACTTGAGTTGGGTTTGGAACCGGAGGTGATGGATAAGGTTTCTGCAGACATGGATCAGGCTGAGGATTTGGCTGATCAAATTAGGGAAGCCGTTGGGATTATTAAATCTTCGGTTAATCAGTCAAATAACCTTCAATCGAAGGATAGTTTAACTTTTTCAAGTGGTATTATAGGTAGGTTACCCAAACTAGATTTGCCCCATTTTAGTGGCGATTTAAGCCAATGGGTGGCGTTTATTCATTTATTTGATAGTTTAGTGCACTCAAGAGTTGATTTAACATCTGCTCAAAAGTTGGCATATTTGTTGGCTAGTCTCACCGGGGAGGCTAAAGGGTTAGTCCAACATTTAGTACTTGTGGACAATAATTATGATATAGCTAGAAATTTACTTATGCGGCGTTATCAAAACATACGTAAGCTGGCGGATAGCCACGTAGATGTCATATTAAATTTACAGAGTAACGTGCAGAGCCATAACTTAAGAATTCAAGTTTTAAATCCTTTATTAGTGGCAATTAATGCCTTAAGGAGTTTAAATTTACCTGTAGATAGTTGGTCTTTTATTTTGTTGCATATAACGTTACAAAAACTAAATTTAGACATGCGCACCCGATTTGAACAGGCGTATGGTGGAGATTCCTCCACTCATCTTCCCTCGTTTGATGAATTGATTTTGTTTTTAGAGGATGAGTGTCGCAGACAGGATAATGTTCCAGCGCCGTCCACAACGCTGGCCCCAATTTCTACTGGGCCGCGACAACAGCATATGCGCTTAGTACGACGCCCTGACCAGCGAGTTTATAACGTGGCAACTCAACATCCAGGCAAACGTTGCGTTTATTGTCGAGTCCCTGATCACACCGTGGTGTCATGTCAAAAGTTTTTGGCATTACGTTTTCAAGCACGACGTAATAGTGCCAGACAGCGGAAGTGGTGTTATGGTTGTTTAGGTAATCACCTGGCATCACAATGCCAAGTGTCACGACCATGCAAACAATGTAATGGCAATCATCACATTATACTTTGCGGTAATGCGAATGGTTCACCCCAATCAGCTGCACCGGCACAGGAGTTTGTTGAAGCCATTCAAAATACAGGTGATCAGTGGACTGGTGGTGTGCAGGTTAGAACCCATACTTTTGGTCATACTTCCAGGCACCAAACAGAATCCGGTTACGATAATTACCATCGGAGGCGACCACCACCCTCCAGGGGCGGGGGAAACTTAAGGTCTTATAACAGGCCTCGTGTCACCTCTGATCAGCGACAACTTCCTAAGAGCAAGGATAATTATGACTTTTGTGCATCACCTGTTATTGAACAGCAACGTCGTGATTTTGTTAGGCCTTTGCCTTTTTCTGAGTGGCCTCGTTTAGGCCAGCGGGTCCCTGAGCCAGAAGAATATTGACTAGGCCACGTTCCCACTAGAACTCCTACATCTCCCATTACTGTTTTGTTACCCACCGCACAGGTTTGTGTTGGTTCTCCATCAGGTGAGCAAGTAACCACGCGTGCGATTTTGGATTCTGGAGCACAGGGAAGTTTGGTGTCAATGGCTTTGGTGGACAGGTTACAGTTGCGTATTTCTCCTGCTAGCGGGGGTATATTTGGTGTAGGTGGTCTTAAGGTTGCTGGTTTGCGGGGACAAGTTACACTAACTTTTTCTTCTGTTCAATGCTCTCATCCACAGATTACAACTTCTGCCATTATTTTAGATAAAGTTATGGGTAGACACCCACTTGTTAAATTACCATCGGAGATATTAGATTTTACACGTAGTCTTAACTTAGCGGATTGTACATTTCATATTCCAGGTCAAATTGATTTGCTACTCGGAGCAGAAGTTTTAGGCATGCTGCGACTAAGTAAAAGCACACTTTTACAACCAGGGGGCTTAGTAGCAGTTACATCTGATTTTGGTGATATCATTATGGGTCCTGTGTTTCCAATACAGTCTCTTACAGTTGAAGATGGTAACTTGTGTGTGGGACTCTCACTTGCTGAAGCTATTCAACGGTTTTGGGAAGTCGAACCCTCCCACAGCGGCTCGTGAAAACCCGGAGCACCAAGAATGTGAATTGTTCTTTCAGAACAACACTGGTCGTCTCCGTTCAGGTAGGTTTGTCACGCGGTTACCTTTCTTACCATCCCGACCTCTTTTGAGTCACTCCAGGATTTTAGCTGAGAAAAGGTTAACATCCATGGAGAGACGAATGAAGAGAGATTCGACTTTTCGTGCTAAGTATATTGAGTTTATGGACGAGTACTTTAAGCTCGGACATATGTCAGTTTCTGATTTTGATTGGCGCACACAGGAGCACTACTTTATCCCACATCATGCTGTGTTTAAAGGTGGTAAAATCAGAGTAGTTTTTGATGGCTCAGCGCCTAGTTCCAATGGAGTTTCTTTAAATCAATGTTTGCATTCGGGCCCAAAGTTACATCGTGACATTGGTGATATTCTAACAAATTTTAGAAGACATCAGATCGTATTTGTTGCAGATATTAAAATGATGTTTAGGCAAACTGTAATTCATACTGATGACTGTTGCTATCAACTTATCCTGTGGCGTGAGAAGGAATCCGATCCTGTTACAGTATTTGAATTGAATACCAATACATATGGACTCAGATCAAGTCCTTATATTGCTATTCGTACATTATTAGAATTAGCTGAGCGGGAACGTTTGCAATTTCCAAGAGCAGCTGATGTTTTGACAAGTGATGTTTTCGTTGACGACATTTGCACCGGCGCTGCAAATGAGAAAGAAGCTTTAATACTATGCAACGAGCTAATTGGGATTCTTAAGGCTGGTGGATATGATTTAAGGAAATGGGTGTCTAACTCACAAGCTGTTCTTGCTGGTTTACCCGAGGATCATCAACAAGATCCTTATATTTTTCAGAACAGTATTAGGTATTCAGTATCAACCGTTAGCTGATATATTTACTTTTCGCGTGCAGGATATAGATGTAATTAAATCTTGGACCAAGCGTGTAGTACTTTCGACTGTAGCCAGGATATATGATCCTTATGGATGGTTAGCTCCAGTTGTTTTTTGGGCAAAATGTTTTATACAAAAACTTTGGTTACAAGGATTAACATGGGATGCCCCTTTAGTAGGTGAATTGTTAAGTGTTTGGGTTAGGTTTGTTTCGTCCCTTCCTGAAATTCAATTGATTTAAATTGATAGATGTTTATTGCCACCAGGGAAATGCACAGTAGATATTCATGTTTTTTGTGATGCATCGGAAAGTGGTTATGCTGCTGCAGTTTATATTCGTTCTGTCAATAAATCTGGTGTTGTAACGGTTAAACTGGTTATGGCAAAAAGTAAGGTTGCACCGGTAAGAACACGCTTAACAATTCCTAAATTAGAGTTATCAGGTGCTGTTTTATTGACACGTTTTATAAACCATGTTAAATCCATTTTTGGCCAAAATATGATTATCCAGAAGTGTTTTGCTTGGACTGATAGTCAGATAGTTCTTGCATGGTTGCAAGCGTCAGTTCATGTTCTGGAAGTATTCGTGGCCAATCGGGTTTGTCAAATTCAGCAATCTGTTGTGACATTAGATTGGAGGCATGTACCGGGAGGACTTAATCCGGCAGACTGTGCATCTCGAGGTTGTGAGGCTCCAGTAATATTAGACCATCCCTTGTGGTGGGCTCCAGGTTGGCTGTACCAACCCGAGAGTTGCTGGCCTCACACTAAAACGGAACTTGATGAGGATTCCGGGATTAAGAGTTATTTCTCTTGTCGTTTCGGAATCGGTTAAAAGAGCCGTGGCGGGCTTGTCACGTCTCCCAGTGGCATAAACTTTGCTCCCAGCCTCCGGTTTTGGACTCAGTCATGTTGCGCCTGACTGGGACGGGGGACTGTTCGAAATACATAATTTTAATTTTATTTAATTTGATGAGGGTGATCTCAAATATTTTTACACGGCCGATCGACACATGGTTAGTCGTTGTTGAGCTTGTCGGGTTACGTGTTCTCGTGCGTCTAGCATTTTTTTTTTTTTTGGATATATACTTTTGTTAAATATAGATGATTATAGACACGTCCACTATTTAAAATTGTATAGTGAGTGTTATAGTGCGTGTTTGAGAACTATTGAGGCAAGGTATCAATAATTATCATCAGTCTAACCTCTTTTTGTGCCCATACTAACACTAATCCAAATCCTGACGGCTGATATTATTGTGTGCCTATTTTTCCTGTGAAGAGACATTGAAGAGGTATGTACTCAGGACTTATTATTTTAATATGAATTGTGTATCGACGGCCACCGAACCGTTCTTTGTGGTACAGTACTGTTGAGCCGGTTGTTTCGAACATTCTGATCCATTTCCGTATCACATTGGCGCTTGGAACTTCACTTAAATCGCGTAAACCGTGTTCATGTCGATACAAACGTGCAGAAATTACAGATTTATTGTTTTCGTAATACGCTCGGATACAAAATGCACGCTGCGCTCCCGTGTACGGCTCCATGGCGACTAAATTTCCAGGAAGCGGGGCAGCTAACAACATATGCCGCAGCTGCCCCGCGCCACGCGTTTCCGAGAAATTGAAGAATTAAATCGCCAACACCTTTATGGCCCACCCTGTACATGTATATAAATTTAACCATATTTTCTGTGTTTATTAGATAAAACTTATCGTAAACTCTGTTACAACTGTAGGCAGGGACATAGAACACTTCTAGGGCCTGAATAGGGTCTCACTTTAATGCCATTTTTTCACAATTTATTTTTATAAAATTTAAAGAAGAAAATCTTTAACATATATAATTTAAAGAGGCAAAGTTCTGACTTTGGCTGTGTGACCTATGAAGCGAACGCTACATAAACCCACCCACCCTTTTATAGATTTGCTCTTATTATAAAATGATACATTAATTTTAATTTTTTACTAAGCTGTAATGACGCTTACGTCCTTTTCTTCTGAGTTGGTGCTTCTGAGAAGATCTTTCCCTTGGGTGAGATCTGAGACTGATCAAGAGTCCTGACCGCTCTAGGCTGTTATCAGGATGCGCCCTAGTGACAAATGTGTTACGGTCGGTCTCAAATGTAGTATATTAGTTTTGACTTCATATTATTATATTCATATTATTATATTTTTTAATCTTTATAATTAAAGATTATATGTGAAATTTGTTTTAATGTAAGTTTAATAATAAATATGTCAATGAGAACAGATTAAAGTACTTATTTACAGCACAAAAAATGTGCGTGTACTAGTGTACACACGTAAGAAGTGAAACTTCTTTATGACCTTATTTTTCGAAAAATTATCTATATGCAACTTTACAGAAATTGGTTAAATAAAGTTAAATTAGATAAAGTTTAACAAAAGGCTTTTAATATCACAGACTTGAATACAAATAATACAATTATTTCATTTTACCTTATTACCACTAAGATTATTACAGAATTTCATAAATTGTAATAGAATTTTTAGTATCATTGTTACCGTTATTATACATTTTTGTTATTAAGGCCTACAACGCACTAGCGGCTGGCCGTGATGCGGTGTGCCGCTGCGGCAGGCCGCAGTATATACGGTCTGCCGTAGCGGCATGCCGTATTCCGGCTAACCGTCCCTATTGCGGTCCTATTGCGGTCTGCCGCAATCGTCACTCGTCAGTGCTTGTCGTTCTTGAAATATTACAAATTCAAATTTAATGACGTGGAATAAGTGATACATGTATCTTATGTTCCATAATAAACATATTTTATTTTTTTATTTTTTACTCTTTTAAAATAGGTTTACAATATTTTGTTTACATTTGTTAAATAATTATATGTGATGACGTAGGTAGGACGGCTAACCGCGCCGAGTGCGTGGAGGGGACGCGGCGCGCCGCATCATTGAACCGGTGCGGCTCGCCGCAGCTCCAGATCAACCGGAGCGGTTGACGGTTGACCGCAAGTCAGTGCGTTGTTATCGTGCGGTTTCATGTAATAATCGATGTGCGGCCCGCCGCAGCGGCACACCGCATTGCGGCCAGCCGCTAGTGCGTTGTAGGTCTAATGGTTTAGAATCTCTTTGAATAGGGACAAAAAAGACGCACGTAACGGTCAAATGTGACGCGTAACCGAAACATGTGACGCGTAACCGAAAAATGTGACGCGTAACGAAAAAATATTACACTAAATTTTTTTCTAACCCCGATAAAGAAGTTTCACTTCAAAAATGTTACACTAAATTTTTTTCTAACCCCGATAAAGAAGTTTCACTTCAATAATTTTTTCTAATATCTTTGATATTGTAGGTAGAATAGATATTGGTCTGTAATTGCCGGGTTCGGTTTTGGGGCCAGATTTATGGATAGGAGTAACTCTGGCCTTTTTAAGAGAATCCGGAAATTCACCTTTATGCAGCAGCTTATTAAAACAGATCGAGAGATATTCAGAAATATGATCAATTACACATTTTATTGTTTTAGTATTGATCCCATCTATTCCAGCACTACAATTCGTGTTTAGTGTTTTTATTATATTGGTGATTTCAAGTGTTGTGCATGGATTAAAGTTAGATAGTTCAGAGTTAAGACTTTAAGGAAGTGCTAGTGTAAAATTAGTGTGAAATTGTGTTGGTATTTCATTGGCTAGTTTTAGCCCTATGGTAGAAAAGTATGTATTAAAAGCAGCACAAATATCAGTTGTTTGAGTTAACTCTTTAGTGTCTATAATAAGTTTGGAAGGTGTGCAATCTTTATCTAGCTTGTTACTAGCCAATTTATTTATTAGACTCCACATTTTTTTCGGGTTTTTAGCGTGTTTAATAAATTCGTTGGAGAAGTAATTATCTTTAGTTTCCCTTATTTTCCTATGAAAGGAATGGATGTTGTCATTGGAGAATCGAAGAATAAGAATTGATTTATCGTTTGCATTTAAGATATTTAACAAGGTTGATTGCGCCACTCTTTTAATTAAATTCAATTCGTAACATCTTGATACACAGGTATTTGTCATTTGTCCTTTTCAGAAAAACGCGTTTTGGGCAAAATTCACCGATATTCAGATTGAGCATTCTGATAAACGAGCTAGGTCTGGGCCAGCCATAGTTGCTCCCCTCGCACTTAGAAAAATCAATTTTCCTTTATTTTTCATAATAAGCATTCATTAAATCACGCTACGTACGTATAATTTTGTATTAACATTATTCTTAACTAAAGTAATAATAAAAATAATTAAAAAGAAAATTAAAACAAATTTAAAAAGTTTGGTTCCTGTGACAGTGTACCTTTAACGCTGCATTGCGATACTTATTAGTTGAGCAAAGAAAGCACCAGCTCTGGGGTCACCAGTACTAACCAGGCGCCAACTTAAATCTTTAATAAGCGCCTGTGCACTTGAACCCCATGGCCCAAGAGTCTCTACTCCAAAGGGAACAAAATCGAAGTTGTTTTTATAATTATTTTTTTTGGTTTAATGTTTTATCTCTTCGTCTATGTACTGTTTGCCTATAAGTGCTTGTCACATTAAATATTGTATTTTTTTTTGTACCAAGGTATCAGAGTGCCGAGCGTAGGCAAGATTTTATAAATAGTAAACTATACTTTCCCATAGACACAAAAAATAAACAATTTGTGGAACGCTAATGACAGTTTGACATTACTACTCTGTTGTATTACGTCAGGGTGGTTTTAACCGCCAATATTAAAAGTACTACAGATAATAATCCTTACCTCCGTAAGACTCCTCCTAACAGCGACGCGTTGAGGCACTCTGGGGGAGATAGCCTTCGTTGGACCTCAGCAACTGTCACTTTGTACTTGCTGGTTGAGGAGAGAAGTGACAAGCGTCCTGGCACTGAGCAGAACACGTCGTTTGGTGCACATGACCCTGCGCTTAGGCCATCTCGGCCTTTCATCGCTGCGAAAACAAATTCTTTATAAATAAAAACAGCAAATTTGTAGGTGTGTTCCATGTTCCACGGTTTTGCGCGTAATTTCAGTCGGGACTTGATGTAATATAAATCTTAAGTATTTATTTATTAAAATACACCACATCACATATAATTAATTATAGTATATGTAAAAAATATTCTAAAATACACGACAATTACGCTGAACATAAATTTAACAAAAAAAAGACGCGCGTAACGGTCAAATGTGACGCGTAACCGAAACATGTGACGCGTAACCGAAAAATGTGACGCGTAACGAAAAAATGTTACACTAAATTTTTTTCTAACCCCGATAAAGAAGTTTCACTTCAAAAATAACCACCTAAAAAGACATATGACTAAAGAAGTAATTACTTTAAAGTGTAAAAATCTTAGAATATTCAAGTCGTACCTTTCATTATAATAACATAAGTTGACGTTTTAAACTAAATTTAAAGAAAAACTAGTTGATATTTTTCCTCCTACGTGGGTCATACACAAAACGAGTCAGAATTTTGTAAAAAAAAACATAGTCAGAACTTTTACGAAATCAGTCTTATTTATTACCTTATAATCATAGCATATAAATGACAATATAAAACAAGATCGTTTTTCAGTTTTGACTGAAATAATAAACTTTTAATTTTTTTTTTTGTGACCACTGAAGGGACATACTTCCACAGAATAGAACAAAAACAAAAAAAAACAAAACAATCGTTACGTTAGTCTTAAAAAATTATTCATAATAAACAATACAAAGTAAAAAAAGGATTTTAAAAGATATCATCATCACTCGAATCAAAAAATGAACGGCCTTTATATTTCTTTTGTGGTGCATTTGA
The DNA here is from genome assembly GCF_905475465.1 of Pieris napi. NCBI lineage: Eukaryota > Metazoa > Arthropoda > Insecta > Lepidoptera > Pieridae > Pieris > Pieris napi. The sequence goes on along the minus strand of NC_062258.1, from coordinate 220,942 downwards.
GTCGTCAGAGTATTCTGGGAATACACGGACTCTGGATTTTTTGGGTGTTACTTTTGGTGGTGTAATTGAGTTTCAAGTCACTTACATCAAGGGTTGGACAGATCCTGAATTTATTAGGAGTTACTGAGTCATCAGAGTCTGTATTAATTAAATTTGGCTTTTATGGGGTTAACGGTTGACGGGTTGGGCTTGGTGATGATTCCAATGATGGTGTATTAAACAAGGGTTCAAGCAGAGTTGGGGTTGTCGGTGCAGTGGCTGTAGAGGCTGATGTAGTGTTATTAGTGGTTGCTGGACCCCCAGGGTTGAAGAAGATGTAAAATTCTGTAGAAATTGTGTTTCTATAAAATTACACGAAATGCCCTTAACCTCTATTTGTACAATTTCAAAATGGGTACATTCAATATGGGCTGCACATTATAAGCAGCTCAATCGTCTGCAACATATAATGTTAGGTGCTTTTGCACTCCATGCAACCTGATGAATCTTGAAGGTCCCTTTAAAAGGACGAAGTTTGACGTTTGCAATTTCTTGTATATTAGATACTTCATTATCAATACGAATAATTTCAATGCCTTTACAGTTACCTTTTAAACATGAAATAAAACTATCAATGTTCGATATATCTTGGCCATTTGCAATTACATTATCGCATGTCCGCATCCACCTACCCCATGCCTCGCTGAAATGCCAGTTAATGATTTCTGCTTTTGAAATTTTGCTAAGATAGTTTGCTATTAAATGAAACATTGTTTTATTACGATACTGGGTAGTAGGCCCATCACTGAGTACATGCAGCTGCTCTGCATCTCTGCAAATCTGGTGTAAGTAACTTAATTCTTTGAATAACAGGTTTTAAATGTGCACAAATGAACACGGGATCGTGTCTTAAGTTTTCTGATACAGTGCAAAGACATGTGGTTTGTGTAAGGTTTCTTGGTGGCTGATTATTTGACGAGTAGTGAAACACACACACATGTATGAAGTGAAAGTTGTGCTTTTGTGGCATCCTCGTCGTCATCGGTAGCTGAAACAGAACAAATAAAAACATCAATAAAAATTACCAAAATAATAAGTACAAAAAAATAATTGTGAAAAGTATTTTGAGTTAGCTCGATAAAATCGATTGATTTTTAGGTCTACAGAAAAGACGTTAACTATGCGTAACCAACTATTTATTGCTAATTGTGTAGGTTTAGCTAGATATATGTTAACGTAAAATTGTTAATACCGTTAGATTGTAATCTATCTCGCGAGATTATAAACTGTCGAAAGATTTTGAACTCAACGTACTGCTTACAATTTAACGTATTATTATTCGGTAGATCATAATCTATCAAAGTGAAATCGTCAAATTGTGAAACGGTACGCACCTCGCGCGCTGATTGGTTGAACGGAATATGCCACGCGCTGATTGGTTGAACGGAATATGCCATGGTCGCCACCATATTAATAATAATAATAATTTATTGCAAGAATATGGTACAAAAATGTGTCAGGTGGTATGTATAATCATAAGTTCGCATATTCTGCCACACACAATGGCGCGCAAATTTGTATTTAAAGGAATTTTACATTTTACATTATTAGTCATATGAATTGGTCAGTTTTTATATTATTTGTATCATTATATTATTGTACATATCATATCATACGTTATTAAATTTATGTTCTAAACTTATGTTCTAAGTATTCAGTTACGCTATAGAAGCACCTTGACTTCAAAAACCTAATCACCTTCCCCTTGAAAACATTATATGGCAGCGATCTATAATTTTTAGGAAGGTGATTAAATATTCTCACAGTCATGGTGTAACAATTTTTCGAGTATAACGCGGTGCAACATGCAGGCACCCGCAGCCGTGTTGGATCCCTGGGTATATATAAGCAAGTTTCTTTATAAGTTTTAAATAACTGTGGATGCTTCTTGACAGTCATGACTGCTTCATAGATATACAAACTCGGTACTGTCAGAATACCGAGTTCGTGGAAAATTGGTCTACAACTTACAAGAGGTCCAACGCCCATGATAGCCCTAATACATTTTTTCTGAGTGATAAAAACTTTACTCACATCTATTTGTTTGTTAATTCGTTTGTAAGGAATATTTGTGAATAATATATCAAAATATATATCAGCATAAAAAAAGTATTATTTTTAAACAATCCTCAACCTGAACTAGCCCATGAGTTTGACCCACGTATAAACGGTTAACTTAGACGTGACCGACTGGCTTTTATAATTTTTGAAGTGAAACTTCTTTATCGGGGTTGGAAAAAAAATACCGTCACATTTTTCGGTTACGCGCCATCTTTTTCGTGTCCGTACCACGGTTGATCCGAAGAGATTCGAAGCCATTAATAACAAAAATATATAATAACGATAATAATGATAGTAATAATTCTATTACAATTAATGAAATTCTATAATAATCTTCGTAGTATTAAGGTAAAATGAAATAATTGTATTTGTATTCATGTCTATGATAATAAAAGCCTTTTGTTAAACTTTATCTAATTTAACGAATTTCTGTAAAGTTGCATAATATGGTAGATCATTTTTCGATAAATAAGATCGTAAAGAAGTTTCACTTCTTACGTGTGTACACCTAGTACACGCACAATTTTTATTTATTTTAATGTAGAAACAGTCATCTATTGAGTTTTTCATGAAAACATGTATGAATATACAAATGGTTAATAGAATCATAAACTTCAAATATCTTATAAATCATTTCAGAATAAAATATATCAAAAAGTGAATAGATCAATTTCTAGAGAGATGTAAACATTCATTACGCGCATAATTTACTACACTGTACACTATTTTATTAAATACTTTTTCACTTATGTAACCGAATTCTCGGAAAAATATATATATAATCAAAATGATAATTATTACGGTACAAAAATATACTGACTGCATTATTTTGAAGCTTTTCATGCCATTCAATGTCTCTATTCGCGGATAGACTTTAATCTTGTGGTATTTCTAGCCAGTTGTATCTAGTTAAAAGCAGATTGGGAACTTGAGCTATTCTGTGTAATTGGGTCGATGTGATCGATGGCCCCATACCCAATTAGTGTAACGAGCTATGAGGCTAATTAAAGGTTTGAGGATTATGCTAAGGGTAATTTAGTATAGAATTATCGCTTCATTATTTTTATCTTTGGTTTTTTATAGATAACAATGTATTTGATTCAACATAGCTGGTATAATTAGTTCTCCCACAATATTGGTTTAAGAAGCACATGTACTTCATATTGCGGGACTAATACCAAATCACGCAAATATTTTTAATGATCTGTCAGAATCATGGAATAGTAGATATTTTTGTTGCATTTTTGTTATTCACTACTTGAGAGAAATCCTCACATGATTAAGTACAGAAAAAAAATATTATTGTATTATAAATAGGTTTGTTTAAATATTATGGTAAACAGTTTTTTCGTACGGCGTACATATTCATAATATTAGAGTTTCATCGTAGTTTGGCCAGTATAGTTAGATATAACCTACTTATGGAGGTTATAAAAGGCTATACGAATATCTTAATAATAATAAATATGTGCATTTTCGTTTCGGGTTTTCACTTAAGCTACTTAATTTTTTGTCATTTAAAATAAAAGTTTGTACATACCGTGAGTTCACCTCGCACTAAGGGAGCCTCCCTTCGTCACTCACGTCATTTTTGGAATCTCTGTTAAGCAATTTCACATTACGTCTTGACAAGCGGAGGGAGCTTGTGTAGTTTATTGTTTATCAGAATACCAAATCGTAAAATTACTGCTTCACGACTGATTTGAGCGCGACCGCCGCTGCGGAAACCGCTGTGAGAGTTCGAAAAGTCAGTTTCAGATTCGCAAGGCAGACCATGGGCATTTACCCAGGTGAACTGTACAACTGTGTGCGCAGTCAAAAGTACATTCCGCAACTGTCGTGATAGGTTGGATGCAGGCGCAGAACCGATATCTTTCTTTTTTTCTTTAAAATAGAGCAAGGAACCGTTAAAACAATAGTTTTAACTAAGATGTCATAATCATATATGAGCATTGTTGACATAGCTGTATGTAAATTCTATCCCTGATATCTTACGTTCGCACCCCGGCTGTGCAAGTCGCTCGTACTGTGTAGGAAAATATCGTGAGGAAACCGGCATGCCTTACACCCAAAAGTCGACGGTATATGTCACTGACATACCTATATACCGTCGTTTTGTGCCGATCACGAAAAAGATACAGAAATTGAGGCCCAGACCTATAAGTTTTGAAATTTTTATAACTGAAGATTTAATAACAAAACGGATATTTCATTTTTTTCTCACCGATTTAGCGCATGGTATAAATATATTATGTCCTTATAACCTTAAGAACTAAAACTGTCTACATTACTCTTTTGTCTCTTTCATGCAAATTGTATTTACGTTATGGTAAAAAGAGACGTTCTTTTGTTAACGGAGTATTTAGAACGATTTAGGTCTTATGAATAAGTGGTTAAAATATTATTTTTATTATAAATTTACTAATACTAATACTATTTACAGTTTTGAATAACAGTGTACCTTAAAATACAAACACACAAAAATCCCTTTACAAATGTAACCATGCAGCGGCGGTAGGCTTTTAAATTTTTGCCGCCCCTACTAACCTCTCCAATTCAAGCATATAGTTTAAAATAATAATTTATTTTTTGTGAATTACATTGCAATTTTATGATTTGTTTATCACTATTATGTGGTTATTAATTACATCTCTTTCCGTTATTAGTAGGTATGAATGTGAACTTAGGGGTCAGTTCATAGGTTATTCATACAAATCACGATTTTGATATCATCGCAGCCGATGGACACCCATTTTAGTGGTTGCGTCGCCGGCCTTTGAGGAAGGATTATGCTCTTTTTTAAACAATTGAAGTTCGTATCTCCCCCGAGAAGACCCCCACCGGGAGTCGATTGACAGTTCGCTAGTTCGCATTCCGACTTCCAGCTATCAAGGTGATTTAGTAAAATATACTAAAGTATAACTCTTTATGTGTGTGTATTACTACTGCAATATAGTTTACCCATATTTGCCGGCCCCCTAAAGTTTGCCGCTCCAGGTCATCCCGTCACAGCATGTAGGTAAAATTCCTTGTATTCCTTCCTTACTCCTGCCTACCAGACTCGTAATCGTTGTTTGTTACATGATCCCCACATCAACACTAACTATGCAAAAAAATCAGTTTTGTATTTATTTATTTATTTTTCTCACAAAAACTTAAACTTAGAACATAGGCAAGTGACAATTATAATCTTACTTCTGTTAATGGAAAAAGCAAGTCTGTGTGAGACTGATGCCTGATAAAGGTAAGAGTACCTGTGTTACAGGTCATCAGGCCTCCACTACTTCGGATTGACAGAAGATACAATACATTACAATATATAGTATATAGAGGAAACCAGATGGGGTATGTGTGTATGTGTAAATTATGTATATGTGTGTGGGTGTGTGGCTGTGTATGTTTTATATTTTATTACTTAAGTGTTAGTCTATTAAAGCTTAAACTATTATACTAAAAATCAACTCTTTACTCAACTATTTAATTATTGTCAGCATTTTTTCTGTTTCCTCATAGTTGAGGTCCAATAGCCACAGTGCAACCGTCTTCTTGCACTCATGTTTAGTTAGGGGATATGTGGAAAAGGAAGAGTTGACCTTATTATACAAGTAATCCCCCAAAAAACAGAAGAATTTCTGGGCAAAACTTGTGCGAAAGGGCTTTGAAGTGCACACTATGCCTTTTCTACACTTGTTATCTTTAAGGTGTTGGTCATAATTGATAAGTGAGTGCTTGCGTAAAATTGTGGCAAGAATGAACATTTGACGCACAGAGAGTACCTCCAATGTCTGTATACCTCTGTGGTGGGACAAATGAAAGAAAGGGAGGCACTAACCTTGACTATTGCCCTCTGAGCTCTCTCTATTTTCAGAAGGTGGGTTTTTGCTGAGCCACCCCAAATAGAGATGCAATAGCTCAGAATGGATTGACCTAGCGACAGGTAGACAGTTTTTATAATTGTGTTATTAGCAATGTGCCTCAAAATTTTGAATACATAAATCAGTTTTCTAATTCTACCTGCCAGTAGGTCAATATGAGCTTGGAAATTTAGATAGGTATCTAGCATGACTCCCAAGTACTTCACTGTGCCTGCGGAGTTGAGCTTTGGACACCCGTAGTGCTCCCCGGTCAGACATGAACCAGCATGTGACACAAGTGCCAGACCATATCGCGCAGCCCGGACATACAACGACCAATATTTATGTCTTGACTTGTTTAAGCTATCGCGGAATATAGTTAAAAGGAGTATTAAGAATATCCATAGCGCAAAATCACCTCCATCATGAGCATAACCCACATACACACCTTCACATACTTTCCCCTAACTTTTACACCATAACACGACACAGTCAAATTAGGTACCACTTCGGCTGTTTGTATAATGATTACCAAGATAATTTTTAACCTAAATTTTAAATAGAAAAGGATCACAATGAAGTCGGGACATAGATGTGACTTTAAAGTTCTTTTCGATTACTTAATATTTAAATAGGATAATCTTTATACTTAGTGCTTTATTGTTGGTACAGAAGAAACATAACTAAAAATATATTTTTTTTATAACATAAAAATACACATTAAATCACAGCATACATTATAAAAAAGTATAATTAATGTTTATTATTGACCTCAGTATCATGGTTTTAACCTTATGTACCTATAGCATTTTCTCTTAATGCTTACGCAAAGTCTGTAGCCTCAAAATAATAATCATTTTAAAATTATGAAAGACTACGTTTTAGTTTCATCTGAAAATGCTTATCTTAGAATAAAATTGAATACGAAATAGTTATTTATTGATTCCGTCCGTCCAACGTTGAGTTTATCAAGGTATTGTTTGCTTAAGATTGGACTACATGACGCTGTCACAATAAAATAATTTAATAATTTACCATTCTTTAGGCTTTTTAAAGAAATTTCAAAAAGGTTAGTCGACATCACAGGAGACCGAAGATCTGGCAGCTACCTCGGACAAAGAATTAGTCTAGCAATTCAAAGGGGGAACGCTGCCAGTATCTTCGGAACCTTGCCTAAAGGGACTCCTTTTAATGATATATTTTAGTTTATGTTAAGTTTAGTTATTTATTTCAATGTATATTATTTTATTATTAGTTTTATGTGTTTATTTATAGAATATATCATAAAAATAATAATTGTAAAAATTAACACTAAGTAAAGAAGTCCAATAAATAGTATTGAATAATTTTTTATAAAGAAATATTTTGTACCCACCGTCCTACATATTATGTTCTCCATGCTGACTTGGTTATATTTCTATCGACAATTGCCATGAACGTAGAATGTAATATAGTACTCACTACTATATTCGTAAAGCCTCAAATGTACTTTTTAACCGACTCCAAAAAGAACAATGTGAGCGGTTCAATACGACGTTTTTTGTTGTTGTTATATAAAATAAAAACCCATACTGCAGAACACAAAACTAACGTAGACTAAGAGCATAATAACAAAAGTAACACCCATTTTTAATTTTTTAACAGTATTGAATTAAAGTGGCTTTAATATTATGTATAACTCTCAAATTACTATGGAACGGATTTACAAAATGACGGCAGATTTACCAGAGTAGGCGCAGGTGTTACATGTTCCACAGGACAATTGTGTTTATACAACTACTGAATTCTATTGAAATTTTTCGTAGTGAAATCGAAATTGCGTATTTTATATTTCAGCCCTATCTGGGAATCAAACACGAGACATGATAATATGCAGTCACGTACACTGACTAAATATCGGCAATAGACATTTTTTTAAATATGAAATGTGATAGTTGACCTATTTTATTATTGTAATGAATCTTGTGTTATTTATATTAATCTAACCTATTTTAATATTATTGCTGTTATTTTATACAAGACACTTTCTTTAGTGAACTGTGGAATCGACTCCCGGTCTTCCCTATGATATGCGATCAATTGTTTAAAGAAAGAGTATAAATACTCTTCTTACAAAGATTGGCAACGCACCCACTAAAATCGATGTCCGTGGGCTGTGATGACTGCCTTTTTTGGACTGTATCGAATAAAGAAAATCAACTCCTGACTTATAAGTTAATGCGTCGCTAATTCAACTAGGACAGGTTAAAGGCAGAGATTACTCGCCGTTAGTCGTTATTTTAATTGATATTAAAATTAAATCGCCATATAAACCCACCTTAACTTACAGCCGAATACATTTAAAACAGAAATATCATTGTTGTAGCAAATACAAAAAGTAGGTCAATTTAAAAAATATATATTAATTTGTTCCTTTTGCTTTAAATGTATTTTTTTATTCCTGTCGTATTTGATAAACCATATTTATATATAAGTTCTGAAGCAACGTGTAAATAAGACATCACAAATTTTACACACATAGGTAGGTACACAATTATATTAAAACATAAGCAAGCTAGCAAGGGAAAAAATTAAACAAGCAACCACAAAATATAAAAACAAAAAACGAGACATTAAGAGAATTATAAACAAAGTTACGGTAAGTTGGAAGATTGTTGTAAAATATATAAATATTTTCATCGGTTAATAATTGAGTTGTAAGAGCAAAGTAGGCACTTCTTTTTTAAATTTGCGCTTAATGAATGCTGTCTCCGACACTATCGACATCTTTATTTGTTCACTGTAGCGATATTGTGTATCTTATGTATTTAATATTATATATTTTATTACCTTATACTTTCTTTCGACATTATCGTATTAGCTTAGTACTGTAAGGATATGTATTTCTATAAATAAAAAATAAACTTAATTATAGGTTTTAGGAAGAAATCACTAGCGAAACACACAAACAATTTAAGTGTCACTAAGTCATACTATAATAATTTATCTAGTCACTTTGTACAACGTCGGTTCGTTCTGACGGCAGCATGAGTAATACACATGAAACGTGTCACACTAACGCACACATTGACATATTAACATTCGTCGGTGTGTTACTAACGAATATTATTTTTTTAGGGATTCCGTAGTTTTATTATATAACAAGTAATAATGACTTTATTATTATTATTTTTCAAACTCAAAACTCAAAATAACTTAATTCATATAGATAACCAAGTACACTTATGAACGTCAACAGAAAAGATATTACATTGATTCTAAATTTACATTTACTACAAGTTCGCAAGTCAAGGGTATAGAGCGGGCAAGAAGGACTGCCCTGCGATTCTGTAACTCACTTCACGAACTCACACGGCGGTTTTCGCATCGGCGGTCTCTCTCAAATCAGTCGTGAAGCAGTCATTTTATAATTTGGCATTCTGATAAACAATAAAGTACAAGCTCCCACCTTTTCAGAATGACAAATCATAAAATGACTGCTTCACGACTGATTTGAGAGCGACCGCCGATGCGAAAACCGCTGTGTGAGTTCGTGAAGTGAGTTACAGAATCGCAGGGCTGGCGAGAAACTGTCCGCCACTCTTTTTAATCGCCAAGATTTGAATACAATTGTTGAAACTGGAGCAAATCAATCCCAAGGATGAGGATCATTTAAATTAATCGTCAAATTTGTAAAAACCTTTATTGATTAATTTACGTTTAACGGGAGTTTGGAATTTATACATTCAGACAAACTGAAAGAGTCCCGAAACTTTCGGCAATACGGTAGGTATTTAAGCGGCATACCCGCCGTTGCCCCCGCAACTGACCAGTCGGACAAAATTCATCAAAAAGGGAATGACTTGTCACTGTTATAAAAATTACACGTAAGTTATTATCCTAGATTTCGATATTTTATTGATGTATTGTTATTATAATATTATTTTCTAAATAATTGAAAATCATATTTCATATTTCTGTGGCCACTATTTAAACTATTGATGTGTTTAATTAATTAAAGTGAATTGTAGAAAAAAAGTCGGAGCTGAAAATATATTATATACTGCTCAAAACAATTAGCGGAACAAGATTTTTCTCCTTTCTATTGCTTAAACTAAAATTAGATTTAAATTAACTTGTACGCTATTTTTTACAAAATAGCTAAAAGTCAATTTGTATATCTTTTATTAAAAAAAAATTAAAATGTGCATTGTAGACGAAAAACTAATTGGTGATAAAAAAGGTCCATCAAAGAAATATTCTTATATCGTTTGAATATTCGTCTTTAGTGACTTTCAGTAACGTGTGTGGCCTCCATGAGCCTAATCACGGCTTGACAACGACGCGGCATGCTTCGTATGATCCTCCGAATATCTTCTTGTGGAATTCGCTCCCATTCTTCAATCAACGCTTCAGTGAGCTGCTGCAGTGTTTAAGGTGCAATTGGACGCTTCCGGATGCGCCTGTCAAGCAAGTCCCAAATGTGTTCAATTGGATTTAGGTCAGGGCTCATGGAAGGCCACTCCATTACACGGATTTCCTGCTGTCGTAAGTAATCTGACGTGATGGCTGCAGTATGCGGCCTGGCATTATCTTGCATTAAAAGAAAATCTGGGCCCATACCATATGCTGCGGGCCAAACATGATCTTCGAGCACATTTTCAATGTAAGTTTGAGCACACAAGCGCCCGGGAACAACGACGAGATCTGTGCGCTCGTCCAAACTAACTCCGCCCCAAACCATCACAGAGCCACATCCAAATTTGTCATATTCCTGGACTACTGCTGCACTGTATCGTTCGCCTGGGCGTCTGTAAACACGGAGACGACCATCGCAACGTGTTAGACGGAATCGTAATTCGTCAGTAAAAAGCACTGGCCTCCAATGTCGAAGTTGCCAATTAGCGTGATTTTGCGCGAACTGTCGGCGAGCTTGTCTATATTGAATTGTTAGACGCACAGCCCGAACTGGTCGGCGTGATCTCAAATTGGCTTCCAACAACCTATTTGTTACCGTCTGGTCGGAAATTTTTACACCAGTAGCCGTCCTTAGTGTATTTTGTAGATCTCTTGCAGTTGTGGTGCGGTTACGTAAAGCACAGTTGACGATGTAGCGATTTTGCAAACGTGTAGTTTTTCTCTTTCGACCTTGACCACGCCTTCGTGAGTATTCTCCCGTCTTACGGTATCGCTTCCAAAGTCTGTAGATAACAGAAGGGGCTACTCCTAGATCATTTCCTACATAACGCATAGTTCGACCCTCTTCAAGCAAAGCGATAGCTCGGGAGACATGCAATTCAGTCAGATCTGGCATTATGACCTAAACTCACTCGCTTCAATGAATAACAATACTCAAAAGGGTCACTTCAATTTCTATTAATACTCAATAGATTGAAAAAAACTACTTAAAATGTGTTTTCTGTGATTAGAAAGTAATGAAAATTCAAAGACGTCACTTTGTTTTTAGGTGTTTCTAGACACACTGCCACTTTATTATAGGACTACTAACCAAAACGCCGATGCTCTTTTGTTTTTTATTTTCTTCGACAATACCTTAACATTATCTAGTGGCCCGTAATAATTAAAACCTTAGGTAAAAAGTTTAGTTCTACTTTAAAGTTTTGTTCCCGTAATTGTTTTGAGCAGTATATATTTACATTACGACTTTTTTGGGTGCCCACCTACGGCTGAATTTACACAGAGCGCCACAATTTTACAGTATATGTTCAAATACATGAACTAGCAGCACAAAAAAAAATTCAAATTAAACCTGTCGTTTTCGAAATCCGAGAAATAATTGAAGATATATTTTTCTTTAGAATTAGGAATCAGAAATCGCGCGTAAAACCATAAGTTGTGCTCTCACGACATAATTTTTTTCTTACCTTGAGAAATCTTTATCCGTCTGCAATTCCTCTTCACCGTGACGCAGTAAATGTCTCTCATCAACATCGAGTTCTGCCACCTTCTCGAAGAGCTGGTTGAGAGCCTGGTTACTATGAGTTACTACCAACGTCCGTTGCCATGGGAAGTTGTGGTACAGGTTAGATATTATTTGTACGGCCACGTCTGTTTTACCTGTTGATAAATTTATTATATCGACGCTTGAAAGGCAAACATATCTAAGCGACATTTAATAAACTTTACAGGAGAGTGATTTAAAGTTCAAATTTTTAGAAAAAAAATCATAAAAATTTACCTAATGGTCGGATTTCGATACTTTTAACATACGTATATATGTATTATATTTTTTATAGCTATTTATGATATTAAAATAAGCCATAATATAGCTCTTGTATAAAAGGCACTTTATGTCGCTTAGATAAAAATTTACCCCTTATGATAAACAGGTAAAATTATCTAAGCTATCAATGAAAGTTTTGTAATAACAAGTGAAATTATATAATTCTTTTCCGAAATATTAGCAGCAATATGTAAAATTATATAAGCTATCATTAAAATTTCCGCGGCACCAGGTAGAAATAGATAAATTCTAAAAGGCTTTAGAATTTATATACAGAAATAAGTAACTAAATGATCTAATAGTTTATAAAAAAATCAAGTTAAGTTGTATAAATGTTATTGTACATTTAGTATCAACCACTTAAAATGTATCTTAATAGATAAAATGAATGCGAATGATCCTTCTTAACCGACAATATTTTACTAAAAGTAATAAATAATTAATAACGCATATAACACACATGAAATTAAAAAAAGTTATGTTGAATAAAATTCTTTATTTAAAATAAATCTATAAAATCAAAACAATATTGTATTGTATTTAATTTGTATTGTGTAATTTGTATTATAGAACACTTATAAATTTATGTAGTTCGGAACTTTAAGGCATAAAATTAGATCAATATTAGTATCAAAACCAGTCTTCAAAAACAATAACAAAAAAGTAGCTCTTGTGCTCTGCATTAATAAAACATAAAGTAAACCTTTGGCAAACAAAACATCCTTACAAATAATAGCAACAATAATTTTTAAGGTAGGAATAATTAATCAATCAGTCTTCAAAAACTACAAAATATTAAGATTTAATATGTTTTGTAAAAATATCTAACCGACATCATTGATAAAAAAGTTATCAAGTAAAAATATCTAGAATTCAAAAAGTTATATTGTTTTAAAGTAGTCAAAACATCTAAGCACCAATAATATTCCATTTCAGTACAGGTAAAATCTTATAAGTCACAATTTCACAAAATAAAGGCATCAAGTAAATATAACTGTAGGTACAATTCATAATATTTTTTTACGGGTAGAATCTACTAAGTATTTTCGAAGAGAAATTTTCAAACAAGTAAAAATAATTAAGTCCAAACAAATAAAACATTAAAGACATGAAAAATATACTAAGTTGATATAGCCATTTCCTAATTTTCTTAAGTGTAGAATTTTTGAAAAACCCCTTTTTTTTCATCGGTTAGTAAGCACATAATTGGTGATTTTGTGTAAATTCCTCAATATCTAAGCGACATGAAATGCGTCGTAAACGCACGACGAGTAGACCAAACGACGCAGAAAAATTTGACGATTCGAATGGTATATAGAACTCATTTTAGGTATTTTTGTCGCTTAGATATTTTTGCCTTTCAAGCGTCGATATATTATATGATGACCATAAGTGGGTCACTTGGTGGGGAGGCTCAAAAAAAATAGTGTCATTTATTTTCTTAAAAATATATATATCAGTAGTATAGTATTAAGTTTACTTTGTTCTTTTGCAAGAAATAAAAAGGCTTTTTATTTTTATTTATTTATTTATAAGTTATAAAACAATGTGTACGCATAAAATTATACAAGAAAATATGACATCACAAATTTTACAAACATCAATTAATGTTTAATGTTTAAAGAACTTTATTTCTCATTACAAAAAAAAATTGTTTTTTTACATGAGAAAATTAATATAACGTATATCGCCATCGGCCATCCTAAGTTTTGTCTACTAGGCTCATTCTGATATGTATCTTTAATGCCCTTTTGAATTGGTTAAACACCCGAATATTACGAATTTAAGACAGTAATTGATTAAATAATTGCACACCCTAATACTTAATAGACTTCTTCAAATAATTTGTACACGGCTTAGATTAGAACATTAGCAAGGGAAAAAATTAAACAAGCACCCACAAATAAATAATAATAACTAAAAACGTAAATGAAAACTTTTACCTCATTAAGAGCATGATAAACAAAGTTACGGTAAGGTGTTGTAAAATATATGAAATAAAATATTTTTAATTTCATTATTTCGTGAATAACCTTTATCGCGGTCTTCGTACTGTTATACGAGTTCTTGGATTCAAATAAAAAAAAAATACGTGTGGCAATCGGGGACTGCCGCGGTAAAGTTTTTATAAACGTATGCAATATAATTATTTATTTTTTGCAGTATTTTTTTTCTTTGATATTAACTCAATCTACCATTCTACCAGACTCAGACTAACACGCCTATCCGATCACGCTAAACCGATGTGAGACGCAGTATGCGTTCTGTCCCGCTCTAACGCGTATTGGCCGCACCTATGTTACGTCATCGTGTGTTAGGTTTATTTCGTTACGGAATTTCTTGATTCGGTCGCCGCGCTCAAAGCCCGCGATAAAATCTATGCAATAGCTTAAAAAAATATTTTAATAAGTATATTTAATAACTTGCCATGTGCCCCATCCATTTCCACTTTAGATTATTTATTTGTATTGTAACATCTGTTACCTTAGTTGTTTTTCTTAAAGCTGTATTATTTATTTTGTCTATTCTTTTCTTCTCTATAATTTTCTTCCCTTTAATTCCCTATAATCGTTCCATCGATCTTTGTCACATTTATTTAAAGAGATTAGCTTATAAAGAAATAGGAAGTTAAGTTAGAAGTAACTGAAATCATATCTTCCATCATGTGTACAAATCAGTGACAATGATAAATATAATTCGTAATTATTTTCATATTAAACTATTATTATAAAATACTTTTAAATATTATATTCTGCTTGACACTTCCGTATTTCATATCTAAGCTGTTGTTATCTGGGGGCCTACCAAGAACTTTCTTAAAACAATCCTGTTGAGATGCAGCGGAGTTTAGGTACCTAAAGTCAATAGCATTTTTTCGTACCATGACCGCCTATAAGCTGAAACGTATTAGCATCGCAAGACCGAATGAAAGAACGATAATTTTGTTTGTGGTTTCTGAGTACGTTTAGAAATTTAACTGTCAAACTTACTTCGACAGATGTTTCTATGAAAATAAATAAAATATAAAATAATTCATCAATGACAATAAGCTATTATGTCTTAATATATATATTTATTTTATATAAAACTATTCTTTTGATATATTTTAGACGGAAAGTTCTCTGGTGCTATGACAGTTGACACTTATTATTTTTAAACGTTTCCTTCAAATTTTGATAGGAGCTTTCAATATTTTGGTGTTTACAAAACTTCGGTTTTATAAATATAGTTTTACAAATTGTTTCACTTATAAAATAATGGTATGGGGTAAGTATTGTTCACAAATTTGTTTATTAACCCTAGAAAGATAATCATATTTTGTAATACGGAAAAGATAATCATGCGTAAAATTTACGCAAGAATTTGAATTAGTTGTAGGTCTAGGTTTAATAGTTTATTTTAATGAACTGTATGTTATTATATATACACATATATTAGAATAATTAATACTGCAGATAATTTTTTAAACTCCTTTATTTTTACTTAAAAAAAAAAGAAAACTTTAAACGTGGTCCGCTACTTCACTGTCGGTGTCCTCACACGGAAGCTCGTCATCACTTTGCATAAGAGCGGCCAGGATTTCGTGTTGGTTTCAATTGATACTCCCCATTGTGATATATATTTGCCTCAATATCTTTAAAAATGAAATTATAATATTAGTTATAATATAAAGTATTAAAACAGTACTAAAACTGTCATATAAGCCAAAATCATAAAAGTCACGATAAAGATAATCATGCGTAATTTTGACTCACGCGGTCGTTATATTTCAAAATCGGTGGCACTTACCTTATTGACACTTACGTCACGCGGCAGCTCCCAACCACGAATGAGATGTCCTAAACGCACAGCTATGGATTCGCGCTAATTAGAAAGATAGAGCAATTATTCGAAAACGCATGCGTAAATTTTACGCAGACTATCTTTCCAGGGTTAAAAAAGATATTACAAATCAACTTATTACTCTAAAATCATAAGTAACTATAGTAAAAATTAATTCCTTCAAATTGTACAAACTCAATTTATACGTTAACTAATTCATATAATATAAATAATTATACTTTCTTTACAGGGAAGCCCCTCTTCATCTCCCAATACGGCTGGTCACCGCGGGGGATAATGACTACAACCTTCCATCTCCAGTACAAAACTTCGATGTATGCACTTACAATGCAAAATCTTTTCTATCAAATGAAAGATTATTATTATGACGAACCACCAAACTATTCCAATAAAGGTTAATAACAGTACATTACAATATGTTTAAAACTATCTTTACCTGGTCAACAAGTATCTTTCTCAAAGACAAGACACGACGATGAGCTTTAAAAGACGAGTCAACATAACCTGGAATAAATCCTGGAGCAATAAAGAAACCCTTAAATCAGAATTTTAAAACTTAAGAAAAAAAATGGACTCATATTTAATAGCTTGTCTTACATATTATGGCTTCCAGACATGGATTTACAATAACTACACCAAAAACAAAATACAAGTGTGCCAGAGAATGATGGAAAGGAGTCTACTTGTTACAAACTATTTTAGAGTAGGAATTTAGTAAAGAGAAATAAATAAAACAGCTGAGTTAGACAATGGTGCGAACCGCTCAATTTCTTGGAACAGACAGGAGCGATACAATTATTATAACAGACTACATTGACAGATACAGATTACATTGACAGATACAGACTACATAATATTAAGTGGTTGCGTTCAGTTTAACATCCTCCCTTGAACGCAAACCCATAGCGATGAGGAAGTGCTGGTGTTTGGGCTTCGGTAGGGCTTTGGTGAGGCAGTCAGCAACCATCGAATCAGTGCCCACATATTCAATCTTGACATCACCACATTCAACTTTGTTCCTCAGATAGTGGTGACGAACATCAATGTGTTTACTCCTAGCATGATAACTGTAAGTACCTGTAAGTTTAATAGCACTTTGATTATCACAGTACAAAGTAATAGGTGTAACCTTTAAAGAAGGCCACAGTTCACAGTGCAACTGTCTCAGCCACATAGCTTCTTGAGTAGCAGCTGAGAGCGCCATATACTCTGCCTCAGTAGTAGACAAGGCAACAGTTTGCTGCCTTTTTGAATTCCAAGATATCGCACCCTGGAAATTAAAAATGTACCCAGTACATGACTTTCTGTCTTCAGTACAGGAAGCCCAATCAGAGTCTGAGTATCCAGTAATTTCTTCATCAACATTACTTTTGTATACAAGCTGTAGATACTTTGTACCTTGTAAGTATCGAAATAACCTCTTAACAGCATTCCAATGCTCTTCTGTATGAGAACTATTATATCGACATAATGTATGCACTGCATAGCATATATCTGGCCTAGTTCCTTGTGAGATGTATAATAAGCAGCCAGTGGCTTCCTGGTAAGGTATACTTTCAAATTTTTCAGAACTTGAAAACTTGATATTCGGTTCCATTGGAGTTCCTACTGAGTTACATTGTTCCATACCAAAACGTCTTAATGTATTTTCTATGTACCTAGTTTGATCAATGGCTATTCCTTCTGAAATGTATGAAATACAAAGTCCAATATAACAATAAGCAATTTCAAGCTCATTCATTTTGAAATTATTCTTCATTTTTATTTTTATATTGTTTGCTGACTCATGACAGTTGTGAAACAACAAAATGTCATATATAGATATATAGTGATAAACATAACATGTTCATTTTCATATTTATAGTAGACACAAGGATCTACATTCGATTTTGAAAAAACCAATATTACTTCAAAAAATTAACTTAAAGGCTTGCTCCAATGTTTCAGGATCTGGCTCAATAGATTTCTTAATTTCCTTCTGACAGAGGAAGGTAGGCATAGCTCTGTGTTTTCTAGGCCTTAAATTAATTCTGTTTATAGGTGATTCACTCCTGGATATAGAATGCTCCGGGACATAATCATCATCAGTTGCACAGACTGCACTATCAATTTCCTTTAAAGTCATGTCAGTAGTATCATCTAAATTATCTTCATTTATAACTACTTGCGATTCAGTAAGTGGTAGAAAAGCAAAATCTTTATTTACACTCTCTTCTAGGAAGATTACATCTCTGCTTCTCATTACTTTTCCTTCAGTTTTGTCAAACAATCTATAACCCTTGGACTCTAAACAATAACCTACAAATATAAGCTCTTTTGACTTACAGTCCCATTTTAACCTCTTCTCCTTTGGCACATGCATCATAGCTCTGCAACCAAACACTTTAATGTTACTGATATTAGGTTTAATGCCGGACCATAATTCCTCAGGAGTTTTATATTGTAAAGACTTTGTTGGTGAGCGATTGATAACATATGCAGCGGTGGCTACTGCCTCAGCCCATAACTTCTTAGGTAGGCCAGAATTAATAAGCATACATTTAGCACGTTCTGTTAAAGTTCGGTTCATCCTCTCACTCATGCCGTTCTGTTCGGGGGTATAGGGTATAGTGAGTTGACGTTTGATACCAGAATCCCTACAAACCTTATCAAATGCTTCATTGACATACTCCTTTCCATTGTCAGATCTTAGTGTTTTAATTTTAGCATTTAATTGATTCTCTACTAGTAGCTTAAAATCTTTAAACTTTTCGAGTACTTGTGATTTAGAGCTGATAAAGTAAACGAATACCTTTCTAGACCAATCGTCGACAAAAGTGACATAATATCTGGCACCACCGAGAGACTTTTCCTCCATTGGCCCACATACGTCTGAATGCACCAACTCCAGGAGGGCGGAAGCCCTTGTGCCAGCATGTTTGAATGGTTGCCTTGTTTGCTTACCTTTTAAGCAAGTATTACATACCACATGCTCCTCTCTACTTGATTCTATATCTGCTCCTTCTGTAGACTCATTAAGTTTCTGAAGATCATTATAATTTAGATGACCCATCCTTTGATGCCATAGATGTACAGATGACATCAAAGCATAAGTTTCATTATGAACCACATATAAATTGTTCTTTATATATCCAGTGAGAATTAATTTAGACTCTTTATAAACATTACATGTATTCTTACTAAATTTTACTTGACAGTTATTCTGTGTCATTTGGCGGACTGACAGAAGATTAACAGCCAAATCTGGCACATATAAAACATTTTTTACTTGTATTGTACCAATTTTTAATTCACTTTCACCATCATATGTTTCTATATTTACTTTACCACAGCCTTTTACTGTTAATATTTTGTTGTCTGCAACTTTAATGTTTGTTACTAAAGCAGGTCCGTAGTCATAAAGCCAATCTCTATTGTTTGTCATGTGCATTGCAGCTCCTGAATCAATGTACCAGCATCCACTCTCTAGGCCTGGTGAGGCTGGAAACGCTGCAACATAGCTAGAAGAAGTATTAATAGTTTCAGACTTATTCTTTTGATTTGAGCTGTTTGAGGCACAAAATTTGGCTAAATGACCATGCCTATTGCACCTAAAGCACCTGGGACCTTTACTATTTGCTTTAGAACCTGAACATTTACTATTCTTTGCCTTGCCTTTGTGGAAATTTGAAAAAAAAACAGATGAGTTGTCCGGAGACTTTACATCCTGTAAAATCTTTGTTTTAACTAAATCAGCAGTGATGGACACACCTGAGCTTTCCATAGCCATAATCATAGGCCTATATGACTCTGGTAACCCGGCTAATAATAATGTGCCGAGCCACTCATCATCTACAATGAATTTAATATAACGAAGCTTGTGTGCACATGTGATGATTTTGTTGACATAGTTCTCAAAACTACCACAACTTTCCAGATCTGTAGTAATTAGTTCTCGCAGAAGACCTACCTTCCTCAACAAGCCGGAGTCATCAAAAGCCTTTCTCAGGTTATCCCATACCTCCTTAGCCGTGGTGGCATCCTGGATATGAACATAGTTCATAGGGTCAACTAGAAGGACTATTTTTGACCTTGCCTTCGTATCTTCGGTCTTCGTAAAAGCCATGCTCGATGTCTCGACACATTTCCACAAATCTTCATGCTCTAAAAAGGTTTTCACCGCGAAACTCCATGTAGGATAATTATCACGGCCCGCCAAACGATCAATTTGAGCAATTGTAAGCTGAAAAGTTAATGACGTCGCGACGTATCACGAAATCAATTTGCATCAACGTGATGCCTTTCACTTTATTAATCCTACTTTCCTATTTCTATCCGGGCGTCTGGGCCCATAACCTGTTACAAACTATTTTAGAGTAGGAATTTAGTAAAGAGAAATAAATAAAACAGCTGAGTTAGACAATGGTGCGAACCGCTCAATTTCTTGGAACAGTCAACAGACAGGGGCGATACAATTATTATAACAGACTACATTGACAGATACAGATTACATTGACAGATACAGACTACATAATATTAAGTGGTTGCGTTCAGTTTAACACTACTAAACATACAAAGACAACATCGGAAGAGAAATACAGAAATAAGGAAAACAACAAAAATAATTGACGCTTTAGACAAAAATGTAATTGGGCGGGTCTTACTGCTTGCATGGACAAGGAAAAATGGACACCAAGGGTATCCTGGCGAGAACCAACAAAAAGATTAAGAGGTAGACCAAAGTAAAACTGGATTGATGAAATAAAAAGAAAAGCTGGTGAAAACTGGACCACCAAAGCAAAAGACAGACAGATGTGGAGCAAAATGGAGGAGGCCTTTACCTGTAGGGGTCCATAACGATTTAATGATACTTTCTAATGATTTATAAAAATGAATTTTGGTTTGATTCTTATTAATTTATTTATCATTTCAAACTTATATACATTGAAATTATTAATTATGATTGGAAAATAATTTAAAGATTATAAATAATAATATTGTATTTTTTAATGCATATTTTGTAATAATTAATCTTATGATATACTTGTTTAACATGTTATTCATTATGGAAATAAAGAGGCTGTAATAATAATAATTTTCTTTACAGCTTAACCTGACAAAATTGCTAAATTGAGACTATATGAATTAATGTTTATATCCAATTGAACATTGCCTGAAGACATCTTTTTCTATCTTGATGGAGTCCTAACTAAATAAATACTGTTATTTTAATTTTTTTTAAATGGCTTATTATTTACACATTATAAATTTAAAAATACCTATGTTTTTTTCAACAACAAAAAGCAGAGGAGAATAATACAATTCATGAACATAGTGAGGAAAAATGTAATTATAATAAATATCTGCTAGTAATATGGCATTCTTATTTATTGTAAAATATGATATTATATTGGGGGATTATGTTTTTGTTAGACATTAATTGAATATTATTGAACAATGTGCAATTATTTGTAGGTACACTGAAATCTTCAATGAATCAAAGTCAATAATCTATAGTAAATTATAAACTCAATATCTACGAAGTCGGTAGTCGGAAGGGCATTGCCGTCTTGTTTCTCATCTCCGTCTATATTTTAATAATTTATTTATAATCACACTCTAAACTCAAAATACTCCAAAATATCGTAAATATAAAAATTATATTTTTTTTTCCTATATTAGCCATAGTAGATAAATCTTATTATTTTAACTTTATCAACAAGTTTTAATACAAATATTGAATTTTATAGGTTCTAAACTATTTGAAGTGATTTAATAATAAAAGATATATTTCTTAAACAAGATGTTTATTTTACCGGACTCCTTACTCAATAGTCAATGACAAAAGCGGTGTTGCCAACATAACAAATCAAACTTAGAACTAACGTTATAAATGTAGATACATTGCAGATTACTTAATCTTAACACCCCCTCTTAATGTCTACATTTATCTCTACAAAAAATAAAAAACTTAATACAACTTAATAGCCTCTCTATTTGTATCAAGACAGAAATTCAGTTTATGATACCATTATCCAACATGACATTTAAAAAGATGCCTTAAGATAATCTCTCTACCCAAGGCTTTTGTGAACATGTCTGCAGGTTGTTCGCTAGTTTGAACATACTTAACACATATTTTATTATCTTTTATCATTTCTCTAACAAAATGATAACGAATATCTATATGTTTTAAACGTTTAACAGACTCGGTTCTTGCATTTATTATGGCTGACTGATTGTCACAGGAAATACTTACTGGGCAAATATTTTGGAAATTAAAATCATTTAATAAATTTATTAGCCAACAAGCTTCACTAGCAGCCATACTCAATGCAATGTATTCCGACTCTGTCGAAGACAAACTTACAGATGCTTGTTTCTTTGAGGACCACACTACCATACAGTTTGAGAGCATAAACATATAGCCCGAGGTGGACTTTCTGTCCTGGAGGTCACCGCCCCAATCAGCATCGCAATAGCCCTCCAGAACTATATCTTTACAGTTATAAGTTAATTTATAGTCTAGAGTACATTTGACATAACGAAACACTCTCTTTAATGCAGCTAGTAATGCATCATTTGCACATTTCTGGAATCTACTCAACATAGACACTGGAAAACACAAATCAGGCCTAGTGCCCGACACAGCATACATCAAGCAACCTATCATTTGTCTACATAACTTCTCAGTATTTTTATCTATAATATCACTGCTACTATCTAATATTTTTGCATTAAAATTGGGGTCCATAGGGGTCATCATGGGTTTACAATTCAACATGTTAAATCTTTCAAGAACATTTTTCAAATAATCTCTTTGAGTTAGTTCGGTAATACCAGTTTCCAAATTTTGATTTACATTTATTCCGAGAAAATCAGAAACCAGACCCAAATCCTTCATGTCAAATTCCTTATTTAGTACACTTTTGAGCTGTATAATTTCCTTTACATTTGTTCCAAAAATTAATAAATCATCAACATACAATAATATAAAAGTTTTATCATCCCCGTTACACCTTTTATATAAACATGAATCACAGTTAGACTTTACAAAACCTTCCCTTGTTACTACAAAATTAAATTTAACATTCCAACATTTTGGCGAATTTTTAAGCCCATATAAGGATTTGTTTAGCTTAACTATATTATTGTCACCAGAATAGGCTCCTTCTGGCAACCTAATGTAAACATCTTCAGTTATTTCCCCATACAAAAATGCCCCAGTTACATCCATTTGGTATATAGGCTTGTTTAATTTAGTTGCTATTACAACAAACACTCTAAAGGTTGATAATCTTGCTACTGGTGCATAAATATCATAATAATAAAACACATCTTCTTGTTCAAACCCTCTAGCCACTAATCTAGCCTTATATTGTTTAACATTACTTACACCTTTCAGTTTAAAAACCCATTTGCTACTCACCACCTTCGTGTTCACTGGTGCATCACAATAGTCCCAAGTATTGTTCGCTTTTAAGGTTTGCAACTCTTTGTCTATAGCTTCACTCCATTTGCTAGCGTCTTTTCTACTCATAGCATCCTTGTATGTCACTGGCTCACTTTCTTCACTGTATACATTATTACACTTGTAGAATGAGGTTTGTTTTCTCACACGTTTACTTCTTTCATTTAAGACTGGTGTTGTCTCTTCTGATGAAGTTTCCTCATCACTACAAGGTTGATATTCACTTACAGACACACTATCACACATAGTGATTTCACAGCTATCTTCATCAAAGTTTGTAGGGGTAACTTCTGAGGTTGTTTGAGATTCTTCACCTCCATTATTTTCTTCCTTGGAGTCAAACATTATTATTGGTTCTCCCTTTATAGTCTTTTCTTGTTCCAAGAAAACCACATCTCTCTTTGTATCAACAGTATTCTTCTCCGAGAAATATATTCTATAACCCTTGATGTCTTCCCCGTATCCAACCATCAATCCTTTTTCAGCTTTCTTATCCCATTTCTTTCTTCTTTCTTTTGGTATATGTGCATACACTGGTGTACCAAATATTTTCAATTCATGAATGTCGAAACTTTGATTTGTCCATACTTCAAATGGTGTCTTCTCATTTTGTTTACTCTTCCCCGTCCTATTTAGCACAAATGCTGCTGTATTTACTGCTTCTGCCCATAATTTCTTTGGTAAGTTCTTTGCATACAACATTGTTCTTGCTGCTTCCACCAGGGTTCTATTTTCTCTCTCAGCCTTCCCATTTTGTTCAGGTGTATATGGTACTGTTGTTTGGTGTATAATTCCACGTTTTGAAAACACTTCTTTTAACTCCTTGTTGACGAACTCGAGACCGTTGTCAGTTCTAAACATTTTTATCTTATTCCCAGTTACATTTTCTGCCTTATCAATGAAATCTTCAACACAATTCTTTATCTGGTCTTTTGTCTTGACGAAATAGACACAACGGTAGTTTGAGTAGTCATCCTTCAGTATAACGAAATATCTGGAGCCACCAACAGACACCTCCTCCATTGGACCGCAGGTGTCAGCATGAATGAGCTCGCAGGTTTTTGTGCTGACATGATCGCTTTTACCAAACGGCAACCGGTGTATTTTACCCTTCAAGCAGCTCTCACATACAGAAGAGGTTAGTTCTGTGTTTATGTCCTTTTGCTGCAATACTTTTCTCACATGATCGAAGTTCTGATGTGCTAATTTTTCATGCCACTCATTTAAATCATTGTTTACTGTTTTAGCGACGCTCGCCACCTCGCATTTATAGCGTAAAACCATGTAATAAGAGTTCCCAACACGTTTTGCAATCGCACAAACACTATCGTTTTTGTAAAACTTGCACGAACCGTCATCTGTCATCATAACGTATCCTTTGTCTATGGCACGATTCACAGAGAACAAATTGGTTTTCAATTCCGGAACGAACAAAACGCCATCTAACGTAGTGTCAATCCATTCAGCCATTATGCACTTGCACCGCCATCTGTCCGCAGCCCAACACACTTATCGCCGCTCCACCCACGATAACGGATCTTTGAGAATCACTTGAAAAACTTGAATAAGACATAAATAAAGCACGGTCGTAACACATATGTTCACTTGCCCCAGAGTCCACCAGCCACTTGGATTCTAGATTTTGTCCACTCGACACAACAAATGCATTACTTTCTTTACTCTTTTTACTCTTCTTATTGTCTTTTGTCATCATTTTATTCTTCCTGAACCAGCACTGCGCCTTACTATGTACAGCTTTGCCACAATAAAAACAGTTATTATTGTTCGTTTTTTCTTCACTATTATTTTTATTGTTCTTACTTCTACACTCAATTTGAACATGTCCAAGTCTCCCACAGTTGAAACATTTTACACCACTCCTGTTCCGGGCAACAAATGCAGATGATGATGCCTGCTCTGGATCATAATTCTTCTCCTTCACCCTTTCTTCTTCAACTAACAACCTGGCCACTAAATTGTCAAATGTTTGCTTATGGTCAGGTGCAGACTCCCACGCTGAGACAAAATGTTTGTATTGGTCCGGCAGAGACATTAATATTTTTGTTATAACAAGCTTGTCGGAGATCTCTTCACCCAATTGCTTTAACTTGTTTTGCATTTCTTGAATCCTTGACAAAAATACTGACATCTCAGTCCCCGCTTCATATTTATATTGAAAAAATCTCTGCTGTACAATATGAATACTGGTCTCTGACTTTTGCTCGAATACACTTTGTAGTTTTGTCCACATGTCAGCCGAGGTTGTACAAGAAATGATGCATAACATCTTCGCTCATCCTTGTCACCAACAATGTTTGAGCTTTAGCATCCTTTGCTTCCCAGGCAGCTTTTTGACCAGCTTCCTCTGGTTTTAAAGTTGTTCCTTCGACTATGTCCAGCCAACCATAACCTCGCAAGAGTACGGTTGTTTGAAATTTCCAGATGTTCCAGTTTCTGGAGCCTTCCAGCTTAATAACACTGCTGTTGTTGCTTCCCTCCATCTTGCCTTCCTGCCTTGACCTGCTAGGGTAAGTATTCTTCCTTCTCGACGGGCACGCGTGTCGCGTTGTTAGGTACACTTAACCTTACTTTTCTTCGCGCCGATATTTTAACGCCGATATTAACATTTGGCGCATATTATTAAATCACAGTTACGGTTTCGTGTCTAGGCGCACCTGGGCCCATAACCTGAAGTGATTTAATAATAAAAGATATATTTCTTAAACAAGATGTTTATTTTACCGGACTCATTACTCAATAGTCAATGACAAAAGCGGTGTTGCCAACATAACAAATCAAACTTAGAACTAACGTTATAAATGTAGATACATTGCAGATTACTTAATCTTAACACTATTATTTGGACATTTCGATACAAAAAAGTTAAACAAAAAGTAACTTTTTTAGAATCGCTTATTCTGTCATAGTTGGAAGGCGCAACTCTCAAATTGCGGTTCAGCCGAGCGGCCATGGTACGGATTTTCATACAAATTGAACGAAGGAAATCTGATAACCGCTAAGGTCACGTGGGAACATAAACTGTCTCGTTTTTTCGATGTCATGGTACGAATAAGCGATGCATCTCAGTAGTAGGTTGTCAATAGGCTCGCAATAAGAGTTCATGGTAGGCCCCCTGATCTTGACAACTAGAACATAAAGCTCGGAGCTCTTAGGCCGGGGGATAGTGACACAAAATAGTGGGTCATTTGTACCAGTATGGCGGTTCTTCAGGGGTCTTATTATGCAATGAAAAAAAGAAAAATGATCGCCCAATCGTGTGGGATTAATTAGGGTGTCAAACGATTTCTTCCACAAAAATTCTAGTGTTTTCTGATAGACCACAAAAAAATAAGAGGCGGCAGTGTCATGCCATACTTCTCCTGTGTGACTTACAGCCATTTCGAAGGCTGATTACCTGAACAGGTACAATCTGCGGCCTATATGTTGTAGCGCCACTGGATTATTATTATAAGCAATTGATCACATAGGAATAAATCTGGTATTATTTCACATTAAGATTTTACCTTTATAACTTTCAAACTATCATAGAAAGCAATGCCTATAAACAAATAGGAAAACTAAACTTTCCATAAACAGTTTTCCTGCGACTACCAGGAAAAACTAATGTGAAGCAAGAAACCGGATAGTACTGTGCAATGCAACGTTATTACGATAGTATTATTTAATATGTTATATAAATATTGTATTTATTGTATATGAACAATCCATTGCTCGGATTGGTTTAAATATAGGTTATTTTCAATGTCTTCTATAAAACTAATACATCATATTGCTTAGAAGAGATTGCTTATTAGTGAGCCATAACACTATTAATGTGTCACATGTCAGAACCATAATGTATGTAACTTCTATGTAAAATTCCTTTTAAGACAAATTGGCCGCCAATCGCCATGTGTGGCAGAATTGCAAACTTTAGATTGTAATACTAACACCATAATAATTTGTACCATATTCTTGCTAATAAATTATTATTATTATATATACATGTATGTTAGAAAAAATACGAAAAATGCCATAGATAATTTATATTATAAAAAGGTTTTGTATATTTGTAAGGATCAAATTCGAAAACTGGTAACATTTTCACAAAATCTTAAAGGTGCAAACATACTACTAAAACGCCACGCGACGCAACGTGTCGACACCCGATGTCCATCGTGCACATTACCAACACGCGACACCACGACTTAAATCCATTTCGTAGAAATTCCACACAGTATGCATTTTCAGTAAGAAACAATTTAAGGAATATTTTGGTGGTGTAGGCGCCGTTCCGTGACAGCTTGATATAGTGAGGAAAGGTAGACAAAATTAAAAACTTGCAACTCATACAAAAGTCTTTTAATATTATATTTTAATAAAACTTTCCGCTTGTATTCATTTGTTCGGCTATTTCTTCCCATGCATTATTTCTCACAGTATGGTCGCTGTATTGGGCTAATCTTATGTCATATAGAACAGAATATTGTTTCACCAACTCAGTTAATTGTTGGTTGTTCATTTCGCCAAATAAATAAATCCAAAAATATGTAAGTATATAAATTGACATTTGTGCCAAAAACTCGAACGTTTGACGCTTGGCGTCAACAACACGACAACACGCTGATCCAAATCGATTGGATATTACCGCGTGTGATCACATGGCGTGTTGTATATGTGCACCTGACCATATTAAATATATGGGGATTGATAAGTACTGACATGCGTCGGATGGCGTGGTGTAGCGTCGCGTTTTAGTAGTATGTTTCCGCCTTAACTTATTACTACTTAATTGTAACTATAACGTCAAGAAATTATTTCTACCAACTCAATGAATAAAATTATTACTAAATGTGCGACAGGCTAATTAAAACTTAAATTAGAATCTCGATTGAGTCCAACAAAAACGAAAGCTTTACAAAATCTTAAACCGTATAACAAAGTTTTGTAATATTAATCGTAACACAATTTTATACTTTTAACGGAACAAATCAATATAGATTACGCAATTAATCTGCTTAGCGGAAGCATGTTAATCGTTTTCATAATATTTTTGCGCAAATAACATTCCAATTTATCAATTAATTTGTTCATTCTTTAGGGAATGACTGGGCCGGTAAATGAAACTCTTTAGACTTCTTGTACAAACTTGTTTAATATGACCTTTCGCTAGTCGAGTACAAAGAGAAGTGATGGCGCACGTCGCCCCACCTTACAATTATTATAATGAAAGAATGCGCCTGATATAAACATTGCGCAATGTCGCAACATACTCCCGGCCGTTGAAACTCTTTCAACATTCTTCATTTAATCTTCTTGTACCGGCAACTTGCACAGCCGGACCAACGAACGTGTAATGCAGCCGCTGCTGGTTTTAATTTCTGCCACTCTGGCCACTCCATCTAAGCCATTTATCAGCCGCTGCACTCGACCCAACTTCCAGCAGAGAGGGGCAGTATTGTCCTCGGCTATCAGCACTAGGTCCCCAATATTAAGATTGGCAGAGTTCTCTCTCCATTTAGTGCGCTGTTGCAATTCCACCACATACTCCTTTTGCCATCGTCTCCAAAAGTGCTGTCTTAATTGCTCAATTCTCTGGTACCTTTGTAAGTGACTAAATTTGAATTCATCAAGACCTTTAGAAGGCAGTGAAGTTAATGGTCGACCAATAAGAAAGTGTCCTGGGGAAAGGGTAAGAAGGTCATCGGGAGAAGATGACAAGGGACACAAGGGACGGCTGTTTAGGATTGCTTCTACTTGTGCAAATAAAGTTGATATTTCCTCAAAAGTAAGATGACAGTTTCCCATAACACGCCGTATATGGTGCTTAGCAGATTTTACCCCACTTTCCCAAATACCACCGAAATGAGGAGTATATGCCGGAATGAAATGAAATTTAATTGATTGTTGACTTGCAAAGTCAAATAGAGAATCTTTATTTTGTTTGATAAATGAACCTAATTCTCGCGCTGCAGCTACAAAATTGGTACCGTTATCAGAAAATATTTCCGTTGGTCGTCCTCGACGAGCAATGAAACGACGAAGTGCCATTATATATGCTTCTTTAGTTAAGTCACTAACAGCTTCTAAATGTATACATTTGAAACGCAAGCAAATAAATATACACAAATAACATTTAATTAAGCGGCTTCCTCGTCCTTTGCGATTCAATATAAGAAATGGACCTGCGTAGTCAACTCCTACAGCTAAAAAAGGGTAATCTGGGGCAATCCGCTGTTCTGGAAGATTTCCCATTTTAGGTTGAAGAGTTTGCCCACGCATACGCCTGCAAATAACGCATCTATTAACTACCCGTTGAGCAAGACGACGCCCGTTAACTGGCCAGACAACCTCTCTCACAGCTGCAAGTAGCAATAAAGGACCAGCATGCATATGCTTTAAATGCTCTCGCTCAAAATATAATTGAGTAAGGCGGTTGGTACTATGTAATATGATTGGATGCTTTCTTTCATAAGAGTAATAATTTGATGCATCTAAACGCCCGCCAACGCGTATTATATTTCCATCAAGAAATGGAGATAAAGATAAAATTTTGCTTTTGCTATTCAACTGTTTACCCTTGATTAATAAATCATATTCAATTGGAAATGATTGCCTTTGAGCACACTCATATAACTTGTTCATGGCGTTACTCAATTCGCTAGTTGATAGTGCACCTAGACGTTTATTAGTTTTATTTTTTATATTAAATATGAATCGAAGCACATATGAAACTGTACTATGTAATCGAGTCAGTGAGGAGTACCTATTAAAATCAATAAAAGATTCATTTATTACAGCCGAATTAACCTTAATTTCAGGTAAACTATTTAAATCAAAAGATTTTAAAACAGGCCATTTAGCCTCGTCTTCATGCAAAAAACTAGGACCTAACCACCACAAGTTCATATTCAAAATATTCTTAGCTTGAATTCCCCTAGATATAAGATCAGCAGGATTAAATTCCGATGGCACGTATCGCCATGCTGAAGAAGAAGTTATTTCTTTTATTTCACTAATGCGGTTGGCTACAAATGTTTTCAATCTACCTATATCCCCTTTTATCCAGCATAATACAACACTGGAATCGCACCAATGTACTATACGCGTAGGTGTAAATCTAATTGACTCTAACACCGATTTTGTGAGTTTTCCGGCTAGTTGCGCCGCACATAATTCTAGCCTTGGGATAGTAGTAGGCTTTAGAGGAGCTACCTTTGATTTACTGCATAATAATCGAACAGTGACGAGATTGTGCTGCTAATTGTTCTCACATAAATACTTGCACCATAAGCAATTTGCGATGCGTCACTAAAAGAATGTAATTCTATGATCTGAGGTGAATTCCCCAATACTAATCTCGGAATATTCAATTGTTTTAAATACTTTAAATTATCTACAAAATTTATCCATTCATCTTTTATCTTCTGACTAACAGGCTCATCCCAGCCAATCTTTTGTTGCCATAGACGTTGCAACATTATCTTAGGAATAATAATAACTGGACTTAATACTCCTAACGGGTCAAATATTTTAAAAGCATTTGACATAATAAATCGTTTTGTGATTGGTTGTCCAGTTATATATATACTTTCTTTTACTGGTATATGAAAAGTGTCAGTAGAAGGAGTCCAACCTAAACCCAAAGTACTGGAGGATTCACTCAATATTAAATTATCTTGTTTGTTTATTTCAAATTTTGTAAAAATTGACGGAAAATTAGTTTTATATTTTCGTAAATTAAAACATCCTGACTTTAAAGCACATGAAACAGCCTTTTGTATATAAATCAATGTTTCTGGATCATCAGCTCCAGTCAACAAATCATCTACAAGAAAATCTCTTTGGATGATGACCTTTATGAGTTCATCGTCTTGCTCTTGGCCTATTTGCCATAAGCATCGTGTACTAAGGTAACTTGCACATGCTGTTCCATATGTCAGGGTATTTAAAGCTAATGTTTGTATAGGCTGATATTCATTCGGTCTCCAAAGTATCAGCTGAAATTTTTTGTCACCTTCTTTAACATTTACTTGCCTATACATTTTTTCTATATCAGCCGTAAGTAAGTATTTATGTTGCCTTGCTCGTACCAAAATAGAAAAAAGACTATCTTGTATGCTCGGTCCTACCTTTAATAGATCATTTAACGAATAACCAGTTGTAGTGGCTGCTGAACCGTCAAACACTACGCGCAACTTAGTAGACTCACTATCTGACCTGATCACTGCATGATGGCATAAATAATAATGTGGACCTTCATCAAATATCTTACCCTGACATAAAACTGACAGATGCCCTAATTCTTTATATTCATCAATGAATTTGGAATAGTCTATCTTTAATTGAGAATCACGCCTAAATCTTTTTTCTAAATTAAAAAATCGTTTTCTAGCTAAACCATAACTATTTCCTAAACAAGTTATAGCCCTTTTAAAAGGTAATTTTACATTGAACCTACCATCACTATCTCTAGTAGTGTTTTCTAAAAAATGCTGTTCACTTTCCCTATCATCGCAACTTTTCCTACATACTGAGTTATAGGGAAAGTCCTCTATCTCCCAAAACTTTATCAACAGATTATCCAATTTACTCTTTTGAGATGGTACTAAGCATTGATTGCACTGAATGGCTCTGCTAGACCTTGCTGAATAAATAGGACCACATATTAACCAACCTAAATGGGAATTTCTTAACTGTGGACCACAGTTGCCTAGCGAATATTGCCCATCGCTTATTATATCCCAGAATAAGTCTGCACCTATCAAGACGTCTACTGGAGCAGGTTGGTCAAACCTTGGATCAGCCAACTGCATGTTCCTAGGCAACTTAAATGTTATTTCTACTGGGCCTTTAGGTAATTGCCCTGTTAATTCTTTTAAAACATAGCAAGACAACATTGAACTGTAATTGCTGTTTAATGAATTTATTTGAATGTTACAAGTTTCAGTTACACTACTTGAACAGTTGCCAATGCCGATGACCTTTAGAGTGTCAACTTGATTAGGCTTTAATGACAATCTGTTCTGCAAAGATTTCGTTATAAAAGAAGCTTGACTTCCACAATCTAGAAGCGCGCGAACCTTGATCTTTTGCTGACCAAGTGGATCCGACACCTCAATAAAAGCAGTAGACAACAGTACGTGACATGTGTCTTCGTTAGCAAAATTTACAAAAATATTTGTTTGATCGCTGTCTCTTTTAAGAGAGCTTGATGTAGATGGGTTGGATGAACAATGCAGCATACTGTTGTGCTTTTCCGTACATCCAGCCACGCGACAAGGTCCCATACGACAATCATTTACGGAATGACCTTGCCTTAGACAAATCTGACATAGTTTATATTTTACTACGTCTTGTATTCGCTCATCTAAACCTTTGCCCTTGAAAGTAGGACAATCATATATTTTATGATTCTCATCACAAATTATACATAAAAATTTTGTATTTGATTGTTTATTTTTATTATTTTTATAACTAAAAAATGTTTTTATTTGATTTTCTTGTCCCTGTCCTTGTTTTAGAAATTGATTACTAGTGTTATAATTATTATTATAGTTAGAACGCACTTGAACATGAGGTATACCAACATTAATATCTGACTTTCTATTTCGATTTAAAGATTCTAATATATCAGCTCGATCTATTAAAAATTTGTAAAATTGTTCCAGATTGGGTACATCACCATCTAAACTACTGCGAACCTCTTCCCATTTCAATAAAGTGTTGTTATCCAATTTTGAAGATAACATAAACACTATTAATGTATCCCATGTATGCGTAGGTTGCCCTAAACTTGCCAAGGCACGCAAATCCTTTGTTACTTGATCTACCAGAAATCGCAAAGCACGCTCTGATTCTCGAGGAAGCTGCTTAGTATTAAATATTGAATTTAAGTGATGATTAATAAGAATACGTTTATTATTATAGCGGCTACACAATAAATCCCATGCGCTGACATAATTGTTAGCAGACACCTCGAAGTTAGAAATAACCCTAGCCGCGTCACCTTGTAAATAAGAAATTAAGTAATGAAATTTATTAATTGGTGGTATACGGTCATTGTTGTGAATTAAATTCTCAAATGTGTCCCTAAATTCTAACCAACGGAAATATGCACCGTCAAATTTATTAATTTGTATCTGTGGCAATTTTAATCCCAGGTCAGTACAAGAATTAGATTCATCAACGCAACATGAAACGTTATGCATTGAATTTCGCTTATGTTCACACTCAAATACCTTTGAAAACCTTTCAACTAAAGTTTTGGCGGTTGCAATGCTTATTATAATATCCTGTTCGATATTGTCACGCTCATCAATTTCGGTTGAAATGTTTTCAGGACTTAAAACTTCTATTTCACCTTGCAAATCGTCAACCCTAACCGACAAAGCTTCAAATTTAGCTAATTTTAATTTTAACTCGGTAAACTCTATATTATTTAATTCCAGCTTATCATTAATACCAGTTAAATAATTTTTAAATTTTGTTATCTGTCCCTTAGCAGACGACCTTTTTATAATTAATTCTTTTAATCTTAACTTTGCTTCTATAGACATGATAAACTAGAATCAAAATAATAACAAACACTTAAAATATTTAAATTAAACAAAATTGGCTCACTCTCCTCATTCGGTGGTACCTGTCACGCAATGCTTTAGTTGCTTACTCACGGCTCCCGGCCGGTGCAACGCAACTGCCGCGTCGACGCGACAAAAAAAATCTGAAAAAATCGGCAAATGCGCTTGAATCTAACTACCTAAACACGGAATTAGCTAGAGAGCAATTCGATACCTAATTAGTGTTTACAAAGTCTAAGACGAAATACTAAAAAAAATATAAATATATGATATAATATACATATATATGTAATATGCGAAAATATAGAAAATAATATTGTATATCTCCGTGTCTTTGGTATCTAATTAAATGTTATATAACGAAATCAAACGAAACAACAATAAAAATTACACCAATTTTTTCCTTAATGTAGGTCGTAGATGTAGGTACCACGTGCTATGAAAAATTAAATTTTTAACCAATTACTTAATCTCACTACTTTAAAAAAGGATTATCAATAAAATACTTATTTGCACAATTAATTGAATTAAGGACACAGTTTGGAACACAAAAAGAAAAGGACAAGGAACACTTAACTTTTGGTAAAATCTCTCGATGTGGCACTTTAGCTGTACTACTGCTCGATTGATTATTTCTTGATTAATCTTCTATTTCTTCTTTTTTCCCCTCATGGGCCACCATGTTCATTCTTTAGGGAATGACTGGGCCGGTAAATGAAACTCTTTAGACTTCTTGTACAAACTTGTTTAATATGACCTTTCGCTAGTCGAGTACAAAGAGAAGTGATGGCGCACGTCGCCCCACCTTACAATTATTATAATGAAAGAATGCGCCTGATATAAACATTGCGCAATGTCGCAACATAATTTGACCATATTACATATGCGGCATATCTTCGCACGGCTGGAGCTCGGGTTTTTAATTTTGATAATCATCATCAGCCTCTCTGTTTTTCTCCATTTCTGGATGTAGGTTTTTTCTCCATCTCTGCATCCACTGGGAGCCAACCGTCTTGACGATATCGTCAGTCCACTTAGTTGGAAGGCGGCCGCGCGGTCTTTTGTTTTGTCGATGGCTCCATTCAAGGAGACTCCGGGTTCATCCTGGTCTGCCACCACCGCCACTTTGATGTCGCGACAGACTTTACGATGACGTCTCTCACGCTGGTCTTTTCAAGAATGGCCTCATTTCGTAGACGATCGCGAAGGGAAATGCCTAGCATTGCGTGATCCATCGCCCACTGCGTGACTCTCAGGCTTCCCGTCGTGCGTTGTGTGAGCGGTATGGTTTCGGCTCCATAAGTATAACCAGGCAGGATGCACTGAAAACCATTATTTTGAGTGCTATAGAGATGGGTTATCATTATCTCTCCATTTGCTCCAAAAGCTGTCCGAGAAATACGTCTTTCGACTTCAGCTTGACACATGCCCACGGCACATCCATAAATATAGCGTTACAGGAGTCCGACGGCGGCAAGTACTTCACCTACCTGCTTTTTTACCTCCAACGTAAGCTCCAAGGTAACGCTTGTATACCCCTTTTAAATGTAATATATATATATAAAATTCTCGTGTCACAATGTTCGTTTCCATACTCCTCCGAAACGGCTCGACCGATTCTTATGAAATTTTTTATGCATATTCAGTGAGTCTAAGAATCGGCTACTATGTATCTTTCAAACCCCTAAGTGATAAGGGCTGTCCCAAAAAAAAAACAACCTTTAATTTTCACCCCTCTACGATCAACCCCTGTTTGTATTTGTTAATTTAAAACTTATGATTTGAACTCAGAGGATTATATAGAGAAAAATTCACAGGAAAACCTAAAAAGTTTTCGTTCCAGAAAATGTAACAGTCTCTGGGGTAGCATAGCAAAATGTTCCATGTTGGTATGTACTAAACAGGTAGGCTAAGTAAAATCATATTAAGAAGAAATAAAGTTCGCGGGGGCAGCTAGTATTAGTATATATTCGACGCATTTTAAACTGTGTCATCGGGCAATAAATATCACTGACATTAGGAATGTGCACGCAATGCAACCCGTTATTACTTAGCTACCTGCGCATGCACTCTGACTCCTGATTGGTCGTTACGAGTAAGGGTTGTTTTTTTCTATAAATATAAAAAACTTACGCTTCGTTACGCAATACGATGGAGAATTTATTATCTAACGTGGTTTTGAAGAAATTAAAAAAAACAAATCTATTAATACTTAACATAATTTAGCATATCGATCCCGTTATCCATATGCACCTCTACAATTCTTACACACATCACTACTCCTCTCGATAAGACCTGTAAGTGCGAGCGAGACAGACAGATTTCACTAAATTCATCTTTTTCAACACAGTGGTATAGGTCGGTTATCGAAAGCTGGCGGGTTCACAGTACTCACACTAATGCAATTTCACATACAGTATGTTTCAAAATATGATTTTTTTGCTTAGCTATATATTTTAGTCCACTCTGGTTTTAGTAAGGTTGGGTGGGTTGTAAATAAACAAAAATGAGTCAAATACATATAAATATTAGGTGCATACGAGGGTGGATCCAAAAGTGCTAAGCCAGACCAAGAACGTGAAAGAGTAGTTCGTGTAAATAATTTTAAATTTTTCGACATACGTTCCATTTATCCATGACTTTGTTGGTCGACAAAACGACCTTAGCCGTTTTCGGAGTAGGTGATCCAGATATTTTCCATTGTTTGGACTGTTGCTTTGATTCAGGAGTATGGCGGTGAACCCATTATTAAACTGTTTTTATTAAGATGCTTAAAATAATTAAAAACATTGTGCACCATTTCACGAGATTGCCCTGGTAATGTTTGAAAACAGATCAACATGTATAGTAAAGATCAACATAAACAGTAGCAAAAGCAAAACAATAACTGTCTCTTTTATACTCATAAGCTTGACCGAGCGCGAGAGAGACGGACAGTCTTTTCATGATGTATTTGTGATTGTATTTTAGTTTGACAGACTTTGACATCACGCCTCGCGCTTATTCACAGACACTACACAAGCACAAAGTGTAAATGTGTTGAAGCCGCCAGCTTTAAATAACCTACCTATAACACAATTTGACAAAGTGAATTTATGTTTTTTTTTTTTCATTAATGATTTCATTATTTAATTGCTAGCAGATAGTATTCCCATTAGGATACTTTATTATTCGAATGTTGTTTTTAAATACAACATGGCAAATTAAAATATTAATAAAATTAAACTTATAAACATAAACTAATTATAATAAAATAATATACATTGAAATAAATAACTAACCTTAACATATAATAACTAAAATATATTATTAAAAGGAATCCCTTTAGGCAAGGTTCCGAAGATACTGGCAGCGTTCCCCCTTTGAATAGCTAGATTGTGGGTAGGAACAAAAGGTACAAAAGAATCACAAAAAGTATCACCCTTACAGCAATTCACTAAAATCTATTCACTAGTAATTAGGGAATCACTTAATCAATCACTTTTAATTAGTTTTGTAACAAAAAAACACAAGATTATTTGGAACAAAAGCGATTCGTCGCAGACGTGGTGCGCTCGCCGTTGACGTTCGAAAACTACACGAAATTCAACATGGCCGCGCTGACCATCGACACGACGCTCCGCCAGACTGACAATAGTCAAATCTCGTTCCAATAATTCCAGTATTTCTTAACAGATGGCGCTAGGAATGCGCCGTCACGGCCGGACTGACTTTCGACCGTCCTCGGGCGCATCAGATCGCAGTTCAGTAACAGTGACACAATCAATTGGACCGGTGTCAGTTAATTTACCCGCTCGCCCAACCTGACAAGCTATGACTACTAGACGTAATGTTACTGTCATACAACTATGACTGTCTCAGAATAAAAAAAGCGTGTGTCCTTTCGACCACTCATGGACCGGACGGCACCTTTTTTTAATCAATTAACAAACATTACACTCTCTATTGGCATATCCTATCCTTAGGATCAATTTTTCACACAGTATCAATTTGGACCGGACGGGTGTGTCCTTTCGACCAGCAACTCGTGCATGGACCGGACGACACTGTCCCTTCGACCAATTAACACTTAAGATTGGACCGGATGAATGTGTCCCTTCGACCAGCCGCTATCAGCTGCGTGGCCCGGACGACATTATCCTTTCGACCAATGAACACTTACGGTTGGACCGGATGAATGTGTCCCTTCGACCAACCGCTATCAGCTGCATGGCCCGGACGACATTACCCTTTCGACCAACGAACACTTAAGGTTGGACCGGATGAATGTGTCCCTACGACCAGCCGCTATCAGCTGCATGGCCCGGACGACATTATCCTTTCGACCACCTTCACACACACCCCACGTTACTCAATGACTCTTCTCACTAATCGTGCCAACATAGTTAAGTAGACTTCAATGCTTACAGATTACACATACCTATAAGTTACGGACTGTCTTGCTCTGCGTGAATTCGGACCTCATGCTCAAAGATTTCGCGATCTGAAATGTTACTTAGGGTATCAGACTCCACTGTAAGCGTGTCTGATCCTGCAGACAGTGTATCGGAGCCTGCAGTCAATATATCACAAACATTCGCTCTGTCGAGGTGACCATTATCGAGTTCAACGTCTTTCGGCGCCGTCATGGCCTCCTCTTCAGTCATCAAACTAGTAGATATTTCTACTAACCCGTCAAGACCCTGAGGCACTGGACGCAAGCTCTCGTGCGCGTATTTGAAAGTACGATGTGAACCGGTTATGCTTTTCAACTATTGCGATTACTACATAAGGACCCCCTAAACTTCCTATCAGTCAAAATATATGACAATAACCCGAACACCGGAGCTTTTCACGCAACATATATACCTCAACAATCAGACCTTGGAACGTGTCTCAAAAATACAATATTACTAGGCACAGTGATTGATGAAAAGCATCGAAATCCGCTGCAGAATTGAACAAGCTCGGTACGCCTTAAAAAAGTACTTTGTGACAAGCGCCTAAATATACAGCTTAGAACTCGCATTGCGCGATGTTACGTCTTCTCTGTGCTGCTCTACGGCGTAGAATCTTGGACGCTGACAGAGATTAAGTCCAAAAAAAACTGGAAGCGTTTGACATCTGGGTTTATCGACGTATACTTAAAATATCTTGGACAGACCGCATACGAAACTGAGAAAACAGAGAATTGCTTATGACGGTTAAGAAAAGGAAATTTGAGTAAAAGAAAAAAATATTGTTTTACCTTTTTTGTATTCTCTTTTATAGTCTTAATGCATCTCGAGATTATTTGTTAATCTTAAACTATTTTATAAAGCTCGCTTAAAATAATTGTACGGTTTGTATACCTAGTAATATTACAGAAAGATAAATGTTATTTATATGTCGTCGGATGTATTTAGTGATTTATTTGAGTTTAGATATCATCATTTATGACTAATTAGTATGATTAAGTATTACTTATTTCTGTTAACAAGTTTTGTATTATTTTTAAAATTTTTTTTTTCAAAAGTGTCTCTTACGCTTTTGTTCAACATTAAATAATGTTGAAGTTTGTCTCTGTTATGTTAATTCACTCAGTCACTCAGGACATGTAATACCGTCTTCATTCATTTTGTTTAACTCTGTGAACATACGATGAGAATTATTCACCGAGACCTTTCAACACTTTTGTGATCAATCCTGTTGGTTTCATTTATTTAATAATATTGAATAGACCGAATGAACATTATTAGTCATTATTCTTTATCTATTTTGTGATTCTTTTTCTCTTAATAGGTGATCAGCCTTCTGTGCCTGACACACGCCGTCGATTTTTGGGTGTAAGGCATTCTGGTTTTCACATCATATTTCCCATCACCGTAAGTGCGAGGGTAATTCTTAAAAACCCAGCAATGACGATGAAGTCATGGCAATGTTGCAACATGTACAAAAGTTGTATATATGTAATTTGAACATTTTACTATAATTGTACCAAACTATGTAAATTTTTCTATATTTTTTTGAGAAGCTCTTATCGATAAAATAGCATTCCATCCAAGTAGAAAAAACTAAAATACAATTTTATCAATAATTACGAAAATAAAAATCTCTTTTGAGCCCGCCCTATGCTATAAATGGCAATTTCCTGTCGTCAGTGTAATTAATAATCCAGTATTATGATGTTGCGATGACATCGTCTATTATATTGTTATAATATCGTATCGTATTGGCACGTGGACGGAAATATTCCCTTGAGTTGGGGTTCTGTGGTTCTAGCTTCGGATCAGAGATGGCGATAGTAGCTTTATTTGTGCCTTATTAGAATTTATTACCTTTGTATTCATTATTTACAATATTTTGTAGTTTTCAGACATTTTAAGAAAAAGGACAGTCTAAATTTACCTTAAATGTAGAGAGCGAATTGTATTATATTTTAAAAGCACATTTGTCTGATAATATTATTATTATAGTGGCTCTAAACATTTCACCAAGTATCAAGAACAATAAATGTAAAAAATACCTTATCCTGCCTATTCAGTTTGTTTAAATTATATAATATATAAACTAGATATAATAACATTAACAAATTTAATCAACATCAATACTAAAAAGTAAAAAAAAGTATACGAAAATGCTTGTTTATAATATCCAAAGATGGCGCTATAAGTCGCATTCTAACGAATGATATTATATAGCAAAATATTAACTTAATAGATTATTACATTTTCTATGATATATTATTTCAAATCCCTGGTCTAAATACATTAAATAATTGAATGTTTCAAATGCTACTTAAGTCATTCTTTGTGCAACATCCATAGGAGCAATTTTTTACGAATATTTTATTTTTAATAACTGTATATAGATACTTGGTGACGTTTATACTGAAGAAAATTTCAAATAAAAGTAATAATTTTTCTGTTCAAAACTCTATTCTACCCAAGCTTTATAAATCGCCAAGAATCAACACAATACCGTCTAATGTTAAAATATATTGCCCACGTTTAACAATTCAAAGGATTTGTAGGTGATTGATTAACGTGTCGTATTGAAACAGTGATGTGTTCTGAGAAGAACATATCAGAATAGATACAGTCGTGTGTTCTGAAAAGAACAGTTTCATCGTGTCGTAAGACACGGTAATATGTCCTGAAAAGGACAGTTGTTAGACGTTTAGTCGAGATACGATAATTTGTCCTGAAAAGGACAGTTTTTAGCGTTATCGTAAGGCTACGATACCGAAGTGTTCTGAGAAGAACACGTTCGTACGCTTCGACGGCTGCGTGCAGAAAAAGGCCAACTTTTTGCCGCGCCGCGTTTTTATCGCTTTCTCTGGTACCTGCGCAACCAACCAGCGCTCCGCATCTTGGCACCACATGTCAATATTAGTTGTAAGTGTAGGATAATTTTTAAGTATAATTGTACACAGTTTTGTAAATAAATATCATTCACTATTCCATCTTCACCTCTTCTCTACAAGTAATTAGGGAGTTTTATTTTAACATCGACTAAGTAATTCTGAAGCACTCAAACTTGAAGCAACATCCCTAAAGTGGTGACCCCGAGAAGAACAACCCCGAGAAGTACAACTCCGAGAAGAACAACCCCGAGAAGAACAACCCCGAGAAGAACACCAAGAACATTGAAGATGGCGACAACAGAAAATTCCGGTGCAGAGCGTCAAACTTCATCAACACCGTCGAGCCAAGAAGTCTCCGGTATTTCACTGTCACTCCGTGTGCCACCACCTCATCCGCAACAGCCAACCATCGACACACTCATCGGTGAAATAAGAAGATTGTCTTTGGAAGTGGCTGAGCTACGAGCACAACCTCGCGACAATTACCGCAACAGTCGCTCTCGCCACCGTTTTCAATCACGCTCGCGGAACGCATCTCCACATCACAACGAAAACCGACGAGAGTCGCAGATGGAAGACCGAAGCCGAAAAAAATCTCCGATGCCGTACTGCTATTACCATCATCGCTACGGAATGGACGCGAAGAAATGCGCACCACCGTGCAGTTTCAAGCCCATTAAGCAGTCGGAAAACTAAAAGTAACGCTGGCCGCGGCGGGAGCTGGCGTTACCGAATCATCACACCGCCTTTTCGTTACCGACAGGGTAACGAAACTTACCTTTTTGGTCGACACAGGAGCCAATATCTCCGTGCTACCAAAGAAAAAAGGCTCACGCGAAAAACCACTGCCGTTTCAACTCTACGCCGCCAACAACACTGTAATTCCTACATACGGAGAGAAGTCACTAACACTCGATCTTAGCCTCCGAAGACCATACACATGGAAATTCGTCGTAGCAGATGTGTCCAAGCCAATCCTGGGAGCAGATTTCTTACAGTACCACCACCTCATTGTCGACGTAAAAAACCGACGATTGATCG
This sequence comes from Pieris napi, assembly GCF_905475465.1. NCBI lineage: Eukaryota > Metazoa > Arthropoda > Insecta > Lepidoptera > Pieridae > Pieris > Pieris napi. The sequence continues at coordinate 178,527 of NC_062258.1, read as the reverse complement.
ACGGGAAAACACAGCTGGTAACTAACGCTCAACTCAGTACTGCAGGCATACCTACAGTTCGCAGTATAGACATTGGGAAAAATTACCACAGCATACTAGCAGATTTCCCAGGCACAACTAGACTCACTTCAATGAAGCTTAGTCCTAAACATTCCGTCGAACACTTCATTGAAACAAATGGACCGCCTCTTCACTGCAGGCCACGCCCCATTGCGCCGCATCGCTACGAAATGGTCAGGAAAGAATTTCAGAACATGATAAATCAAGGGTTATGCAGACCAAGCAAAAGCCCTTGGGCATCACCTCTTCACGTCGTGCCTAAGAAGAGTGGAGAGTTACGCGTGTGTGGCGATTACCGAAGGCTTAAAGCTATAACCAAGCCCGATCGGTATCCCATACCACGCATACGTGATTTCCATACCAACTCGCAGGGAAGAAAATTTTCTCCACACTTGATCTCAACCGCGCCTACCAACAACTGCCAGTCAGCGAGCAAGATGTGGAGAAAACAGCTATCATAACACCATTCGGCCTTTTCGAGTTCCCGCGCATGTGTCCTGGTCTAAAGAACGCCGGACAGACATTCCAACGCTTTATTCACGAAGTACTGCGCGAACTCGACTTCGTATTCCCTTTCGTTGATGATCTACTGATATCGTCAATCGACGAGGAAGAGCACCGAAAACATCTACGCGGTTCTATTACAGCGACTAGAAGAATACGGCATTACCATCAACCCATCAAAATGTGTTTTCGGCCAGCCAACTGTCAAATTCCTCGGTCATCAAGTCACGGCGGAAGGAATACAGCCACCCCAAGAGAAGGTACAGGCTATCACAGATTTCCCAAAGCCACAAACCGTAGAGGAACTGCGACGTTTTCTCGGTATGATCAACTTTTACCGCGAAAATATCAATGACGCCGCCTCCATACAAGCGCCGTTAAATACCTACCTGCACAACATCAAGAAGCGTGACAAAACTAAGATCGACTGGACCGCTGAATCGACGCAAGCTTATGAAGCATGTAAAGAGAGCATAAAAAACGCCGCTTTACTCGCTCATCCGTCTCACCATGCGACGCTTGCTATATTCAGCGACGCGAGCGATAAAACAGCTGGTGCCGCACTCAACCAGTTTATCAACGACTCGTGGCAACCACTCGGCTATTTCTCTAAGAAATTCAGCGACGCACAGACTCGATATAGTACCTACGATCGAGAGCTACTCGCCATCTACATGGCTGTCAAATATTTCCGAAAAATGTTCGAGGGACGAGAAATCATAATATACACGGACCACAAGCCGCTAACTTTCGCTTACACAAAATCAAATACAAACAGCGAATCACCGAGACGCACCCGACAGCTACTTTATATCAGCGAATTTACCACTGATATTCGACAGGTCAGTGGGTCTCAAAATGCAGCCGCAGACGCATTATCACGCATCGACGCAATCACGTGTCCATCGCCGATTGACTACAATCAACTTGCAATAGCTCAAGAGCGCGATAGCGATACAATTCAAGCACTCGGTTTACAGAGCAACTTATCTTTCAAGGAAGTAAACCTGCCCGCGTCAAACATCAAATTACTCTGCGAAACTTCGACCTCATACATACGTCCGTACCTACCTGAAGAATATCGACGTACCGCATTCGACGCAGTACATAACGTTAGCCACCCTGGAATAAAGACCACGAGGAAATTAATTACGCAACGCTACTTTTGGCCCTCAATGAACGCAGATGTCGGCAAGTGGGCAAAAGTATGCCTACAGTGTCAGCGCGCCAAAATACAACGCCACACAACAAGTCCATTATCAATTTTTTCACCAACCGAACGATTCGAACACGTGCGCATCGATATCGTTGGTCCGCTACCTACCGCGGCCACCGGTCATCGATACCTCGTGACAATGATCGACAGAGCGACGAGATGGCCCGAAGCATACCCATTATGCGAAATAACAGCCGAAGACGTAGCCAAAGCATTATACGAAGGTTGGATTTCCCGTTTCGGTTGCCCTGCTACAATTACAACGGACCAAGGACGCCAATTCGAAAGCAGAGTATTTGCATCTCTTTCTCGCTTACTCGGAATTGAGAAAACGCGTACAACATCATACCATGCACAGTGTAACGGTATCATCGAAAGATGGCACCGTGTCCTTAAGGCCGCATTGAAGGCAAGACTACAGACCGCAAGAAGCTGGATTAACGAGCTACCAACCGTCTTACTCGGATTACGCACCGCTATGCGAAGTGACACCGGCGTAAGCGCCGCCCAACTTACCTACGGATGCAACATACGCTTACCCGATGATTTCTTATCAACGACCGGCGATAACGTCATTATGGATTCTGCCTACATCGATCAGCTGCGCGACGCAATACGTAACTTGCAACCAATGCCTAACCAACCACACAGCAACACAAAACCTATATTCATACACCGCGACCTGCAAACATGTGAATACGTATTCGTACGCATAGACGCCGTAAAGAAGCCATTACAAGCACCCTACGACGGACCCTATCGCGTGCTGAAACGAGACAGCAAGATATTCACGCTGCAGTTACCGAACCGCGAAACCAATATCTCTATTGACAGACTCAAACCCGCCTACACAATCGCCGAGCCAGATGTGCCCACTGATACAATACCGAGTACCTGCAACAAGCAAATCACATCAAGTGCGAACGAAACACATGAACCATTAAATAGCCTGAAACATCAAAACGACAACAACCTGAAACATCAAAACGATAACAAACAATGTACTCGCCGCGTCGTCAACCTGTCAACATCGTATTACGCAGCTCCTGTGTTTTTTAATTTAATTATATGGTCGTATACGCGCGATTGTAGTGAAAAGTGTATGTGATTTGGAGAAAACTTTTAACTTGTGCTAGAACTATTGGAAACATAGCTATTTGTTTGCACTTTTAAATTACTAATTTTTAGAGTGTTACAACTCTAAAAATTAGTAATTTAAAAGTGCTATAAAAGACCTACCCTCAAAAAACAAAGAAAAAAAAAAAATATATATATTGACATTAAAAAGTCCCAACATGTCTCAATGTTTTAAGTGTCTTGCTAAAATGGACGAGAAAAATGTCAAAGTAACTTGCAAAGGGTGTTGCCGACTCATTTGTAACAAATGCAACGGTCTTTCTGCGACCGAACTGCGTGTCTTTGGACTTCAGACGCACAAACTATCGTATCTTTGTAATGACTGTGAGACCGGTTTAAGACAAGTTCCAGAGTTGCGTAGATTGGTTACTGAGCTCCAACAAGAGTTCGAGGTTCGGAAGACCACTCAACCGTCCATTGTCAACTTGGATACTGTTATAAATGAAATAGAGGAGAGAAAGAAGCGCAGTTGCAATGTTATTGTGTTTGGTATACCGGAATTAAAATCATGTTCTTCAGAGGAAAGAAAGGATTACGACAAAGCTACGCCTTCAATCCAATACCAATCCCTGACCCCAAGATAGTGCATGTGTTTCGCTTAGGTAAACCGGCAGTCGTTAACCCCTCACAGCCACGTCCGATAAAAGTCGTCTTCGAGAATAAACGCGCCGCTACCGATATTTTAAAAAACAAGAGTAAAATTGGTAAACCCGTTAGAGTTTATTCAGATATGACCCCGTACCAAAGAGATCAGCTAAAAGGTCTGCGAGACGAACTTGCCCTAAGGATCGAAAAGGGTGAAAAAGATCTCACTATAAAATATGTTAACAACATACCAAAAATTACAACAATTACAAAAAACTAGCTTTACCTCATATAACCGAACTTAATATTTTATACACTAACTTAGCATCCATAACGGCAAAATTCGATCTTTTTCTTATTGAAGTTCAAACGCACAAACCTTCTTTGATAATGATAACTGAAACTCATTTACACAGTAAATTGACTGATAGTCTAATTAATATACCTCATTATACCCTATATAGACTAGATAGAGCGAATAGACCCGGAGGTGGAGTTCTGATATATGCCGCATATGAAACGAATAACATAAAGATTTATACCAAAGTAAATAAAAACTACCATGATCCACGTGTTGAGGCTCTATGGCTAGATGTCGAATATAAAGGAATAAAAATTCTGTTAGCTTGTGTGTACCGCCCTCCATCCTGCACTATGCAAGAATCCGACCAAGTCCTTTTTGATACAATCGATAAAGCGTCCTTTGAGAACACGGTACTTATAATAGGTGATTTCAATTTACCACACAAAATGGCCTCTTAACCAAGTAAAAAAACTAGACAAAGTAAGTGAATCTTTCTTTAATATGTTCTCTAACAGCAATTTAAATCAATTCGTAAACCAAATCACAAGAAAAAGAAACGACGAAGAGTCAACGTTAGACCTTGTACTTTGCAATGACGATACTCTTATAAGTGAGGTACGTTATTATCCTCCAGTTGGAAGAAGTGACCATTTGGTACTCACGGTCTCTCTACAAATTATTGGTACTGAAGTTAAGTCTAAAAAAGAGACCCAATATGATTTCTATAAAGCTGATTATATTAGTATAAATAACCAACTTGATTCATTGATTATTCAAGGGTGCTCATCAGATGATCTGTGGATCACCTTTAAAGATCAAATCCAACACGCAATTAAAAAATCTATACCTCTTAAAACTAAAAGCAAGAATAAAAACCTACAAAAGCCGTGGATAAATCACGAAATATTACATCTAACTAAGAAGAAAAAAGAACTATGGCGTTTATACAGAATAGCCAGGACTGATAGCATGTACAAAAGATACAGATATATAAATAATTTGATAATTAAACTTACAAGAAAACGACGAAGTGAATTTGAATCGAATGTCATTGATACCTCCTCAAAATCTTTTTATGCATACATTAGAAAACAATTCAGCTCTAAAACAGGAATTCCATCGGTTTTAAAAAATGAGGTAGATGAACTTGTTGTTGAGCCATCAATGATAGCGGAAATGTTTGCTGATAACTTTGAGTTAAATTACTCCCCAGAACCTGATGGACCAATACCGAACATCAAACTTTCCAGGACTGAAGCTTCCTTTGATGCTTTCTCGATTACGAGTGAAATGGTTTTAAAATCCCTAGATAAATTTGACGACACAACAGCGTCAGGACCAGACGGCATTCCATCCATACTATTAAAAAAATGTGGCAAATCACTCGCAGATAACATAGCCAAAATTATGAATGCATCGCTAAACACAGGCCTTGTACCGTCCGATTGGAAATCTGCTGTTGTTGTGCCAATATTTAAGAAAGGTAACAAATTATCAGCCTCCAACTATCGACCTATAAGTCTTACGTGTATATTATCCAAATGTATGGAGAAGATTATAGCTGAGAAATTAAGGAAATTCCTTTTCGATAAAAATATAATACCCTGCGAACAGCATGGATTTGTACCAGGACGATCTGTCGCAACTAACCTTCTCATATGCCTGAATCAATGGATAAGAAGTTTCGACCGGGGTGATCCTATAGATATAATCTACCTAGATTTTGAAAAAGCTTTTGACCGTGTCCCAGTTCGCCGACTTTTATGCAAGTTAGAGCACTTAGGGATCCGAGGAAAAATATTAGCTTGGATTACGAATTACCTTACGGAAAGATGTTTTCGAGTTCGCATTGGAGATGTACTGTCCTTGCCTCGACAAGTACTAAGTGGCGTTCCTCAAGGATCAGTACTTGGCCCTTTACTTTTTATTCTTTTCATGACCGATCTGAAGAACTCAATACAGATTTCACGTTCGATCTTTGCCGACGACATAAAATTTTTTGGAAATCCACTCTCCCAATCTCAAGCAATACAGGGTGGTTTGGATGATATTTTTGATTGGACCAAGCAGTGGCTGCTGTCACTAAATGTTAATAAGTGCACAATATTGCACTTGACCTTACTGATTTAGGAAGTAGGAGATTACGAGGAAATCTCATTGAAACCTATAAAATCCTCACTGGCCACTATAATGTTCCAGGAATTGAGAAGCTCTTCATTTTAAGTGAAAATACGCATTTGAGGGGTAGTTCTTTAAAACTTAAGACCACTCAACTCACTCTTCTCCCAAACCGTGTAGTGGCCGACTGGAATAGGCTTCCGGAAAGTGTGATCAGTGCACCATCTGTAAACACCTTTAAAAATAGACTGGATAAGTTCCTCCAAATCCCATAATACACGCGCATCAGCTTATTAAAAGCTGCCAGTGTGTTAATTAAATAATAATAATAATAATAAACCTGAAACATCAAAATGACAACGACCTGAAACAACAAGACATTGGGAACAACTCAATACCTACAAAGACAACTCGCCGAGGCCGCGTTATACGCCTGCCGGTACGCTTCGCTAGAGGGGGAATCCTGTAGGTGATTGATTAACGTGTCGTATTGAAACAGTGATGTGTTCTGAGAAGAACATATCAGAATAGATACGGTCGTGTGTTCTGAAAAGAACAGTTTCATCGTGTCGTAAGACACGGTAATATGTCCTGACAAGGACAGTTGTTAAACGTTTTCGTCGTGAAACAAGAATAATATGTCCTGAAAAGGACAGTTGTTAGACGTTTAGTCGAGATACGATAATTTGTCCTGAAAAGGACAGTTTTTAGCGTTATCGTAAGGCTACGAAACCGAAGTGTTCTGAGAAGAACACGTTCGTACGCTTCGACGGCTGCGTGCAGAAAAAGGCCAACTCCAACCGTTGCTATTTCTACACACTCCCTCTAGAGGGGTGTGTTTAAGCCCGCTCGGGGCTATGCCCCCTTCGGGTGGTGTGTTGTCTCGCGCCCTGCTAATACAGGGCGGTACGGGGCCGACATATATCTCTTGATGGGGGCTGCAGCGCGCAAGGAGGCGTTGGCCTCAACTCGCTGCGCGCAGCCGATGGGGTGTAATCCGGGGTGTCAAATCCGGTGGTTAGGGGCCAAGGAGTATTCTCGACTTGGCCCTGGCGTCTTAATAGTTGGTGTCGGGCAGCTACGCGGCTCGCGGTCAAGCTCCGCTGGGTGAGACCCCCGGTGGCCCCGGGGGAGGCCCAGCGAGGCGACCAGCGGTCGTAGCCGCGGTTGCTGCCCTGGTGTCTCGTCCTGTGGTTGGGGTATCCGCGGAGAATAGCTCACGCGGATACTTGTACCTATCAGGTGGCCTGGAGTGCCACGGCGCAATGTCCTTGAGGTGGGGATGTTGAGAGGCGTCCGCTCGATCGAGCATCCCCTTGGTGAGCCGTGCGACGAACTCGTCGATTGACTCCATCCTCAAGTCTCGCGCTATGGTGGCGTTCCTAACGTAGCGGGGGGCCCCCACTGCGCGTCGTAGACTGATGTTTTGTACGGCGCGCAGTCTCTGGCGGTGGGTCTCCTTTGTGTAGGAGTACCACGCCGGTGCCGCGTACGTTAGGTGTGGGCGCACGTACAGTTTGTAGAGCGCGAGCTTGGTCCGGAGGGGTATGTTGCCGTAGAGTAGGGGGTAGAGCGCGTTCATCGCACCCTTGGCTCTCCCTACTGCCCTGTTGACATGGTGCCGCATTGTGAGTCGCCGGTCTATGGTGACCCCTAAATATGTGACCGGCGTCTTCCACGGCACGTCCTGATCCAGGAATCGTAGGGGCGGCGGCAACATACTCTGGCCAAAGGCAATCGCCTGCGTCTTCGTAGGGTTGGCGGCTAATATCCACTTTTCTAGCCACTCTGGCAGGAGGTCCAGAGCACGTTGGAGTTTCACCGCAGCTTGCTTTATGTTTAGCGATGTGGCCACGTACGCCGTATCGTCCGCGTAGAGGGCCAAGGTGCACCCTTCTGGGCACGGGATGTCGTCGGTATACGTGGCATACAGGATTGGAGACAGCACGCTGCCTTGTGGTACACCCGCCGTGATAGGTCGCGGTCTCGACGCAGCCTCTCCCGTCGCTACGAAAAACGTGCGATCAGTGAGAAAGGCGCGGAGCACGGCGACTATGCGGCGGGGCAGTGGAGACTCGGCGAGTTTCATCGCGAGGCCATCATGCCAGACACGGTCGAAGGCCTTTTCCATGTCCAGCATGACGGCTGCGGCCCCGTTCTTCTTGTTCAGGGCCGTGGCTGCAGTGAAGAGCACCTTCGTCAGCTGCAACGTCGTGCTGTGCTCGCCGCGGAAGCCAAACTGTTCGGGCCTTGGCTGCAGGTAAATTTGGATCCTCTGCAGCAGCAGCCTCTCGAACAGCTTCGGCTGCGTCGAGAGCAGGGTGATGGGCCGGTAGCTCTCGGGTCGGGTAGAGTCCTTCCCGGGCTTCGGTATTAAGATCACCTTGCCCTCTTTCCAGGTCTTCGGGAAGTGAAGGGTCCGGAGGATTCCCGTGAAAAGGCGCGCCAGCGCGACAATCCACCTCATCGGCAGATGGCGCAGCGCCTGGTGGGTGATGCCATCCGGTCCTGGGGCCTTCTTCAGCGGCAGTCGTCGGATCGTCTTCCGCACTTGCGATGGCGAGAAGGAGATCTGGGCTTCGTCAGGTGGGATCGGGCTCGTCAGCCAAGCCTCGACAGCGCTCTCTACCTCAGCCACACGCGCAAGGGATGTCGCAGTGTTCGGCGAGAATTGGCGCTGGAGGTGTTCGGCGAAGATTTCGGCCCGATCTGTGTCACTGTAGGTAATGGCGCCGTTGCTGTCATACAGCGGACTCTTCGGCTCTGGAGTCCTATAGAGGCGGCGGCATAATTGGAAGAGGCGAGTGGGCTCTGTGGTAGCCTCTCCCAGTGAGTGCTCCCACGTGCGCCGCGCGTGTGTCGCCAGTTCGGCCTTGACACGCTCGGCGAGGCGGTTCAGCTGGGAGCGAGGTCCGGGCGTATGACCTCCGGCGGACGCGTCGTAGTAGCTTCCACCAGAGCCGCCTGGAGTTGCCGCGTCATGGACTCCGCCATGTCGTCGACGGCGCCTGGTGTCGTATCCGGTGGGCCGGGTGCAGGGGTGTCTCCCATGATGGACTCGAAGGCGTTCCAGTCGGTGACCCTCCAGGTGCGTGCGGGCGGGGATGGTGCCCCCGCGACGATGCACAGCACTGGCTGGTGGTCTGACTGGAATTCGTCCATCAGTACCTCCTGCGCCAGGTGGAGGCCAGGCCGGTTTTGTACCACCAAGTCTATGATGTCCGGCCTGTGGGCGTCGATCCTCGGGTAGTGTGTGGCGTCTTCTGGCCCACACACAGTGTAGCCACGGGTCTCGGCGTAGTGCAGAAGCCGGGTCCCCCGCGGGCTGTTAGAGTACGAGTGCCAGCTAATGTGCTTGACATTCCAATCGCCCGCGAGGATCGTTGGCTTCTGGCTGAGTGCGGCCTCCAATTCGGCCGGGATGAAGTTAGGGCCGGGGGGAGCGTAGATGGCCAACACGTCTGTGGGCTGGCCACCCAGTTCCAGCTCTACCCCCAGCGTCAGGATGCCAGTTAGGTTTGTGGCCTGGATGGCACGATGAGGAATCCTCCTTCTAATCAGTACCGCCAGGCCACGCATGGGCGCCCCGTTGATCGCCTGGTGCTCTTCGCGGTAGACGAAGTAGCCCGCAGCACTCAGGCGGTCGGTGGGGCGCAAGTGTGTCTCCGAGATGAGTGCCACATCCACGTCTTGAGTTCGCAGGTGGTGTAGGAGGTGTAAGTTCATTTCCTTTGTTTCCTTACGCCTCGACTGCGCCCTCGGCGTCCTGCATGTTCGGACGGGGGCGGGTATAGGGCGCCCATCAATTCGTTGACCGCCCTGTCAACCGCTGCAACGATCGCCGCCTCAATGGAAGGCGTCAGGCCCCCCAGTGGGCCCCCACTGTGGGGGCGTGCGGCTCGCTGTCCGGCGGCTCTGGTGGCTCCATCGGCTGGAGCGGAGTCGGCGGCGGCCCTACTGGGGCCGGCCTCGGCTTTCGCAGAAGATGATTCCGCGCGCGGGGGGGCGGGGGGTTGCAACCCCCCCCCGACCTCTCCTACCTCTGGGGCGCCTGCGCTGACCTCGCAGGGGCTCCACAGGGTAGGAGATGATGTCTACATCTTGATGGTACTGTTAGAAGGATCCCAGTGATTGGGTTTTTAAAAAAAGAAAAAATGAGTTCACGATACAATCGAACTTTTATTGGAATATTAATTAATTATACGAACAGAATAAAATGAAAATCAATAAATGTGTTTCCGCGACGAAGGATGATACCGAACTGATTTCATCATTTAGTTTATTGTTTCACCTCTCGGTGGGAAATGCTGACTAGACAAAAGATATTAGTGTGTCAGCCAGATAGGGTACAAGGCTATGATATAACAACCCCCCGTTTAAGAGTAAACTTACGGTTTTAGGTAAGTTTGCGAAAAGAGAAAAGGGTAAGATAGTTATTCCATACGGAGACGAGGCTGAGGATGTGGGGTTTCACTGGTTGAAGAGGTATTATCTGGATTTTCTATGTCTTTGTTTGGAAATACGCATTTATTGGCTTTTACAAAGATTATAATTGCAATACTTAAGATTATTAAAAAGGAAACTATGCTAAAGCTAAAACTAACATAGTCTGAAGGGTCATTAAGGAAATCATCTGAATCATCATCAATTGACTTAATAGGTAAATCGTCAATTAAATTTAAACTATCAAGATTCACATGTCGTAACTGGTGCGTTGAAATATTAATATTTACTTTGGAAAATTCCATCAAATTACAACAACTGTCATTAATAATGTTAAAATTTGAAACAACAGGACTTATGGTAATTTCATAAACACTTTTTGCTTCAAATCTATTTTCTTTACAAAATGCGGTACAACCGGATGTCAAGGTAAGTATTCCGGTTCCTGATATAACAATGTCAATTATTCTATGATTACATTCAATAGTCAGTTTCTCATCATTAGATTCAACATAGAACCATTTGTTATTATTTAATTTATGCCAGATATCAATTTTACCGAATATAAATTTTGTAGTACAAGTTTTAGGTAAATTTTCAACAGCTTTGGTGATTATTTCCGTTTCACATATTGGATAATTAACAACACTGAGAATATTCTAAGGGTTACAAATATACTGATGTCCAATTATTAAATTACAAGAATCTATATTATCAAAATTAAAATATAATTTCTTATCTTCACTAATGCCTATAAAAGGTTTCGTTGCAGTAATAAGTGCAAATGAATTTGGAGATGTCGGGTTATGTGGTACAGGGATAGGTATAACTTTATAAAGATTGTATGTTTCTACATTTACAAGAGGAATTTTTATTACAAATACTAGATGATTTTCGATAACATATGAAACTACTTTAGCGAGGTTCATTAGGATATTGATATTATCTAAATTTAACTCTACAGGGAAATCCTTAAGTCTAGATACATCTTTAATATTACTTACTAAATCTATGTATAATTGCTTAGGAGTAATAATTGAAGGATGAATAGTGTTTGATTTTGAAAACAATACACTGCTTACAATATCTTCAATTTTGAATGAAAGTGTTAATAGGCTAGCTTGTAACACACTCAAGATTTCATCCATGTTTGTTTGCAACTTGACAGAGTTGATGACCTCAGAAACGTTTTTGACGGAAAGAGATAATTTATCGATAACATCGTTCAGTAGGATTTGATTCTTATTGAGTTCATTCATGGAAGCATTAAAGTTTGTAATTGCGGATTTAGAAATATAGATGCTTTGTTTAAGATTTGAATTAAGATCTTTATCTATTTGTTGCATTTTAGCAATTGCTTTATTACATATATCTATGTGCGTCATCTTCATTTAAAGTTCCAAAGATATGTTTGAATACAGTTCCAATACCGGCAAACCAAGCAGATCATTTCGATTTGGAAGTTGTAAGGTGTGATATAGACTGAAAATCCCGAATTATGTCTTTGAACAACGAATCAAGTGGTTGAATTAGATTGTGACATTCAAAGTGGTTGAATGTTCCGCTTTGTTGACATAAGTAACGTATTGTGCTGAAAGCATTCTTAATATTGTCTATGTGAGTTGGTGCAAACTATATATCAATTGGGATCACTATGTGAATATGATCATTTATTATTTTTGCAGTACCCAGTGGGTCGAAGTAAATGCCAGGACTCGAGGTGATAGTATGAATGTACTCTTCATTTTTGTTTCCCAGGATAGGATTATAAATTATTAGTCTGTAAGAAGAAAATAGAAAATTGAGTGCAAATTATAGTTAAGTCTATCACATAGGTTTATTTAAACAGTAATTAATACTTAAAGGTTTACTTAAGAATTTACTTTAATACTATTTTAATTGTATTTAGTTTTCTTCTTCAACTGCGAGTTTAACTTCGTCATAATGATGTTTCACATGTCGACGATTAATTAAAAGAGATAGGGTATTATTACCATGTATCCTTACTACTTTATATGGACCTTTCCAAATAGGTGATAAGGCTTTACGGAGTCGGACATGGTTTTTAATATACTCGTAGTCACCGATTTTATATTGTACAGTCCGACTATGTCTGTCGTAATACTGTTTGGATCTTTCTTTGGAAATATTGATGTTCTCTAGGGCTTTTTGATGGGAAAGTTTTAAACGATGGTGTAACATTTTAATATATTCAGGGTAAGTGAGATCCGGTTGGGAATTAAAAACTGAGTCTGGTATGTATGGTTTATGACCGAATATGAGTTCATAAGGAGTAAACTTGGTTGTGCTATGGATAGTACTATTATAGGTGAGTATAGCTGTGTAGACATATTTATGCCAATCTGATTGGTTTTCATTTACAAATGATTTTAGGTATTCTTTTAAGGTTGAATGGCTACGTTCAAGCGCGCCTTGTGTTTGTGGATGATATGGTGTTGACCATATTTGTTTAATCTTTAAAAATTTACAACACATTTTGAAAAGTTCCGCAGTAAAATTAGTACCCTGATCGGTTAGAATAGATTTTGGAATACCGAATAAAGATATAAAATGGGTTAAGCATTCACAGGATTCTTCAGCATTAGCATTGGTAATAGGATAAGCCAAAGAGAACTTAGTAAGATCGTCTTGTAGAGTAAGTATGTATTTAAGTTTAATAGTGCCAGCTTCGGGCAAAGGACCGACTATGTCTAAAGCAATTCTTTCGAAAGGACGAGTTGATGTCGTAGTTATTTGCATAGGAGCTCTATTGATTTGGCGAAAAGCTTTGTTAGATTGACATAAGCTACAATTTTTTACATAATTTTCAATGTCGGAACGCATTCCTTTCCAATAGTATCTTTCTTTGATGCGAGAAAACATTCGATTTGAGCCTAAATGTCCAGCGATAGGAATATCGTGGTTTTCTTTAAGTATTTTAGTAATTTCTGTTGGGACAGGATATATGATACTGTTATGATAGACATTAACTATTATGTTTGTATAATTAAATAAATAAATTAACATGTTGTATATTTTAAAGAAAGATTGGTTGTCATACGGGTTTTTAAAGTCGGATATAGCTATTTCGCTGATATTACCAGATAATAGAATTTTATCGCGTACAGTTTTTAATGTTTTAAATATATCTGGGTAAGAGCAACTGTCGAAGTAGTAAACTTTTGTTAAGAGAAGGAAAAAGGTTTTTTCATTTATCTGAAGTTCTTTATAAGAATGGAGTTCTCGTTCTTCATTCAATATTTCCTGGTTTTCTAAATTAGACAAGATTTCCTCGAGATAAGGATTAGATTCGTCAAAATCGATTGACACCGGTACAAGAATAGTTTTGGATTTAGTCTTCAGGAGATTTTCATTGTGTTCTTTAATGTGAGTTGTAAAGGTTGTATCATTTTTGGAAAATGCTTTTAAGAACGTGTTGTAATCATGGTTGGATGAAGGAATTGTGTCAGGAGGAGAACCGTCAGAATGAGAGTTACTGGGAGTCAATAATTCAGAAGGAATTGAATTATCTTGTAGGTTTGGGGAGTGTAAGTCTCCTAATTGTATTAAGTCATCTAAAACTCGTTGTGCATCTATAGGAGATTCAGTATGCCGTTGATCTGGCATTGGATCAGGATTTTGTATTTCGGAAGGGATAATGGCATCTGGACTCAGGGGTTCAAAATCGACAAGATGATCAGGATTTAATGGGCTTATTTCATCAAGATTTAAAGGAGAGTCATCACTCTGTATAGGATTTACAGGATATCGTGATAAAGCGTCTGCCGCAGAATTTAGTTGACCTTTACGGTAGATTATATTATAGTCATACTCCGAGAGTTTAAGTCGCCAACGTTGTAACTTACTGCTAGGGTCTTTGTGGTTCATGAGCCAGGCCAGTGGTCGATGATCAGTTATTATATTGAATTTGCGCCCATAAATATAAGGACGAAAGGTTTTGCAGCCAAAGAGTATTGCAAGGAGTTCTTTTTCTGTGGTGCTGTAGTTAGTCTCAGCTTTATTCAGGGTTCTAGAAGCATAAGCTATTGGTCTTTCTTGGCCTTTAGGTCCTTGAGAAAGAACAGAACCTATGGCATATTTAGAAGCATCGCAGGTTAAGGTAAATGGTAAGGAAAAATCTGGATATATTAGAACAGGAGCAGAAGTTAGTTTAAGTTTCAATTCGTCAAAAGCAATTTGTTGTTGGTTTTCCCAAATGAAAGAGACATCTTTTTTCAAAAGAGCAGTTAAAGGTTTGGCGATTTTGGAGAATTCCGGAATAAATCTTCGGTAATAGGACACAAGACCTAGAAAAGACTTAATATCTTTTGGAGTTTTTGGAATGGGGAATTGTGTCACAGATTTAATTTTGTCTGGATTGGGTTTTACACCTTTATCGGAAATTACATGCCCTAGATAAATAACTTCACGTCTCAAAAACTCGCATTTATCTGGTTGAAGTTTAAGATTAAATTTTCTAAGACGTTGGAAAACTAACTCAAGGTTTGTTATGTGGCTAGGTAAGTCGTGAGAATATATGACAATGTCATCTAAGTACACAAAACAACGGATATCCTGAAGACCAGCGAGAGCTGTGTTCATAAGACGTTGGAATGTAGCTGGCGCATTTTTAAGACCAAAAGGCATTCGAGTGAATTCAAAGTGCCCTTGAGGAACACTAAAAGCGGTTTTGGGTGTGTCTTCTACCCTAATGGGGATTTGATGAAATCCAGAGGCTAAATCAAGAGTGGAGAAGTATTTGCTTTGTCCGAGTTGGTCTAAGATTTCGGAAATTTGAGGAATAGGATAGCTATCTCCAATAGTAATGTCGTTTAGTTTCCTGTAGTCAATAACTACACGCCATTTGCGATGTCCTGAAGCGTCAAGTTTTTTCGGGACCACCCAGATAGGAGACGACCACGGGGACATAGAAGGTTTAATGATGTCTTGCTCCAACATTTGGTCTATTTGCTTTGCTACTTCTTGTTTGTGAATTTCCGGAAAGCGGTATGATTTAACATGTATAGGATTTTGGGGTGTTGTATTTATTTCGTGTTGGATGGCATCAGTATGAGATAGTTTATCTCCAGGAATATGAAAGATATCAGAATACTGAGAGCATATATCGTGAAGAGCGTTAGATTCCTCAGTATTAAGGTGATTCGCTCTTAATTGATTCAATACTTCCTGAGTGCGAGTATAAGCGTCAGTATGTCGAGTATGGTGTAATGTAGAATTAAAGTTAACTGATTCATGAGTTATGTCATCAAAGTCTAAAGGGTTCAGTGTGATATCGAGATTTGATTTTAAAGTAACAGGAGATTCAGAGATATTCAAAACAGATAAATTAATTCTTTTATTCTTTTTAACTGAGACGAGGCAGTTAGCGAAAATTAAATCTTCGTGGAATTGTTGGTCTAGCACAAGACCTTCTTTTATGTTAGGATTAGATACTGAGCATTCAATAATTATTTCTGTACGAGGTGGAATTACATATACGGGGTTTTGAAAATCTATCTTAATTTTATGATTCTTTAGAGTTAATGAATTTTGGTTATAATCAATTATGCCTTCCAGGTCGTTGAGGAAATCGTTACCAATTATTGCATCATAGGGTAAGTTAACGTGAAAATCAAAGATAATGTTTTGTTTATTGCTCAGGAAGAACTTTAATGGGAACTGGCCTAAAGTTTTGGTTGCTTCGCTGTTTGAGTTTATTCCTTTGAGTAAGATTTTGGGCGGTTCGAATAATTGTTCGATCTGGATGCAAGATTGTTTCATTAGGCTAACTGACGAGCCTGAATCGATTAGGAATTTGATTGGGATTTCAGGGACATTTGTCTGGAGTATACATATGGTAAGGATCTCTTTATGGCATTGGATGTCACCTCGAACACAGTAGGTGTGTCTTTGGAGTTAGAGTTTGTGGATGTATTGGATACAGTGGAATTAGGAAGTCCAAACTTCGCGGCGGAAGTATAAGATTTAGTGGGACTTTTAGGTATAGTGGATTTAGTCACAATATCGTCTCGTTGGTTAGTATGGCAACCATGTTGCGGAGCCTGTGGATTTGGATTACCCTGCGAGGATATTGGAGTTTTACGAAATTGACTACCATGTAGCGGAGTCAAGGAGTTGGATTTTTGTTTACAGGGTAAAGAAATGGGAATACTATAATTGACAACATTGTTATTATATGTTGTGCCGTATTTTATTCTCTGACCCGCACAGCACTGACGCGAATCAGGTTTCAGTTTAAATCATCGACAACTTCATCATTATTGGTATCTTCATAAGATATCGGATCTGCAAAGTTTACGTGGTTAGAACTACTGTTAGTTCGTGGTTGGAATGTACGTGGATTTTGATTTGTATTTTGGAATCTTTTATTATTAAATTCGCGCTTCCGGCAGTTTTCCAATACGTGCCCTTTAGCTTTACAGTATCGACAGAATAGTGGCTGTGCACTGCTTAAATTTACATTATTAGGAGCACGTTCATAAGTTGATGTTGGTTTGTTTTGATAGCGATCTCTAAATTGGTAGTTAGGGCGCGAATAATTATTTTTGTTGGGCGGCCCTTGACTTTGAGGATTATTATATCTTTTCCGAGAAGCTTCCATTATTTTCTCCTCGGAAATTGCGAAGTTTATTGCGTCATTTAATGTTTCTGGCTCTCGACACCTGACGATAGTTGATATTTGGGGTTTTAGGCCAATGACAAAATGGTGCAGGGCTAAATCCTGCATAGCTGCAATTCGGCCAGCTAGTTCGCTTTTCTTCTTTTTTTGAGATAAATTTATTTCTGTTAACAACTTTGAAAGACAAGATTCTATATGTAGTGCGAACTCGTTAACCGAATCATTATTTTGTGTGCAGTTTTGTAAGTCAGAGAGTAGTGCCGAATAGTGTTTTTTCTCTCCGAATTGAGTGGTGGGAAACTCGGAGAGTTGTTCCCATGATTCAAATTCTTTTATACTACACGCACTTTCGGCCTTACCCTCTAACTGACTTAATATATACTTAAGTAAAGCAGGACGTTTAGATTCTATGGCTAAATCATAAGCGTTATGACAATTATTTAGAAATGGGACTAATCTCTCCCTGGACCCATCGAAGGGTTTAATAAACTTAAATAGTACACTTAGGTCCATTCTGTCCTCGCTATCTTCTTTTTTCTGTACACGTCGCGAACTTGACTCGCTTTGTGTAGTCATAACAATATGTTCTTATCGGGCGTTGTGGAATGTAGGGATAGACGATAAGTTCAATTAAATGTTACAGTGAATAAAAATATATTTTATAACTCACAGGATACTGGAGAATAATAGTAGCTTCAGTGGAATTTTTTAAGGACTTATTCCGTCGGTGCTGGACTCAACAGTGGGTTGATTAAGGGAAACAACCCTGTGTCACTTACTGCACAGTGGACGGGAATTCGGTTGTCGCGGACACTATTACACTTTCACTTTTCACTTTTGCACATATATGAGACGTTCCTAGGATTAATATAATCCCTTTACGCTGCCACCAATGTTAGAAGGATCCCAGTGATTGGGTTTTTAAAAAAAGAAAAAATGAGTTCACGATACAATCGAACTTTTATTGGAATATTAATTAATTATACGAACAGAATAAAATGAAAACCAATAAATGTGTTTCCGCGACGAAGGATGATACCGAACTGATTTCATCATTTAGTTTATTGTTTCACCTCTCGGTGGGAAATGCTGACTAGACAAAAGATATTAGTGTGTCAGCCAGATAGGGTACAAGGCTATGATATAACAGTACGAAACGCGCTGCCCATGGGCGCGCGGCTCAGCCTGCGCATGCGTGCGCGGCTCGTCTCCATGCTTTGCGGGTGCAGGGGCAGAAGCGCCATGTGCGCCACACGCGCCCCGCGCGCCACTTGCGCCAGGTGCGCCAGGCGTGCCATGTGCGCCGCGCGCCTTCGAGGCGCCCATGCCCCGTGTGGTGTGTGCCACTGTGCCTGCGCGCTTATTACGCGCCTCCTCCTTTAGCACAGGGCACGTGCACGACAAATGGCATCTTTGGATGGATACGGGAAACCACCACCACTCTCCGAAGTGGAAAGCGTAAGCGATGAGGAGGCGGAAAATCTAGCGCGTCCATTGTCGGCAATGTCGGCCCAATCCGCTCCGGCGGAAACGGTTGACGAAGCCGTTCTTTCATCATCCTCGGAATCCGACGGATTCCAAACCGTCGGACGTAAGAAAAAGCGCTCGGCTAACGGCGGCCCACCCGCGAAAAGGCCTAATCAGCCGACAAACCCTCCGAAGAGGGATTTAAGTTCGTTGTTATCGGACAAATCGGACAAACCTGCGCCCTCCGCCCCTGCGGACCGCATCAAAACCCCTCCGCCCGTTTATGTTAGGGACAAGGGCGTATGGTCCACCCTTTCCAAGCTTCTCGACTCAAAGTCGATCAGTTATAAAGCCCGAACTTTGAGGGATAACATTTGCATACAGGTGTCCACAGCTGAGCACCACCGGTTCCTTACCTCTTACCTTCGTTCCGAAGGTATCGGAGGTCACACTTTCCCCTTGCCCGAGGAGCGCGTCCTTAGGGTAGTTATCAAGGGCATCCCGAAGGAAATAATAATAATCCCCGTAAGGGATATATTCCGTATGCTAAACCGCACCACCAAAGAAGAGTACGATATGGTACTTGTAGTCTTAGACCCTACTCAGAGTGGGAAAAAGATTTTTAACCTTCGGGAGTGCTGTAAGCTCTCGGAGTTGAGGGTTGAAACTCCCCTCAAACACTCTTTTACACGGCAGTGTCATCGCTGCCAACTCTACGGGCACGCAGCCCGAAACTGCTTTGCGAGGGCGCGGTGCGTCAAGTGTTTAGGCGACCATGGCACCTCGGACTGTAAGCGGACACTCCCGTGCGCTGAGCCGCCGGCGTGTGTGCTTTGCGGGCAACATGGGCACCCTGCGAATTATCGCGGTTGTCCTAGAGCCCCCAAGGCGCATAAGCCGCCGTCTTGGCGCATGGTGGGTCGCGACGCGGCCCGTCGTGGCACGGGAGCAAAGCCCTCATACGTGCCGGCCCCGCCTCCCGGTATTAGTCCATGGGCCAAGCCCTCCGTTAAGGAGGGCCCTCCCCAACTCACGGCAGAAGCCTTCCCGCCTCTGCCATCAAAATCGGCAACCGCAGCGCCTTTGTCCGCGCCCAGGTCCCTGCGCCAACCCCTATCTTAAAAGAGAGGCCCACATTAAATGCGAGCCCTCCTACTAAAGCCCTCAGCCCTCCCATGAAGGCAACTGAGGAGTCAGGCAGCGTCCGCGACGCTTTTAATCTCGCGTTCAACGTTATAGGCGCTATAGACTTAGACGCACTCGTCGCATTCGCGGAGGCCTTTAAGTCCGCTAAAACCGCGTCCACTAAGGTGGAGGTAATAACCGAGCACGCCCTGCTCCTTAAGTCCGTGCGGCAATTCGTAGAATCCGACACACCGCAATAGTTATGACCATATTATCCCTTCCCGACATAAAAGGCTATTAGGAGGCCCAGGTACACATACACATTAAAGGATTCGGTTGATCCAATTATCGTAGCTAACACATTAAATTAAAAGCCGCCCGCGCGGCCAATAATAACAATCAAGTATTCAGACACAGATTAGGGTTAAAAACCGCCTTCACCGGGGAAGGCGAGGACCTCTACTTAGCACTTCGCTCCTGCCCTTCAGGCGATTGACCACCCCGCGACGGCCAAAGCCGAGGTTCGAGTCTCACAGGAGACGCCCTTGCGCTAGTCGCGGGAAAAACGCCATTCTGGCCGAGCTACGCTCGCCAACCAGCCCGAGCTGAGCTGTAAAGGCCGAAAGGCCAACAGCGAGATTCCTTTCAAAAAAAAAAAAAAAAAGGCCGTCCCAAAGTTATGAGACATGAAGGGAAAGTACCTTAAATATCGCAAATAGGGTATTTTACTAAAAGAAGACTTTATGTTATTTTTAAAAGTTAGTAATTCTGCATTCAAACTACTTGACTCATCTAGAAATAGAACCGGCTTAAATTTAAAAAAAAAACACCCCTACTTTTATGATGCCAATCGAAAGAATGGCCAAAACCTAATAACTTTTCTAAAGTAACAGACTCGTAGGGGATTTTTTTAGTCCGAATACGATAGATAATGTTTTTAATTTGATTAAAAAGATATATTCACGCTGTTCCTTTCTTTTAAAATACTATTTTACTTAAGAAGAGTTATTAGTTTTTGGCCATTCTTTCGATTGGCATCATAAAAGTAGGGGTGTTTTTTTTACATTTAAGTCGGTTCGATTCCCAGACGAGGCAAGTAATATTTAAAAATCTTTGAATGCAGAATTAATAACTTTTAAAAATAACATAAAGTCTTCTTTTAGTAAAATACCCTATCTACGATATTTAAAGTACTTTCCCTTCATTTCCCATAACTTTGGGACGCCCTGTATTGGTAGGCGGTGGTAGCGGACTATCGAAAGTGTACGGCATTTATCTTTTATTGAAGATTGTCTAAAGTATTAATAACCTGTGTTATTGCCGTACAGATAAAAGTCACCGGAAAATGACTCTTTTCTGAGGAAAGTAATTTACCCCATACACCTATGTATTCCACAAAAAATGTACGGCATGCTGGAAAATGTTATCTATTTGTGAAGTACTCTCAAGATCATTTAATTTTATGTTGTTTCATATCATCATCACCTATATGCTAATCAGACATATGTTGCGACTCTTGGCTTTCGACCGCTCCGCTGGGAATATGTACGGCGTTTACGGGTAAAGTATCTGTATATGTGTCCAAAAGGAATCACACAAATGCCGTACAGTAAGTAATAAATGACCTATATTGCTTCTGCAACTGTCGTCGAATTAAAAATTTGCACCGACTTCCGGCACCATCACTTTTGTACGGCACTAGGTTTTTCGACATTTATTTTTAATCATCTATACACTTATAACAAAGCCGTACATTAATAATTAGTCGAAATTCCTCCATTGTACCTGAGAAAGTCCACGTACTCACATGTACCGCTCAGAAATGACGGCATAGTGCTCAGAGCTATTTTCAGATATAGTAACAGCCTTCTAAGCGTAATTCACGATGGGTCATTTCACAGGTATTTTTTGTTCATGGGCTTGTGGTCTATTAGTAAGAAATTTTAGAGTAAGTTATTAATGTACATCGTGTTATTAAATTATTAAAAATAAGCTAAATAAAATGAAAATATTTGTTGGTAACAATAATAATATGTACAATATTTTTTACAAAAGTGCGGGTAGGTCGCATCGATGTTACAACACGCATTGTGTGACTAATGAGAAGTAGCAATTTCTTAGACGCTCGTTCACAAATATAAAAAGAAGTAACTTTTTTGATGTTTTGTAAATACATATTTATTATATCGAGTTGCATTAAACTTTTACGATTTTTATAGACATATAGATATGTGTTTGTTACAAACTATTTTAGAGTAGGAATTTAGTAAAGAGAAATAAATAAAACAGCTGAGTTAGACAATGGTGCGAACCGCTCAATTTCTTGGAAAAGACAGGGGTGATACAATTATTATAACAGACTACATTGACAGATACAGATTACATTGTCAGATACAGACTACATAATATTAAGTGGTTGCGTTCAGTTTAACATCCTCCCTTGAACGCAAACCCATAGCGATGAGGAAGTGCTGGTGTTTGGGCTTCGGTAGGGCTTTGGTGAGGCAGTCAGCAACCATCGAATCAGTGCCCACATATTCAATCTTGACATCACCACATTCAACTTTGTTCCTCAGATAGTGGTGACGAACATCAATGTGTTTACTCCTAGCATGATAACTGTAAGTACCTGTAAGTTTAATAGCACTTTGATTATCACAGTACAAAGTAATAGGTGTAACCTTTAAAGAAGGCCACAGTTCACAGTGCAACTGTCTCAGCCACATAGCTTCTTGAGTAGCAGCTGAGAGCGCCATATACTCTGCCTCAGTAGTAGACAAGGCAACAGTTTGCTGCCTTTTTGAATTCCAAGATATCGCTGCACCCTGGAAATTAAAAATGTACCCAGTACATGATTTTCTGTCTTCAGTACAGGAAGCCCAATCAGAGTCTGAGTATCCAGTGATTTCTTCATCAACATTACTTTTGTATACAAGCTGTAGATACTTTGTACCTTGTAAGTATCGAAATAACCTCTTAACAGCATTCCAATGCTCTTCTGTATGAGAACTATTATATCGACATAATGTATGCACTGCATAGCATATATCTGGCCTAGTTCCTTGTGAGATGTATAATAAGCAGCCAGTGGCTTCCTGGTAAGGTATACTTTCAAATTTTTCAGAACTTGAAAACTTTATATTCGGTTCCATTGGAGTTCCTACTGAGTTACATTGTTCCATACCAAAACGTCTTAATGTATTTTCTATGTACCTAGTTTGATCAATGGCTATTCCTTCTGAACTGTATGAAATACAAAGTCCAATATAACAATAAGCAATTCCAAGCTCATTCATTTTGAAATTATTCTTCATTTTTATTTTTATATTATTGTTTGCTGACTCCTGACAGTTGTGAAACAACAAAATGTCATCAACATATATAGTTATAAACATAACATGTTCATTTTCATATTTATAGTAGACACAAGGATCTACATTCGATTTTGAAAATCCAATACTACTCAAAAAATTTTCAAGCTTTTTGTTCCAAGTTCTACTGGCTTGCTTCAAACCATATATTGATTTATTCAATTTGCAAACTTCTTTTGTCCCATTATCATATCTGGATGGTTGTGACATGTATAGCTCCACATCTATGTCACCCTGTAAAAATGCTGTGACAGCATCCAGCTGTTCTATCTTGAGCTGATATTTAGCTGCTATTGCAAGCAGGTATCTAATGGAACTTAATCTCACAACAGGTGCGTAGACTTCATTGTAATCTATATATTGTTTCTGCTGATAACCTTTTATAACCAATCTCGCCTTATATCTTGTGACGTTTCCATCACCATCTATTTTGGTTTTAAATACCCATCTGCAGGGAATAGCAACCCTTCCATAAGGGAGTTTTGACAGAGTCCATGTATTATTTTCCAATAATGAATTGTATTCATCATCCATGGCGCTTATCCATTTTTGTGAGTTTTCACATTGCAAGGCTTGCTCCAATGTTTCAGGATCTGGCTCAATAGATTTCTCAATTTCATTCTGACAGAGGAAGGTAGGCATAGCTCTGTGTTTTCTAGGCCTTAAATTAATTCTGTTTATAGGTGATTCACTCCTGGATATAGAATGCTCCGGGACATAATCATCATCACTTGCACAGACTGCACTATCAATTTCCTTTAAAGTCATGTCAGTAGTATCATCTAAATTATCTTCATTTATAACTACTTGCGATTCAGTAAGTGGTAGAAAAGCAAAATCTTTATTTACACTCTCTTCTAGGAAGATTACATCTCTGCTTCTCATTACTTTTCCTTCAGTTTTGTCAAACAATCTATAACCCTTGGACTCTAAACAATAACCTACAAATATAACCTCTTTTGACTTACAGTCCCATTTTAACCTCTTCTCCTTTGGCACATGCATCATAGCTCTGCAACCAAACACTTTAATGTTACTGATATTAGGTTTAATGCCGGACCATAATTCCTCAGGAGTTTTATATTGTAAAGACTTTGTTGGTGAGCGATTGATAACATATGCAGCGGTGGCTACTGCCTCAGCCCAAAACTTCTTAGGTAGGCCAGAATTAATAAGCATACATTTAGCACGTTCTGTTAAAGTTCGGTTCATCCTCTCACTCATGCCGTTCTGTTCGGGGGTATAGGGTATAGTGAGTTGACGTTTGATACCAGAATCCCTACAAACCTTATCAAATGCTTCATTGACATACTCCTTTCCATTGTCAGATCTTAGTGTTTTAATTTTAGCATTTAATTGATTCTCTACTAGTAGCTTAAAATCTTTAAACTTTTCAAGTACTTGTGATTTAGAGCTGATAAAGTAAACAAATACCTTTCTAGACCAATCGTCGACAAAAGTGACATAATATCTGGCACCACCGAGAGACTTTTCCTCCATTGGCCCACATACGTCTGAATGCACCAACTCCAGGAGGGCGGAAGCCCTTGTGCCAGCATGTTTGAATGGTTGCCTTGTTTGCTTACCTTTTAAGCAAGTATTACATACCACATGCTCCTCTCTACTTGATTCTATATCTGCTCCTTCTGTAGACTCATTAAGTTTCTGAAGATCATTATAATTTAGATGACCCATCCTTTGATGCCATAGATGTACAGATGACATCAAAGCATAAGTTTCATTATGAACAACATATAAATTGTTCTTTATATATCCAGTGAGAATTAATTTAGACTCTTTATAAACATAACATGTATTCTTACTAAATTTTACTTGACAGTTATTCTGTGTCATTTGGCGGACTGACAGAAGATTAACAGCCAAATCTGGCACATATAAAACATTTTTTACTTGTATTGTACCAATTTTTAATTCACTTTCACCATCATATGTTTCTATATTTACTTTACCACAGCCTTTTACTGTTAATATTTTGTTGTCTGCAACTTTAATGTTTGTTACTAAAGCAGGTCCGTAGTCATAAAGCCAATCTCTCTTGTTTGTCATGTGCATTGCAGCTCCTGAATCAATGTACCAGCATCCACTCTCTAGGCCTGGTGAGGCTGGAAACGCTGCAACATAGCTAGAAGAAGTATTAATAGTTTCAGACTTATTCTTTTGATTTGAGCTGTTTGAGGCACAAAATTTGGCTAAATGACCATGCCTATTGCACCTAAAGCACCTGGGACCTTTACTATTTGCTTTAGAACCTGAACATTTACTATTCTTTGCCTTGCCTTTGTGGAAATTTGAAAAAAAAACAGATGAGTTGTCCGGAGACTTTACATCCTGTAAAATCTTTGTTTTAACTAAATCAGCAGTGATGGACACACCTGAGCTTTCCATAGCCATAATCATAGGCCTATATGACTCTGGTAACCCGGCTAATAATAATGTGCCGAGCCACTCATCATCTACAATGAATTTAATATAACGAAGCTTGTGTGCACATGTGATGATTTTGTTGACATAGTTCTCAAAACTACCACAACTTTCCAGATCTGTAGTAATTAGTTCTCGCAGAAGACCTACCTTCCTCAACAAGCCGGAGTCATCAAAAGCCTTTCTCAGGTTATCCCATACCTCCTTAGCCGTGGTGGCATCCTGGATATGAACATAGTTCATAGGGTCAACTAGAAGGACTATTTTTGACCTTGCCTTCGTATCTTCGGTCTTCGTAAAAGCCATGCTCGATGTCTCGACACATTTCCACAAATCTTCATGCTCTAAAAAGGTTTTCACCGCGAAACTCCATGTAGGATAATTATCACGGCCCGCCAAACGATCAATTTGAGCAAAACGGGGGTCCGCCATTGTAAGCTGAAAAGTTAATGACGTCGCGACGTATCACGAAATCAATTTGCATCAACGTGATGCCTTTCACTTTATTAATCCTACTTTCCTATTTCTATCCGGGCGTCTGGGCCCATAACCTGTTACAAACTATTTTAGAGTAGGAATTTAGTAAAGAGAAATAAATAAAACAGCTGAGTTAGACAATGGTGCGAACCGCTCAATTTCTTGGAACAGTCAACAGACAGGGGCGATACAATTATTATAACAGACTACATTGACAGATACAGATTACATTGACAGATACAGACTACATAATATTAAGTGGTTGCGTTCAGTTTAACAGTGTTAATTATAATTTTAGGTATGTTGTCAATTATATGTTCTTTTAAATGTTTTAAAAAAAAGTCCATAAAATATTTCGTTCGTTAATGACTTTAATTATATTTTTATTTACCCAATTAGTTTGAGGTGGATTTATAATTTTATTTTTTTTCATATTGCAGTCGTTAATGGTTTTAATTTTATTTTTTTCTATCATATCTAAAATACATTTAGAACATCGTGCTCAACTAGCTTAAAAAGTTTTTCTAAATATTAAAAAGCTTTTGGTATTCGTTCTATCAGGGCATATATTATGCGTAGGTACTTAAAAGGAACAAAAGCCAGGTGAATGATCCCTAAGGGTGCTTTGATAACTACTTAGATCAAAGTAGAGATCAAGTAGTTATCAAATTTCACTTTGACGTAACCATGGCAACCTACACGTGCAAAATCGCCCTTAAACCGATACACTAAATAGTGTAGAAAAATGTATTGTGTAGAATAAAGCTAAAATATTAAACAGAACAGAGAAGTAAGCAAGGGGATGACAGGTCTGGGCGTTACTGCATACGATTTTTTGCGTTTTCTGAGAAGATATACTATGGCAATATATATATATATATATATATTTTTTTACCATAGGAAAGTAGAGATTTCAACGAACTGAAAGCACACCAACTTTTTGAAAAAAGCTGAAATTTTGACGTCAGAATTTTCGATTGAAAATTAGGGTGTTTTTTCGCTATTCATTCAAAATAAGGTGAACAAATAAATATTTTTAATCAAATAAATTACAGCGTATTTGGGACATAGAAAGGTCACCAAATTTCGTTAGAAAATAAAAAATGTGCGTAGTGTACACACGTTAGAAGTGAAACTTCTTTATGACCTTATTTTTTGAAAAATTATCTATATGCAACTAACTTTACAGAAATTGGTTAAATAAAGTTAAATAAGATAAAGTTTAACAAAAGGCTTTTAATATCACAGACTTGAAATTTCATTTTACCTTATTACCACTAAGATTATTACAGAATTTCATAAATTGTAATATAATTTTTAGTATCATTGTTATAGTTATTATAAATTTTTGTTATAAATGGTTTAGAATCTCTTCGAATCAACCGTGGTAGGGACGAGAAAAAGACGCGCGTAACGGTCAAATGTGACGCGTAACCGAAACATGTGACGCGTAACCGAAAAATGTTACACTAAATTTATTTCCAACCCCGATAAAGAAGTTTCACTTCAAAAAATATTTTTGTAAAAGATAAAAACCAAAAACTTGGTTTTTTGAATTTTTCACATAAATTTTGAGGTTATGTGAAAAATGTGTGAATACAAAAGTTTTAGATCTTTTTATTACCTACAACTTTGCCATTTAACTTTCTTCGATAGGACTTGTAGTTTTGCCGGAAATCGAGATAAACCGTTTTTTACCCTTAAAACTCCCCCCCCCCCCTACACCTTCCCGACCTCAGATCGACCGCAATTTATTTTTCCTTTCATTTTGATCATATTCCCCTGCTTTTCTAATGGGTTTCATCCTACTGTAATTTTTTTCACTTTTTATTTATTTTAAAGGCTATCTGCACTGGTCTAAATGCCGTGATACTTTGTTTTTAAACAATTTTAAAACTGCATTTTTTAATATATAAACAATAATTATAAAAAGTACGGATTGTTGATTATTGCAGAATATTTAATGATAACATTAGCGAACATGTCATATAGTACTTACGTCACATTTAATAAAAACATTTAATAGGATCGGGGGCTGCTAGTAACTTAAAATGAAGTGTTTACTTGTTTTCAGAAACAAGATATTAAACACGTTATTAGGTTCCAGAATTAGCATAAATATTAGTCTATTTTAGGCACAAATAGTTCACACGTAATTCGTTGTCCCATTGCGATAGAATTACAGGAAATATCAAAATTAAAGTTCGTTTAAGACTATTTTGGATAATATTTGTCCTTTGTGGGCCTCGCGTTTACTAGACTTTGCCTGACGAAATATTTTTTTCAAATAGTCACTTTAATGTTTTGTTACTGATTATTCTTTATGAGATCAAGCAAGTCCTATTCAGTTCCGTAACCCAGGAACAATGCATCATACTTTGATTGAGTTTGAAATCGTTCATTTTAAATTAACATTATAGTTATATTTGTGATAGTCTGTAGAGATACCTAGATAAAAAAACTTGTGTTAATTAATTAAAACACGCAAGGTGTCTATCGTTAAAAATACTTTAATCATCGTTTAGAGGCTAACAGTGGTTAGTTGAGATGTGGTTAAATAAGTTAAAATAATAAAATTAATGTCTGGTATGTTTATTGTATTTTTATCGATATATTGTATATTATATTTAATTGTATTTTTAAAAAAATTTTCGTAACATTTATGTTTACCTAAATTGTCATACATTTTAGACAAAAGAGTTTGTAACATATAACTGAGATAACAATGTATGATGTGGTAAACTTTAATAAAGTAATAAATAAAAATAGTTACTGTTAGGGCTAGTTGATCTGGTTCTTAGGGTAGGAAATTAAACACTCCAATGATGACTTGATTTACTATATTTCACACACTGACCCTACGTAAAATGTACAAACACCAACTTGAACAAAGGAATGGCCTGTGCGCATGTGTTACCAGATGTTTTATGCCCTCGTCCCCACTCTGACTCGACCTTCCCACTTCGGGCAGTTATTCGAGTCAATTCGTAACATTTCGTAAATAACCGAACGAGGCAATGAGTAATTATTGCACATGCGCACTTGTAGCAAAAGAATATGTTTCATAAATAATAAAAGCTAACATTACTAAAAATATTACTGAAAAATGTATCCGTCATAATGAATTTTTATAATTTAACTATATTATACTGCTGTAAGGAATATAATTTTCTAGATGATTCTGAATTATCATAAGTCTCAGAAGGCTCTAAAATTGGCGGTCTAAAGTGTTTTGGATATCGGTATCAAAAACGATTAACCTGGCTTGATGACCATTCAGAAGCACAAGGATTGTGACTTGGCACCGACTTCCATAAAATGGTCTAACGGGATCGATAATCTACCCCTGGGGGCCTACCATGAACTCTTATTGCGAGCCTATTGACAACCTACAACTGAGATGCATCGCTAATTCGTACCATGACATCGAAAAAACGAGACAGTTTATGTTCCCACGTGACCTTAGCGGTTATCAGATTTCGTTTGTTCAATTTGTATGAAAATCCGTACCATGACCGCTCGGCTGAACCGAAATTTGACAGTTGCGCCTTCCAACTATGACAGAATTAGCGATTCTAAAAAAGTTACTTTTTGTTCACCTTTTTTGTATCGTAATGTCCAAATAATAGTTTAGAACCTATAAAATTCAATATTTGTATTAAAACTTGTTAATAAAGTTAAAATAATAAGATTTATCTACTATGGCTAATATAGGAAAAAATAAATATATTTTTTATATTTCCGATATTTTAGGGTATTTTGAGTTTAGAGTGTGATTATAAATAAATTATTAAAATATAGACGGAGATGAGAAACAAGCCGGCAATGCCCTCCCGACTACCGACTTCGTAGATATTGAGTCTATAATTTACTATAGATTATTGACTTTGATTCATTGAAGATTTCAGTGTACCTACAAAAATTTGCACATTATTCAATAATATTCAATAAATTATTTATGCATATCTAACAAAAACATAAACCCCCAATATAATATCATATTTTACAATAAATAAGAATGCCATATTACTAGTAGATATTTATTATAATAAAATTTTTCCTCACTATGTTCATGAATTGTATTATTCTCCTCTGCTTTTTGTTGTTTAAAAAAACATGGGTATTTTTAAATTTATAATGTGTAAATAATAAGCCATTTAAAAATATTATAATAATAGTATTTATTAAGTTAGGATGACTCCATCAAGATAGAAAAAGATGTCTTCAGGCAATGTTCAATTGGTTATAAACATTTATTCATATAGTCTCTATTTAGCAATTTTGTCAGGTTAAGCTGTAAATAAAATTATTATTATTATTATAGCCTCTTTATTTCCATAATGAATAACATATTAAACAAGTATATCATATGATTAATTATTACATTATACAATGTGCATGCATTAAAAATACAATATTATTATTTATAATCTTTAAATTATATTCCAATCATAATTAATAATTTCAATGTATATAAGTTTGAAATGATAAATAAATTAATAAGAATCTCAAACAAAATTCATTTTTATAATTCATTATAAAGTATCATTAAATCGTTTTGGACCCCTCTACGGGTAAAGGCCTCCTCCATTTTGCTCCACATCTGCTGTCTTTTGCTTTGGTGGTCCAGTTTTCACCAGCTTTTCTTTTTATTCCATCAATCTTTTTGTCGGTTCTCACCAGGTTACCCTTCGTGTCCATTTTTCCTTGTCCATGAGAGCAGTAAGACCCGATCAATTACATTTTTGTCTAAAGCGTCTATTATTTTTGTTGTTTTCCTTATTTCTGTATTTCTCTTCCGATGTTGTCTTTGTATGTTTAGTAGACTCCTTTCCATCGTTCTCTGGCACACTTGTATTTTGTTTTTGGTGTCGTTATTGTAAATCCATGTCTGGAAGCCATATGTAAGACAAGGTATTAAATATGAGTCCATTATTTTTTCTTAAGTTTTAAAATTCTGATTTAAGGGTTTCTTTATTGCTCCAGGATTTATTCCAGGTTATGTTAACTCGTATTTTAACCTAATCGTCGTGTCTTGTCTTTGAGAAAGATACTTGTTGACCCAGGTAAACATAGTTTTAAACATTGTAATGTACTGTTTTTACCTTTATTGGAATAGTTTGGTGGTTCGTCATAATAATAATCTTTCATTTGATAGAAAAGATTTTGCATTGTGCATACATCGAAGTATTTTAGTGGAGATGGAAGGTTGTAGTCACTACCACTACTTACTTTCCTGTGAAGAAAGTATAATTATTTATATTACCTATATGAATTAGTTAACGTATAAATTGAGTTTGTAGAATTTGAAGGAATTAATTTTTATTATAGTAACTTATGATTTTAGAGTAATAAGTTGATTTGTAATATCTTTTGCAAAGCGTTTTATATCAGTAATTCACTTCGTTATAGGGATTTATTTTTAATAAACAAATTTGTGAACAATACTTACCCCATACCATTATTTTATAAGTTAAACAATTTGTAAATATATTTCTAAAACCGAAATTTTCACTTCACTTCACTTTATTTATAATGGCGACATCTGTGTAAATCACAATTCCGCCAATGTCACGTTCTAAGTCTTCACACAGTGAGGATAGATTTGATAATTTTGATAGATTTAATTTTATCTAAGCAGAGTTACCCAAAACAAAAATGACATCACAATAAATACAACACACACAGACATCTAATAATATATACAAGAGGTTAACATTTTACTACAAGGTATGAAGGGGAGAATCTTATTTATAACTTTAATTTATTAACAGAAATAAATTTCCCTAAAATTTTGACGATCGAGCTGGATGGGAGGGAAAGTAGGGAGTTAAGGTTACATGGACGAGGGAAATCTGGAGAAAGATAGTCAAATAACGAGTCATTAATTAAAGAACAGTTAAAAAATATATGGTCTGTCGTGCCCTCGTCCATACCACACTCACAGAGAGAACTGTCTTTAATTTTAATTTTGGCTAGATGAACAGGAGTACAAGCGTGCCCTATACGAAGACGGCAGATTATAGACGTGACCTTTTTGTTTAAAAACTTATATTTAAAAAACCACGGCGAAGAAGGGATTGAATACTGAATATTAGCATAGTGCCTGCCAGTTTTTTCTTTAGAAGATTGCTAATCAATAGTCCAGGATTTTAAAAGGTGGGAGTACGCAAGAGCTGATAGGTCGTGGGCCGAGATGTTGGGATGCTGACAAGATCCGCAGAAAATAGCACCTTTTGCACAAGAGTCAGCAGTTTCATTACCCGCTATACCACAATGACTAGGTATCCACAAAAGTACAATATGAATATCTTTTTTACTACACCTAAACAAAGCTTCTCTTATTTTTAGAATCGTATTACGTTTTTTTTTAGACCTGAATGGATTGGAAAGAATTGCCTGTAAACAGCTGCGAGAATCGGAAAAAATTGTAACTTTATTTAGGTTGTGGGACTCAGCATACAAAACCGCTTCTAGGATTGCAAAAGCTTCACCTGAAAAAACGGAGGTCAATGGAGGAAGTTTAAAGCTCAATACTGTTTTGAATGAAGGGACCCATACAGCCGCACCGATGCACTCATTATTGGGAATCTTGAAAGCATCAGTATACATCGGTAACCAACCCTGCCAGTCTTTTGAAATTTTTTCCAGAAAACAAGTGGAAGCTTGGGTGGATTTTTTTTCAATTCCAAAGTTTAAAATTATTTTAGGATCAAAAATGAGGGATTCATAACTATTTAAAAACAAGGGATTACTAGAGAAACTTTCAACAGGATTAGAAAGACGAGAAAGTTTATTAAAACTGTGTAACAGGCATGGAACATTACCTGTACTAGATGGCATCGTGAGATTAGATAAGCGACGTAATTTGGACAAGATGGAATGTGAAGAGTATTGAAGGACTTTGATGAAGAAGCGGTCACTTAAAAATTGTCTACGTAAATACAGGGGGGGGTCAACACATTCTATTTGGAGAGCATTGATGGGAGAGGATTTCATAGCACCAAGGATGATGCGTAAAGATTTCGATTGAATTTTGGAAATTTTATCAAGGGCTTGCTTGTTGCCAGGATCTAAAAGGAAGGTGCCATAATCAAAATGACTTCGTACCACAGCATTGTATAAAAGCTTTTGCGAGTAGGGGTGTGCTCCCCACCTCACACCAGATAATGAACGGAGAACATTAACACCTTTCTCACTTTTTTTAATCACATGGTTAAAATGAGGAACACCGTTTAACTTTGAGTCTAAAATAAGGCCTAAAAATTTTACTTGCTTACAACACGATACCAAGGACCCTTTATATGAAATGTTACACCGTGGAACCTTGTATTTTGTAGTAAACGTGACCGCCGAACATTTGGGCACAGAAATAGAGAGACCATGATCATTTAACCAATCACCCAAATAATCCAAAGCCGAATTTAGGCGTGATGATGCCTCTTCAATAGAATTTGATGAAAAGTATAAGGCTACATCGTCCGCGTATTGAAGAATCTGACAGAAGGAATTCACAACAAGCTCCAGGTCATAGGTGTAAATGTTGTACAGAAGAGGACTCAAAACAGAACCTTGAGGTAAGCCCCTCCAAATAGATCTAGGAGACAGCTCCGTATTTTGAGACCTTATAATAATATAACGATTCGAAACTGCATTGCAAACAAAACGTACCAACTTCTCAGGAATACTCAGCTGAAGCATTTTTTGCCTGAGCACCGGAACCAGCACGTGGTCATACGCAGATGCGATATCCAAGAAAACACCCACCAGGAACTGTTTCTTTTTAAAAGCAATGCGAATGTCGGTCGTTATTATACTTAGGCTATCCATCGTACTTAAGCCTTTCCTGAAACCAAACTGGGATTTTGCAAAGATATTGTTACTTTCACAAAAACATTCTAAACGAAATTTAATCAAATGTTCCATAATTTTTAAAAGGGTAGAAGACAAAGCAATAGGTCTGTATGAAGAGAAATCTGATGGATCTTTGCCAGGTTTTAGAAGCGGAATGACGATTTGTCTGTTCCACGATTCAGGAATAATTCCAAGATCGAAAAAACAGTTTACTAAATCAAGAAAGTACCTCTTAGTGCCTAATGAAGAATTTATGAGGAATGAATAAGGGATTCCATCTTCTCCAGGGGAAGAGTCAGAGAGACCATTTAATGCTTTGTTAAGTTCTTCCAAGGAGAATTGACAATCTAGATTGTTTGAAGAGGGGATGTAAGAATTATACTTATAAGGAAGACAATCATAAAAAGGGACAGATGGAGGAGCCAATTTGTCGGCAAAGGAGGTAATCCAGCTAGACGGATCATTAAAAGGGACATCATAAGAATTGAGGGAACAACGGAATCTTCTGATCTGCCTCCAAACAACAGACGAAGGGGTACCAGGGCACATGCTCTCACAGAACTTATGCCAACCAAGACGTTTCTTATTATTAAGTAGTCTGCGAGCAGCTGCAGAAGCTTGTTGGTAGACTAAAAATTTTTCCAAGGTCATGCAAAGACTGTATGACCTTTCTGCCGTTTTTCTTTTTCGAATCATCTCAGTACATTCGGAATCCCACCAATGAGGGGAAATTTTCCTTTGTGTAGAAGATTTGAGTGGAATATGTAAACTGGCAGATGAGGTGAGGGAGTTGACAAAATCATTGTATGAAGATAAGCAGTTTTCAGCAGAGACTACGGGGAGCGCAGCTATCTTAGAGTCAATAGAAGATGAAAAGTCTGACCAATTGGCCTGATTCAGTTTAAATTTTAAAAGAGGGGAAGGGCGAGTAACGCTCCTTAAATTGGTTGGGAGATCAATTAAAATGGGGAAGTGGTCACTCCCACAAGTGCTCTTAAAAACACGCCAGGATAGAAAAGGGAAAAGATCAGGAGAGCAAAGTGATAAATCCACTGCGTTAGCGGGATTCTGAGATGGAAGACTCCTTCTCGTAGGACAACCATTATTCAAGACACTTATGTTTATATCATCGAGTAAATCTAGTAGAAGGGACCCAAAAGAATCTGAGGAATGACAACCCCAAGAAACATGGTGGGCATTGAAATCACCCAACATGACAACCGGAGGAGGAACCGAAAGGATAATAGAACGTATATCAGAAATGAGGTCGATGTGGGGGTGGGGAATATAAACAGAAATAAACGAGATATTAAAAGCTCTCATAGCAACAGCATTAATACCATCACAATGAGGAAGAGATAATGAGTGGAAGGTGAGGGATCGGCTGACCAAAAAGGCACAGCCAGCATAGCCATCATCCCTGTCATCTCGGAGACATCGATACCCAGAAACCCTAAAGCGGGAACCCGGCAATAACCAAGTCTCCGAAATGGCTAGAATAGATGGAGCGAATTTATTGATAAGAAAGGTTAATTCTGATTTTTTACTGCGAACACTGTTACAGTTCCACTGAATTACTAAATTCGCAATTTTTGGTGACGACTGAGTGGAGCAAATTAATTTTTTGGGCAACGTGGGACGGTATGGGGATGTCATCATACTTGGATAGCATGTTACAAATGACTGCCCATAAGCAGTCGAGAAGATTTTCATTTGGGGATACTTCATTGTTGATAAGGGAAGGGGAGCTTACGGCACAACCATTGGGTAAAGAGGAGGGTAAATTGGAAGTAATGGCCTCATGGGCCGCCTTATCAAAGGATTTTCCTGATGTTGGTCTAGAGCGAGGAGGGAGAAATACAGTTTTCCTGTAAGATGTAGTCTGACGGGAATCTTGGGAAGGTAAAGTAATGGGCTGGGATAAAGAGGAGGGGGTTGTTTTAACAGAATCTGCAAAAGTTTTGCCACTGATAGGTCTAAACCGAGCCGATGCTTCGATATAAGAAATGCTCTCTTGAGACATACAACTCTTTATATTTTTTTGTCGATTATGTTCAGGGCAAGCTTTGTTGGTCGCAAAGTGTGAGGCAGTACAAAATAAACATAATGACTCTGTTTCAGGGATATTACACTCATCACCAGAATGGGCTAGACTACAACGAAAACACCTAGGCTTCGATCGGCATTGTGACTTTACGTGACCAAATCTACAACAGTTAAGGCACTGAATTGTAGGGAGTTGGTACGTTTCAACGCGGAGGGAACTATGACAAGAGAATATTCTCTCAGGAAGGGTTTGACCTTGAAAGGTTAGAACCACAGTTTGCGTTGGTATCCAATTAATTTGACCATCGGAGTTTGTCTTGCGGTTAAGGCGTCTGGCCTTGAGGACTATACCAGTACCTTCGGGAACTTCCAAAGTTTCGACAAATTCCTGCATCGACCAATCAGCTGGGACACCTCTCACAAGGCCCATACGGGAAACATTATAATTAGGAATCGTAACAGAATAGTTGCTGGAAGGTACAATGGGATTAGACACAAAATTATTAGCATCTAAGCCCGACTTAAACTCAACAGATATTCTATTACGTCCCACTCTCTTAACACCATCTCGAACAATGTTGGGTATTTTATTTTTTACCAGGAAATGACCAAATTTAATTGGGCGGATTGATGTACCAGCGGATGGGTCAGATTCAGGGCAAGAAATATGGACTAAAAAAGGGCCCTTGTCATTGACAAGGTATGACTTGGGAGAGCCAGTGAGTGATGGATGGGAGTAAAATCCTGGGTTGACGTCATCAGCAGATGACCGGACATCAGTCATTGGTTTTTTGGAAGGTTCCACTAAACTTTCATGGACAGTATCGAGTCTGCGCTTGACACCAGGTTGGGGAAGCGGTGGGGTGGATAAATCCATTGATTCCACCGGAGAAGAGACCCTATCCGGAGGATCAGGGGGGTGTAATTAGTTGATGTTATTAATTAACCACCACCAATAGGATAAGTCAACTTATATTCATTAAACTACGAGAAAAAATAGAAAATACTAAATAATGATATCCGAAACACGTGTAAACACTTATACCCGCAACGACGGAATCCAACCGAAATTTTGTAAACACCAAATAATATTGAAAGCTCCTATTAAAATTTGAAAGAAACGTTTAAAAATAATAAGTGTCAACTGTCATAGCACCAGAGAACTTTCCGTTTAAAATATGTCAAAATGTTTTATATAAAATAAATATATATATTAAAACATAATAGCTTATTGTGATTGATGAATTATTTAAAATAATTTTATATTTTATTTATTTTCATAGAAACATCTGTCGAAGTAAGTTTGCAGAAACCACAAACAAAATTATCGTTCTTTCATTCGGTTTTGCGATGCTAATACGTTTCAGCTTATAGGCGGTCATGGTACGAAAAAATGCTATTGATTTTAGGTACCTAAACTCCGCTGCATCTCAACAGGATTGTTTTAAGAAAGTTCATGGTAGGCCCCCTGTTATAATAATTGACTAAACGTATAGTACATTATTATTAACCACTTGGGCCGCCGCGCCGGTACCAGCGCTATGACTATCATTTTTCTTTTTTTCATTTCGTAATAAGACCCCTGAAGAACCGCCATACTGGTACAAATTACCCACTATTTTGTGTCACTATCTCCCCGGCCTATAAATTCAGTTGTCATATGGAATATTTTTTTATGTTTCCTAAACTTGTGTTAAGCTTTTAGCCGAGATATTATTGACTCCGCATGCAATATGGCTACTCCTTTCGTAAGAATGATTATTTAGGCGTTTAAGGGTCGATTCGACCAAACTTCAATTTATACACGAGTAACTATACCACGAATAACCTATTCCATGATTTTAATCTCGAGTAAATCCATAGTCGTTTGTCCACGTAATCGATAGTATAATTGCGCTAGGAATAACAATACGCGAATAGCAAAGAGAATGGTTAACGAAAATAAAACTCGGCAAATAAATGTTGTTCTACAACGGGACAGTGTAAGAACCAACATCATCATGCCAACTCGATTTTGCCGTATTATTTTGTGAAAAAGTAGCTTTTAACAGGTGTCAAACGCCAACAAAAAGTTTTTATTTGTTGTTTGTTTGAGTTGAATTTCATTATAATATTATAGAAAATAAAAGATCTACAAATAAATAAATAAATAATAAATTGTTTAAACATTTCATTATACAATGCCAGACTATAAATTTAGTACATTGGGTTGACTTGAAATTAAAACACAGAATACATATTTGTGAAATGACAGAAATCAGCTGATTGGACTGACTGACGACATTAAATTATTCTAGGAATAGCTGTTATTCCGTGCGAAACGGCGGTATAGTAATAATCCCCGAATAGGCCCACTATTCTTAGAATTTGTAGATGGTAAAACGTAAAATTTATTTACTCTAGATTAACTGACGATTTATTCTAAGATTAAGATTTACTCTTGTTTGGTCGAATCGACCCTAACTAAAGTACTGTCTTTTCCATGCAGCGTAAAACCAAATTGACAAAAAAAAACACAAAAGAGAATTTTAATTCAAAGAGTGATTGAGACTGATTTTGTTTATGGATAATGTGTGTTATATTAATATTTAACTAAAGTCTTAACGGCTATCATGTTTATCATAATTTGTCGTAGATTTTATTTAGTTAGAAGTTGATTATTTTGTATATAATTGCCATTAATAATAATAAAACCGAGTTTTATTTTACTAAACCTGTTTCAAGCACCAGTCTCTCAGTATAATACATAGCTTTAAGCTTATTGTCAAGTTTATTATTAATTAAATTATTATTTTTAAATAAGAATACGAAATCACGTAACATTGTCGTTGTCGTTATATATTTTTATAAGCATGCCAGACACAATATATCTGAAACGGTTCAAAGAAAAAAAAAACTATACGTATTGCGAGTTGTTGTCTCTAACAACAAAGTCAAGTATCTCAAAAGAAATAAAATAATAATAATAAATCGTTTAAAATAATGGCTTACTAAACAGTCTTACATTTGAGATCTCTAGTAATTAAAGTTTCCTTTGCCCATCAATAGACTTAGAATGAAATTTAATATATAAACTAGTCCAACAAA
The DNA here is from genome assembly GCF_905475465.1 of Pieris napi. NCBI lineage: Eukaryota > Metazoa > Arthropoda > Insecta > Lepidoptera > Pieridae > Pieris > Pieris napi. Next base: position 139,651 of record NC_062258.1, on the reverse strand, counting down.
AGCATTTTATGGGAAGCCAAGCAGGAATTAAAGAACAAACAAAACTATAAATACGTTTGGTTTAAAAACGGTATGGTTCGTGCAAGAAAAGATGATAACACGAAAATAGAAAACTTAAGATCTATATTGGATATACAAGTGTTAAAAAAAAAGACAGAATGTCAATTAACTGCCCAAATTAAATTGCATATAAATTATTATTATTAATATGGATAGTTTAACTAGTGATATTTGTGAATTAGAAGACTGTATAAACATAAATGATTTCGTGATTAAAATACCCAGCAAACATTTAAATCTGTTGTGTGTACACATAAATATAAAGTCAATCATAAAATATTTTGCTAGCCTCGAGCAATGTATATATGCGGCTAACACTATTGACGTTATTGTTGTTACAGAGGTTAACATATCTGACAGAATCAGTTGTTTGTACAATTTAAATGGATATCAAATGTTCTTAGTTTATGTAAAAAAGAAACATAAATTTAGTATACAAATTGTAAAAAGCCAACATTTCGAGAATATACTCTTTACCATCACAACTCAGACGAAATACACTGCGCATATTTGTGCTATTTACCGCCCACCTAGCCTAAGCAAGAGCCTGTTTATTGACGAACTTCATAATATCATTAAGAGTAACTGCCAGAAAAATATAGACTTGTATCTATTGGGGGACGTTAATATAAACCTAAAGCTAGACATTCCTATAAAACATAAATATTGCAACACATTACACAGTTTAGGCCTTATGTGTGGGATCACAACATACACTAGGGCAGAACTATACAAAGGAATCGTTACAAAATCATGCATAGATCACATATACGCTCGATCCCAAACACACGACCTATACACTGCAGCGGTTGGCACAAAACTAGCGGACCATCGAGTGATCGTGCTCGCTTGCACTAAAGCACAGCTACAGGATGTTCCAACATATAAAACATTAATTGACAAAAATAAATTAACGACCCTTCTAGAGCAAATTGATTGGAAGCCGACAATAGAAATGAAGAGTCCTATTGGCATATACAACTTCATACAAAATAACATAACTCAAGCATATAAAAAATCAGAATATACAGTTAAACTTAAATCTAACACTCATCGAAACAGTAACCATTGGATTAATAATAGAATTATTAAAGCATGTCATTACAGAGATAAACTTTTTACTCAATATTAAACAAAAATATAATAAAACCAGAAATTATGTCAATAAATTAATAAACAAAACTAAAAATAAAACACTTAGAACCAATATAGAAGCTAATAAAAACAATCTAAAAAATCTATGGGATATATTAAACCAATTAACAGGAAAAATTAAAACATCCATTGACGTACCAGCTATACAAAACTCATTTGAAAATCAAAATGTTACGTGTAAAGATATTGCAAATAATTTTGCAACTACCTTCCACAATAGTATCAGTAATATTGCAACCAACTGTGTAAATCCACTGTTGGATACAAATTTATACCGGCGAGCAGAAAATACTAGTATGAGATTTCAGTCAGCAGACCCTAAATCTGTTGCAAAGATAATAAAATCATTAAACGACAAAAAATCTCCAGGCGCAGATAGAATACGAACTATAGACATTAAAATGTTATGCAATAAAATAAACGTAGCCATAGCTAATCTTATTAACACGAGCATTTACACTGGACAATATCCTAATTTATTAAAAACAGGTATAGTACGACCAATATACGAAAATGGTAGCAAAAAAAACTACAATAATTATCGTCCAATAACTATACTGCCAACAATCAACAAAATAATTGAAAAATACATATGTGGACAAATTCAAAGTTATTATAAAAAACACAATATTCTTTCTAACAAACAATACGGATTTCAACCAAATAAAAACACCACACAATTACTATCCGCATTCACAGATCATATTTATAAGCACTTAAATAAAAAGGATCATGTCCTGGTAGTGTTTATTGATTATAGTAAGGCATTCGACACATTAAGGCACAGCGTAATCCTACAAAACCTAAATGACTGCGGAGTACGAGGAAACCTGCTCAAGTGGTGTAAAAACTATCTGCAAGATAGAACTTATCGTGTTAAAGTGTGCAACGAAGAAAGTTTCCCAATATCCATAACAGAAGGTACGGCTCAGGGCTCAGTTATTGGACCCTTGCATTACCTTACCTACGTTAACACATTACCTAACATAATAAAATATTGCCAGATATTCCAATTTGCAGACGATACATGCCTAGTAGGGGCCATGCCGCTGGGGCTAACATACAAGAAGCAGAAACAAAGCTACAATCTGATTCAATCGATACATTGGCTAAATGGTCCCACGACGTGGGACTTGTACTAAATCCGAATAAAACAAAGTTCATGCATATCCGATCCAGTCACAATCTAAGCGCACGTACACCCCACTTAATCTTACACAACCACATTTGTGCACATTCCTATAACTCGTACCCCATCAACTGTAACTGCAACGCCTTAGAATTAGTTCATAACCACAAATACCTGGGGCTTACAATAGATGACCGAATGTCCTGGAAAATGCACATTAATTCTGTCTGTGAAAGGCTAAGAGCGATACTTGCCAAATTCACTATAATAAAAAAAAATACCTCTCAATACTCTGCTACTGCTATACAAAGCACTAGCAGAATCTATTATAACATATGGACTTACAAGCTATGGGAGAACATGCAAAACTTATCTTAATCAAATATTTTCATTACAAATACGTATTTTAAAAGCAATTGCTCCTTACAAAATAAAATCACAATATAAAGAAGACTATAGAAAGCTATTTGCATTTTTCAAAATTATACCTATACAAGAGAAAGTGCAGCTAGCATTATTAAATGAAAACTACTTTACAGACAATTACCTTAAAACAACTAAAACTCACTATCACTATACAACACGTAGAAAATTAAAAAACGAATTTCTTTTACCAAAATACAATAATTTATATGGGAAAAAAACATTAGACTATATTATTCCAAATCTATTAAACTCGTTACCGGCTGCGCTATTTGCTAATGTAACAGGAAACAATATCAAATTTAAATTAAAAAATTACTTTATAAGTCAAACAATTACAAACTATGCATAACTAAAAGTAGGACGTCGTCATTTAGTTCATGTTCGAATATGTAAATTCGAATACACATCCTGTATTCGAATGAGAATTTCTCGTCAAGAACAGGTTTCTTGCATCGGCTGTGGAGCGTCATTGTATCAATTGGTATATGTTGTTCGTGCAATTTTTATGGTTTATTGGTGGGGTTGTTATATTGTATAGTATGTCACTGGCCTGAGTGTGTAATAGGTTAATTATTTAAATATGTTCGACGACCTGGTGGACGGAAAAACTGTGTCCAGTTTGTGTTTCCACCACGCCAGCTTCTTTCTATTAAGGATCATGTATAGAATAAATAAATTAAAAAAAATTAAAAAAATAAAGTTTCATACAATTTTTATGCACGTTTAAATTTTTATCGCAGTAATCCGGTTGCAATTATTCTACAACATATTCGTTGCATATTTATACTTTGTTAAGATAAAGGGAAAAGGGATTTTCCTTTTCATTTGATTCATTGTTTGAATTTAGACCGTTTCTTACATTTCTATTCTAAGAATAATTTTTTGTATAAAATCCATAATACGATATTTGACACTAAGATTTGAAGGTGGTATTTACAAACGTATCAAGTTAAAAATAACGATACAAAAATTTCAACACGACATTTTATTTTTTATAGAACAGGGGGCAAACGGGTAGAAGGCTCACCTGATGGTAAGTGATACCGCCGCCCGTGGACACTCTCAATGCCTCAATGGCAGGCTCGCGAGTAGTGTTGCCCAAATGCAAGACCAAGACGAGACTTAGGCCAGTCTTGGTATTGTCTTGCGTCAATACACCTGGTCTTGGTATTGGTATTGCGCTCTCAGTCTTGGTCTTGGTCTTGATCTTGCAGCAAGAGTCTTGCAAGACTTGCAAATACCTATTAAAATCTCCAATCCTCATGGCCTAGCGGTCTTATTAAGTGGCAGCTAGGTGAGGGGTACCGGGTTCGATTCCCGGTTCGAGGGCAAGTTTTAATTTAATTTAAATTTGTTCTCGGCCTTTGGGACGGTTGTGCGGTACCGGGCGAGTGCCTAAAACCGTACATGGAAGACATGGTCGAATTTCTAAAGCAAAAAGCACGAATTATAAAAATCTTATACTTGACGCTGGCTAATGCAAAACTGTGCCAGAGCCATTAAAAAAAACGAAATAAATACCTATTAGCCTATTGCTATTTGTGGGGGCTTGCGGGCTATCCTGGAGCATTCACCAATGTACAATGTTCATCAACCAATAATAGCAGGCAGGCTACAGGCAGTGTGTTGAGATTAGCAGATTTCATTACAGTGTGCGTAGGTACATTTTTTAGGCAATTTGTCGTACTCGTGACTGGCGCGCTTTGCTACGTAAGTACTGTCGTTAAAGTATGTGTAAGTAAGAAACGATGTAGGTACCTACTACAACAAAATTGTATTCCTTAGAAAAATAATCGTCGTACCTACACGACGATTTTTTTTATTTATTTAGTAAATCATCGCTGAAGACAATAGTCGCTACTAGAGTAGGTACGATAGATTGATAAACCGACACTGCTAATCTCGAATGTATATTTAAAAAAATTTAAAACAAAATGCGTAAAGCAATATGACGTGCAGCTTTTTCACGTTTCAAGTTTGTTAAAATCACCCACTTCCAATTTTGCAGTGCAATGTCCTTTAAAAAGGTATAATAGGTAATAATAATATAAACTAGGTATATTTTACTACTTACAACAATTTTTATAAAATCTACCTATCCTTACGACTAAATTCTTCCTTGCGAGGACAACATAATCTATTTGCGTTCGTTCTGAGCACCCGGAAACTTATTTTATTCTTTAGAACATGGGCACTGGCGGCGACCTTTGACATGAAAGCGACGGCGGCAACAGAAAGTCTAGAAGCGGACTAAATTTTTACCTATTTTGGTGGAGTTGTCAATGTTGGCATTAGCACAGAAAAATAAAATTAAGTAAACACAACGTTTATCCACTTTTTAATAACTAGGTATCCACGATAGAATATTTTTTCTACTAATTTCCTAAGTACTCAGTCTAAATATCCTTTTCATAATTTTTGTTTTTTAATAATTAAAATAAACTTATGGAAAGCATGGCATATACACTTTTCAATCTTGCTGCTCACATTTTAGTACCTAGGTCTCACTCACTATCTATCATTTACCGATATTAACAATGATTATTTCGAAATCAAAATATTCGCAATTCAATAGATAGTTATTAATTATCATCTCGCCCGACAGCTTTTAACGCTGTAGTGTTCGAATTCAAGCCAGTCTCAGAGCATTCAATTTATACCTACATACTGCTGAGACATCTTCAAGGTCATTTAATTTTATACTCCTGTACCAACCCTACCAAAATAGGTAAAAATTTGTGTGCGTCTGTCCGTACTATTTGTCGGCGAATGCGGCGCTCAAACAGTGTCAAATGCTGTGATACACTTGTTGCAAACCGCGGCGTCTTTGTCGGTAAATTATCAAATAAGTAGGTATAATAAACCGACCGACCAGCGGTTAGCGATAAAGTTGAAAATCTGATAAAGAAATTTGACAGATTGTAGTAGCTTGATGTGCTGGCGTCTGTACCGTAATATTGGCTGCCATAGAAACTTACTAGACCTACTCGACTCGCTGTTAGTTTTAAATTTTGCTAAATATAAGAATAATATAAACTTTGAAACATAAGTTTCACAACTACATGATGTTTATATAATTTTGTTAGCTATAATTTTAAGCACATACCAACCTACGAGTACTAACGTTAGATCTGCACATAAGACATAAACAAGCATAACATATTATTATAGGTAGATACCTACAGGGTATGAACTTTGCTAGAAAGTTATTCTAGGTAAATTTTATCACATGGGATGGTGGGAACAGATTTGGGAGTATTAACACGCTACCTACTTGATAAATTGTTGAAATATAATAAGTACTAATACTACCTAATCAATACAATACCTTTCAGGGTGCTTTCAGACGAGCGGCACATTGCCAACGGTAAATACAACTGCAGCCCTTAGTTTAGTGTTATAATACGGTTTTGATACTGGGTAACGTCTCTCAAAATCGGGATTGAAACCAAATACCTACTTAATAACGCCCAAATCTCAGTTTGTCTTAACTGCAAGACGCAAGAGTCTTGCAGGTATAAGTATTGTCTTGTTCAAGTCTTGCAGGCTTCAGTCTTGGTATTGGGCAACACTACTCGCGAGTGCGTTGCCGGCCTTTTAAGAATTGGTATCTTTTCAACATATTTTTGTTACTAAAAATTCTCTGAACTGTGTTGATTTTTTTGACAATTGACTCATTAGCGGTATGTCAAATAAGCGTAAACTACACCACAATATTGTAACAAATGACACTATAATAGTCTAGATAAAATTAGTGAGATTTGGGCGAAGCTATAATATTATACTAGCTGCCCCCGCGAACTTCGTTTCTCCTTTAAATGTGATTTTACTTAGCCTACCTTTTTAGTATGGTATGGTTCGTACTTCTTTGATTTTATGGAATGACAACTTCTTATTTCTGTGTATTTTTCTCTATATAAACCTCAGAGTTCAGGTCATAAGATTTTAATTAACAAATAAAAAATAGGGGTTGATCGTAGAGGGGTGAAAATTAGGGGTGGTATGTATGCTGTATCATAAAAAAATTAAAAACAAAAAAATTGCCAAAAAATTAAATGTTCGGAATGGAGAACCCTTAACACTTATTATTATTATTTATTTATTTTGTAAACCTACAGCTAACATAAATTATATACAATAACAAACAGTTACATTAAAAATATAGCCAAATATGGAATACAATAAAACATTACACATTACAAAATAATACATTTAACTACAAAATGGTTCATGAATTTATAAAAGGAAACAAACAAATAAAAACTATTCAATACGTTTATCTAAGTGGTACCATTTGGTTGTGTTGTATGATGTTGTAAAAGTGAGGGTAAGTACGTGAAGGTGTGTTTGTGGGGTATGCTCATGATGCAGGTGATTTTGCGCTATGGATATTCTTAATACTTCTTTTAATCATATTCCGCGACAGCTTAAACAGGTCAAGGCTTAAATATTGGTCGTTGTATGTCCGGGCTGCGCGATACAAAACTGAGTTCACGTTCACACAAGAAAAGCACGATTACGAGTCTGGTAGGCAGGAACAAGGAAGGGCAATTTTTCTAGAAGGGAGCTACAATTAATTTTATTTGAGATGATGTCATGTAGTAGCAATAAATCATATTGTTTTCGTCGAGAGTCTAAAGTATTAATTTTAAAATGTTCACAGGCGTCATTATATGTATTAAACTTATTGTAGGTCTTATAGGAGATAAATTGTATGAAGTCTTTTTGGATCTTTTCAATTTTTTCTTTGTGTACAGTGTAACTAGGGGTATGACAAATAGATAGTAGCCGATTCTCAGACCTACTGAATGTGCATAAAAAAATTGATAAAAATCGGTCTAGCCGTTTCGGATGAGTATGGTTACTAACACTGTGACACGAGAATTTTATACATAAGCTGTTAATATTCCTATCAATTTTAATTACTGCAATACTTTTCATGACTTTTACATTTTAATTCAAGGCTTAACAATCGGATTAATGCCTGGCAAATTAATTTTTAGTGTTTCTTATACTTTAATAACATAATATTAAAATTACAAACATTAAAAAATACTTTGAAATTTTTATAAAAAACAACGTAAAATCACGTCTGGCACATAGTAAGCATTGTCAAAAATGTCTGGCAATAAAAAAAGTATGTCAGGTAGACTTATTTAAAAACGAAAAATTAAAAATTACGCTTCTTAAAATTCTTTTAAAAAGCAGGATTATTACCTGGACAGGTACAGGATGCGCACTAATGAACGCAACCGCTACCGCCAGCCAGATAGCCCAGACTCTAACCGAAAGTGCAAGAAGGAAGACATATCACAAAATCAGCTGACCTAAAATTCTTTCTTTTCAAACGTTGCTACCTCCGTACTATTATGTAATGGTTAAAAATAAAGCGTTTTATAAAAAGGTATTGCGAACAGTAGGCATTAACATAAACTCCCACGCAGCTACTGATCTTTTCACAAACTGTCACTGCGGTTTGCATAACCCTGATCTAAGCCTGATGAATTACTTAATCTTAGTAAAGTGTGAGAACTGAAAAAATATATATTCTTAATTTCTAGACTTTAGTTTCATTTGTTCTCTGTGTACATTGTAAATTGTAATCGGATTAAATGTCAATAGTTAAAGGCAATTTAATATAACCGTATAAATAAAATATACCTTAATAGGTATAAATATCATTATTGCACTATTGTATAAAATTGGTAGCTAAATCGTAAGTCGCGAGCGATAAAGCGATTTTGCTAAAGCCGATAAATACAAGGTTTATTTTAATAGGCACGGTAATTCGTACAAACGTAGCCAAACACTGGATAAATACCAAATACACTTAGCACTAGATAGCACTTTCACATCATACGCTTAAACGACACTCGTTTTCACGAAGTGATGAGACCGCGCGTGTCTGTTAACTGCAGTACACTAGAATACACTAATAAAGTATTGTATGCAAGTAATTGTACTATCCGCTAGCCTCAACATTTTCCATTCACAATAGCTGCAATTGATACAGGGTTTTTAAATATAAAAACGTGTAAATAACGAAGGTGACATACCAATTATTTTTATATTTATATCAAATCTATAGGTTACCAATAGCTTGGCGCAGGTTTCTATGAGACTAAAAAGTGAAAGTTCCTAAGCAAAGGTTGCATAAAGTAAAATTTTGTCGTATATAAAGTACGATACACCCATTTTCGTCTAGACAAACGGTATGAGCAGAGCTTTTATTAAATTTTTTCGTATCCTCAACTAATGCTGTCCAGCTGACGCACATCCGACTCAATTACTTTCTCTCTTCATTCCTTCATAATATTTATACGGGTTGCTAACGTCCTTTTTTGTCTTTTAATATCCTACATTTTACGATGAAATTTTCAGTTGAAATTGTCAGTTAAAAAAAAATAGTTTCCAAAATCACGCAAAAATAAAGATTTACTTATATATATGATATACATATCTAGAATATTAAAGTTACTTACAGTAATGCCTCATGGTAGGGGTATTTCAGGATGTCTGAATCACCAGCACCAATTTTTAGTCTAGATAAGAAAATAAATAAATTGAGTATCAAAATATAATAATAAAATATCATCGCTCTTGGCTAAATTTAACAAATTCTCAATTGAGCTTTTGTATTAAATTTCCAGTGGCAAATTAAGTTGAGGCTTACCTAGATAGCTTTTTGTACAAAGCTGTACCATTAAACTGTACAATTACTTACCCATGCTATTAAATGTTACGATGGAAATTAAATCATATTATTGCTCGTGTTATTTTGCTTTTGTTGACACAAAAAAATGTAATTTCTGACAGACTTATTGAATTTCTTTATTCAATGTTGACATATTTTATCTTCTTTTTGTGATGGACAGTTACACATCCATAGAACACAATTGTTACTGTACATCACTTAATATCGTGATATTCTACTTCTTATCAAGTAATGACATAAAAATATTTAAAAACTAATTAGAACTTATAGACAATTTATGAAATACTGTTTTTTTATATTTTTATTGGTATTTATTAGATCTTTTTAACCAGTTAATACTAAAAATTAAACTATCAACATTCATAATAATACATTTATTAAAACATCTATAATCTTATACAATAGAATTTATGAATCAAATATCTTTTATAATCATTATACAATATCTATAAGGCAATATATTATACTTGTTTATATGCATTATGGCCAATAATTGAAGCTTTGCCTTCAGGAATGATACTTGGAGATCTTACACAGCCATATTTATCGAAATTTTTGGGAATGTTAAACACGTTTTCAATAGTGGCATATTCAATTCTAATAACCATTATTATTAAAACATCAGTAGATTTGGCCAAAAATAGCTCATTTTTTATGTCCTTTATTAAAAAATACTTAATCATGTTACACTACTTTAAGCACTAATGCCTCCTGTCTTTGTGAATAAGGTTCTTTTTTTAAATTAACTTATAACTTGACCATGGTCCGTCCATCAGAATAACAGAGTACACAAGAGTTATGTTTAAGAATCGGGTTACCATCTTTTTCAAAGCAATATTTTGGAGTAAGTATGATATTATATAAAAGGCCGAATTTTTATGGACGATGCTTTTTCTCTGGTTTGTGTGCGAATGTGATTTGGCGCCGCGGTCCATTCATGTGAAAGTGTGGATAGTGCTCTAGTTCTCTTTTTTCGACGTTGATTCCTGATAGGTCGGGGGTTGATCCTGTAAAAAAAAATTGTTCTTAAAAATAATGTTGCATCATAAGCAAAAGCAAAAAGTATCAATATTAAAGGATTCTATAAATTATTTAGTAAGAATAATTGGCTATATGACATTATATTTAAGTTTTAAAACAATAATAAAACCTAACCTAAGGTACAATAACATAATACATCGATTTTAAGACAATTTAGAAAATACTAAGCCGCATTCTATATATAAGAGTGTCAAGAATAAAAAAAGTGAAAAACAAACTTTTTTTCTAAATCACTATAGATACATTTTAAATAGGATAACATTTTTAAGCTATTGCATAGCTTCTATCGCGGGCCTTGAGCGTGGAGACCGAATCCAGACACGATGACGTAACGTGACGTCTCACATCGGGTGCAGCCGGTACGCGTTAGAGTGAGACCGACTATATAGGCGTGTTAGGCTGAGTCCGGTAGAGTGGTAGATTACGGAATTAATATCAAAGAAAAAAAAATACTGCATGAATAAAAAATTAATAAATAATTATAATTGCATAAGTTGATAAAAAATGCTATGCAATAGCTTTACCGCGGCAGTGTCCGAGTGCCACACATTTTTTTTTTAATTTTTGTCTCTTCCTTTGTAAGTTAACGCATGGCAAAGGTCCACGCCTTTCCCGGTTTTTTATCCTAATCTGATTTTTATTTTTATTTGCCGCGCGGGCGGCTTTATATATATTTTTTTTATTGTTAGTAGGCCTACCATCCCCGGCGACTAACGCCCCGGGGCCGAGGAAGCTAAGCTAAAATACAGCTTGAAGTTTTTATTGAAGTAAAAAGAAATATATACATTGGTTGTGGATTAGGTGGTTGAGGGTTGGTTTTGCTATTTGATACAATTCTTTTCCCTCAACCACCTGAACAGAGTCCGCGTCTTAAAACTAGTAATTATGTATATAAAGTGAAAGTAAATTTTTTACAAATTATTTGTGCTTAAACAGTAGAATGTTTTACTACGAAGTAGTAGATGTAAAAGTGGTTCTATAATAATTCAAATAATAAATTGTGTTTATAATTATGCAGGTATTAAGAATTGAGCGCGGGTAAGTTGTTGAGGGTCGGTTCAGCTATTAGATACAATAACCTTCCCTCAGCCGCCCAATTTAAGTCCGCTTCTTAATACCAACACTTGTATTGAACAGAGAAAAAAGTTTAACCTATACATCATCGTTAGGTAATATAAAACAGTTGATATAAAACTAAATTTAAACAGAGATAGGCTTTAGTGATTGTGCTTATAAATAACTATGCGGGTGTTTAAAGTTGGACATGGGTAGGTTGTTGAGGGTCGGTTCTGCTATTAGATACAATAACCGACCCTCAGCCGCCCGGTTTAAGCCCGCTTCTTAACACCAACATTTAATATTACACAGAGAAAAGCTTTACATTATTAAACATAGGAAAGTTTTACGTTTACATATACAGTTGATATAAAGCTGAATTTAAACAAGGATGAGCTATAATTAATTGTGCTTATAATTATGCAAGCGTTTAGAGTTGGACACGGGTAGGTTCTTGAGGGTCGGCTCTGCTATTAGATACAATAACCGACCCTCAGCCGCCCGCTTCTTAACACCAACATTTAATATTACACAGAGAAAATTTTTACAATATTAAACATAGGAAAGTTTTACATTTACATATACAGTTGATATAAGGTTAAACTTTAAACAGGGATAATCTATAGTGAATTGTGTTTGTATATATTAAACCTAGTAATAGAATAATCCGTAACTAGTTACACAAACGAGATTAAAAATGTTATCTTACAGTGAAGTAAGTAAGTAAAATTATAGTAAAATAAAAATACAAAGTAAAAAAAAAAAAAAAAAAAAGGAATAAATTTGAGATTAAAGTCTAACATAGGTTAGTAGTAGTTAGTAATTGAATCGAAGTTAAATATTAAATAGTGGGTATTATAATTGTAAAAAGTGTAAAAGGTAATAGATGAATAGAGGTAACTTTATACATTTTTGTACGGGTGAGGGTGGATTACTTGCAGATTAATTATTAAGTGTGAGTGTAAAATATAAAATATCTTTGGAAGCTTTGCCCCAGTGCAAGTGCTGCGCGTTGAGGTCGCTGTTAATGTGAGTGTTTGATTCAGTGTGTAATTGTGTTGTTTAATGTGAAATTAGTGTTTTGTGTATGTTTTAAATGTAGTTAATTTTTGCCTCAACGCGGGCACGCATGGCTGTGACTTTGGGGCACTTGTTTGAGTCGGCGCGGTGTAGGGTGCCAGTGTTGGTGTTGAATTGTTTGTTGTGTTCGGCGCAGTTGGTGCAGTTGTGTACTTCGGCCTTGCACTCCGCAGTAGGGTGGTGGGCGGAGCACTTGGCGGATGTTGGCGTGGTCGTAGGGCAGCGGCTCTTTGTGTGTCCGAAATTTAGGCAGTTTTGACACTGCCTAAATGGTGAGAAGTTGTCGCTGTGGACGCGTTGCATGCCTATGTTTATTCTGCCTAGGTCGGCGAACGCCTTCCAGGCAGAGGGTGTTGTGTTTAGTACCACGTTGTACAGTGTAGTGTTTTATTTTGTTAGCAATACATTTTATAGTGAATGTGTGCTTAGTTTTATAGTGAATGTGTGTTTTGGTCTTTTATTGTTTTAATAAGTTCAAATTCGAGTATTGTTTTATTTATGCCTTTTAGTATTATCATGGGGTCTATGCGCTTTTCCTCTTGAGTGTTTATTTTTGTGTTTTTTGTAGTCGTGTAAGTGTGTGTAGTTTATGCTCTTCTTTTTCGAAAACGAGTTTCATCTTGTGTTTAGTCACCCCGCTAACCTCTAGAGGGGCGTATCCGCCCTCTCTGAAATTGACTGATCTACAAATTTGTGTAAGTATCTGTTCTGCTGTGTCGAGACCCTCTCCGGACACTACGATGGAAGGGCCTGCAGGGGGTTTGGGGGCGGCGGCGGCCGTAGCATAGGATTGATAAATCTTTTGCGAGTCCGACGCCGCTGGCTGTAATTCCGTCGGTACGGGTTTATTAGATGCCTTAAGGACCCTGGTGTGTTCCTGCAAGGCCTTATTAGATTCATCGAGTAGCCGAGAGTGGGCCTCGAGTTTTTGTAGTAGTTGTGTGGTGTGTATATGTGTATCGGTTGACGGTGTAGTCGTTGGAGGTGTAATCGTGGCTTTGGTAGCCTGTGGTGTGTGCTGTGCGGGGGCGGGAGGGTTGGGGCAGGTGGTAGTTGAGAGGTCAATGAGGCCGACGACTCCGAAGAGGCCTTCGATTGCCTCTGTGATTGCGGTTTTTAGTTCCCCTTTTAAGTTGCGGGAGGCAGCGAGAGCTTGTAAGCCTGTCTGCCTATATTCTTTGGCCATCTCCATGTGAGCCGACTCAGTTGGGCGTTTTTCGCGAGTGAAGGCCGGGCTCAAGATCTCTACTAAGGTCCGTCTAGCTGGTGTTGAGGACGTAGAGGTGGTGGCTTTGCTAGTTGGTGGAATCACTTTGGGTGGGGTTCGGGATAACATTTTGCTGGTATAAGGTGGGGGGGGGGGCTGGAATGCAGTTGTCTATATACTGGTGTGTTCGCCTATTAAAGACGAGTTTAATGATACCCAACTCGAGGGGGTAGGGATGGGAGGTTAGATTTGGCGCTAGAGGGGGAAAAAAGGAGGGCGCGAGAGAGCCTATAGTTTCCCTCATAAACCCCCCTATTTTCTATAAAATACGATTTTTTCCCCCTCTAGCGCCAAATCTCTGGTTTTTGGGTGTTAACCAACCCCAAACATTACAGCACCAACTCAAAGTTATTACAAGGACAAAGTACAAAAAATAAGCTATCGACTGACACCAGGATCGGTAACATTCGCCCAACAACTTAGGAGCCACGACCAGAAATAGCCTGGAACCCAGGGTTTCCAGGGGATCCACACCTCTCAAAAATCGGAAACCACTATCATCTTACAGCCCGCTCAAGATTCCATCGGATCAATTACAAATCGCACAGCACACATATTCACCTGCCAAACTGGACACCAAGTCACCAGGCGACCTGCTGGAACAGCTCAAACTCCATCTCCACTGGCAAGACATCGACGAGGGCTAACAGAAAACACCAAACATCCGCACCCTCCGAAGAATATCAAGCGAGCGATCCTTCATAGAAAAATCAGGTAGGGTGGATTACCAGCCCCAATTTCATAAAATTTTTCAACTTTTAATTTTTTGTCTGAAACCCACCGAGCTTGGGCTTATCTAAACCAACTCGGCGAGGCGAATTCGATAGAACCCATAGTTTCCCTCATAAACCCCCCCATTTTCTATAAAATACGATTTTTTTCCCCCTCTAGCGCCAAATCTCTGGTTTTTGGGTGTTAACCACCCCCAAACATTACAGCACCAACTCAAAGTTATTACAAGGACAAAGTACAAAAAATAAGCTATCGACTGACACCAGGATCGGTAACATTCGCCCAACAACTTAGGAGCCACAACCAGAAATAGCCTGGAACCCAGGGTTTCCAGGGGATCCACACCTCTCAAAAATCGGAAACCACTATTATCTTACAGCCCGCTCAAGATTCCATCGGATCAATTATAAATCGCACAGCACACATATTCACCTGCCCAACTGGACACCAAGTCACCAGGCGACCTGCTGGAACAGCTCAAACTCCATCTCCACTGGCAAGACGTCGACGAGGGCTAACAGAAAACACCAAACATCCGCACCCTCCGAAGAATATCAAGCGAGCGATCCTTCATAGAAAAATCAGGTAGGGTGGATTACCAGCCCCAATTTCATAAAATTTTTCAACTTTAAATTTTTTGTCTGAAACCCACCGAGCTTGGGCTTATCTAAACCAACTCGGCGAGGTGAATTCGATAGAGCCCATAGTTTCCCTCATAACCCCCCCCCCCCCCATTTTCTATAAAATTCGATTTTTTCCCCCTCTAGCGCCAAATCTAAAACTATACCCAAATTTGAACTTATTAAAACAATAAAAGACCAAAAAACATCACACTAACTAAGCACACATTCACTATAAAATTTATTGCTTACAACAGAAACACTACACTGTACAACGAACACCTCGTGATGTTTTTTTTTTTTTTTCGTTGTAAGATTGGTGTCGAGAAAATCTATCATACTGTTATGATACCAATTAACATATAAATTAATCAAAAGGAATTTCGTTCCATCCGGGTGTCTCTTGACACCTCTAAAGTTTTACTATTATTGTTATTTTTGTGCCTTAGAAACTTTTATCTAATAAAATGCTAATTACCATTTGTCAATCTAATATGCAAATAGTTGATCAGCTTCCTTCCTCCAAATTCTGTCAACTTTTTTGGTCTCAGGCAAGGAGCTTTCCTTCACCTTTTGAGCTAATATTAAATGCGCACACATTGAATACAATTCCATTTGTGCACGGGAATATATAAGCTAAAACTGCTATTTTGACTTACTTTGTGAGATGTATGTATACATTTATTGATATGATATTTTGATTAAATCTTTGTATAGTTGGGCTATATTATGTATGTATGACACGTATACTAAGATATTTGTCCTCACTACAGTACCTATTGTTAGAAATTTCAGTATGTTTTATATTTACTGTCATTCTTAATTAGTCACATTCAATCACTACAAATAATTCTTCTTTGATGTTCTGTCAATTATGGTAAAAAAACTTTGATGATTATACTAATGGGATAGTAATAATCATCAACTCTATATCTAGAGAAGCATTAATCTAGCAAAAAAATTATATGATTTAAAAAAAATACCATTTCTTGGCAATTGTTCCATCTATTGCACCCATTTTCTAGCATCTTTTCCATCTATTATTAGAAATAAATATTTGGAAATGTAAGGTTGAGCTTAGTCACCTATTATGTTTATGTTAATATGTATTAAATGTAATAATAAATGAAATGTAAGTAATTGTATTTAAAAGTTATAAAACTGATTTAATTATAAAGTGACTAATTTAATATTTTTCCATCCACTTACCACCCGTAACTTCACACATTGCATCAATCGGAGAAGAGTCTGATGGCACAAGGCCTGTGTCCCGCTCTACAGCTAGGGTTCCTGCTAGCCTCAATACTAGGGAGAAAAGTAAAGAAAAATATTAGCATCAAAGTGATAATACACGTCTTGTTAATGATAATACACGTCTATTTAAGACTTTCTTAAGGTATTGTGTCAAATTGTAATTATTTTGGCTTTCAAATTTATGAATGCAGAGAGACAGCATAATATAACAAGAATGATTTTACACCATTCTAATGATGTCTAAAATATTATGTATTGAATAAATTTTATTAAAAACTTTTAGTTTTAATGATACAAACCTCATAGGTAAACACAAGGCAAGTCATACTAACTCAATTTTGTATTATAATAAACAGGTGATTTAGATGCAGAATGAGACAATGAATAACGAGAGTCATCATACAAAGTACTATATAGTATAACTAAGATATGATCAAGTAAAACTGAAAAATAGTATTTTGCCAACTACTAATTACCCATAATTAGTCTTTAATTGCAAAGCAAGGGTTGAAGCTAAAACAATGTTAACTCTTATAAAAATATAATAGTTTCATTATGCAAACTTAAGTTTAATTTACCTTACAAAATAATACATAATGTAAAACAGCATGAATTAAAAAAATATGTAAAGGAAGCTAATAAGCTATGAGTAAGAAGTAATGGACTCACCAAAGTACTGTGAGGACTCCACGAGGAGGATTTCCACGAGTAAAAGAGACAGGAATTCGAGTACTCACTTTACACTTACTAAAACGCCATTAAAATTAGTGTTTAATATACTTAAAACACTAATTTTCTAAATAAAACAACTTAAATATGTAAACGACCACCATAATAGAAAATAATTTTAACACTAGTTTTATTTTTTCGTAGTGACATTTGCTATAGACGTACAACGTCAATGCATTTTTAATCACAGAGTATAAGTTTAAGATGTTCTCAACAGACTACAATGCGTATTTCTCACAGACGCAATACTAATTATACTAACGTGATATCCGGAAAAGAAACTTACAGCTAAGTGTGACTATATTAGGATGTAATAATATGTTTTTGTATAATATATTTTGTTTTTAACCAGCTTATCCCTTTATTTCCTTCTGATGTGTTTGCTTTTGTTTTCTCACGTGTAGTTTCCCAACCTTTCACTTGAATTTGGCATAAAGTTAAAATTAGTGCTATAATATTAAAAAAAAAAAATAGTTTAAAAAAACTAGAACACACGCTTTATATAGAAAACTAAACTAAAAAATACAAAATAAATTTTAATAAATATTAATTAAGAATAATGTAAAAATAAATTAATAAATCTAAGTTATTAATAGTTTGAATAAGAAAAAAAATGTTTTATTGTAAAAAAAGCGGGGGTGGTTTTCAAGATATTATCGAAATGATAATCCTTCTCATATCTGTCAATTAAATATTTATAATTTATTACTATTGACACCATGCACCCCACGCTTGTATGCTATGTATGTATGTATGTATGTATGTATGTATGTATGGATGTATGTATGTATGTAGGTAGGGTGGATTACCGTCCCCAATTTCATAAAAATTTTTGTCTGAAACCCACCGAGCTTGGGCCTATCTAAACCAACTCGGCGAGGCGAATTCGATAGAGCCCATAGTTTTCCTCATAAACCCCCCCATTTTCTATAAAATACGATTTTTTTTCCCCCTCTAGCGCCAAATCTCTGGTTTTTGGGTGTTAACCACCCCCAAACATTACAGCACCAACTCAAAGTTATAACAAGGACAAAGTCCAAAAAATAAGCTATCGACTGACACCAGGATCGGTAACATTCGCCCAACAACTTAGGAGCCACGACGAGAAATAGCCTGGAACCCAGGGTTTCCAGGGGATCCACACCTCTCAAAAATCGGAAACCACTATCATCTTACAGCCCGCTCAAGATTCCATCGGATCAATTATAAATCGCACAGCACACATATTCACCTGCCCAACTGGACACCAAGTCACCAGGCGACCTGCTGGAACAGCTCAAACTCCATCTCCACTGGCAAGACATCGACGAGGGCTAACAGAAAACACCAAATATCCGCACCCTCCGAAGAATATCAAGCGAGCGATCCTTCGTAGAAAAATCAGGTAGGTTGGATTACCAGCCCCAATTTCATAAAATTTTTCAACTTTTAATTTTTTGTCTGAAACCCACCGAGCTTGGGCTTATCTAAACCAACTCGGCGAGGCGAATTCGATAGAGCCCATAGTTTCCCTCATAAACTCCCCTATTTTCTATAAAATACGATTTTTCCCCCTCTAGCGCCAAATCTAACCCCCCACCCTTACCCCCTCGAGTTGGGTATCATGAAACTCGTCTTTAATAGGAGAATACACCAGTATATAGATTCAAGTTTAAAAGTTTTCATTTAATATTTTATTTCGTCAAAAAAAATTAAAATTTTCAGTTTTTCCTAATTTAAAAATAGTGCTTTTATAGTTAAAATTCATAGTTCAATTCAGTGTTGTAGAGAAAATTTTGCTCTACATTTCGACTAAAAATATTTGAGAACAAGGACTCAAATCTGAGGATTCTAGAACCGAAAAACCACAAAAAGGTAAATAACTTTTGAATAAGATTGGTGACACTATTTTGTGGTTGCTTGTTTAATTTTTTCCCTTGCTAGCTTGCTTATGTTTTAATATAATTGTGTAACTACCTTATGTGTGTAAAATTTGTGATGTCATATTTACACGTTGCTTCAGAACTTATATATAAAAAAATTGTACATACTGGTTTATTAAATACGACAGGAATAAAAAAACACATTTAAAGCAAAAGGAACAAATTAATATATTTTTTTTAAATTGACCTACTTTTTGTATTTGCTACAACAATGATATTTCTGTTTTAAATGTATTCGGCTGTAAGTTAAGATGGGTTTATATGGCGATTTAATTTTAATATCAATTAATATTTTAATTGATATTAAAATTAAATTTAATATCAATTAAAATATTACAACAGAGATTACTCGCCGTTAGTCGTAATAACGACGCATTAACTTATAAGTCAGGAGTTGATTTTCTTTATTCGATACAGTCCAAAAAAGGCAGTCATCACAGCCCACGGACATCGATTTTAGTGGGTGCGTTGCCAATCTTTGTAAGAAGAGTATTTATACTCTTTCTTTAAACAATTGATCGCATATCACAGGGAAGACCGGGAGTCGATTCCACAGTTCACTAAAGAAAGTGTCTTGTATAACATAACAGCAATAATATTAAAATAGGTTAGATTAATATAAATAACACAAGATTCATTACAATAATAAAATAGGTCAACTATCACATTTCATATTTAAAAAAATGTCTATTGCCGATATTTAGTTAGTGTACGTGACTGCATATTATCATGTCTCGTGTTTGATTCCCAGATAGGGCTGAAATATAAAATACGCAATTTCGATTTCACTACGAAAAATTTCAATAGCATTCAGTAGTTGTATAAACACAATTGTCCTGTGGAACATGTAACACCTGCGCCTACTCTGGTAAATCTGCCGTCATTTTGGAAATCCGTTCCATAGTAATTTGAGAGTTATACATAATATTAAAGCCACTTTAATTCAATACTGTTAAAAAATTACAAATGGGTGTTACTTTTGTTATTATGCTCTTAGTCTACGTTAGTTTTGTGTTCTGCAGTATGGGTTTTAATGTTATATAACAACTATACTAGAAATATAACCAAGTCAGCATGGAGAACATAATATGTAGGACGGTGGGTACAAAATATTTCTTTATAAAAAATTATTCAATACTATTTATTGGACTTCTTTACTTAGTGTTAATTTTTACAATTATTATTTTTATGATATATTCTATAAATAAACACATAAAACTAATAATAAAATAATATACATTGAAATAAATAACTAAACTTAACATAAACTAAAATATATCATTAAAAGGAGTCCCTTTAGGCAAGGTTCCGAAGATACTGGCAGCGTTCCCCCTTTGAATTGCTAGACTAATTCTTTGTCCGAGGTAGCTGCCAGATCTTCGGTCTCCTGTGATGTCGACTAACCTTTTTGAAATTTCTTTAAAAAGCCTAAAGAATGGTAAATTATTAAATTATTTTATTGTGACAGCGTCATGTAGTCCAATCTTAAGCAAACAATACCTTGTCAATAAACTCACCGTTGGACGGACGGAATCAATAAATAACTATTTCGTATTCAATTTTATTCTAAGATAAGCATTTTCAGATAAAACTAAAACGTAGTCTTTCATAATTTTAAAATGATTATTACTTTGAGGCTACAGACTTTGCGTAAGCATTAAGAGAAAATGCTATAGGTACATAAGGTTAAAACCATGATACTGAGGTCAATAATAAACATTAATTATACTTTTTTATAATGTATGCTGTGATTTAATGTGTACTTGTTATTGTGTAAATATGTTGTGTAAATATGTTATAAAAAAAATATATTTTTAGTTATGTTTCTTCTGTACCAACAATTAAGCACTAAGTATAAAGATTATCCTATTTAAATATTAAGTAATCGAAAAGAACTTTAAAGTCACATCTATGTCCCGACTTCATTGTGATCCTTTTCTCTTTAAAATTTAGGTTAAAAATTATCTTGGTAATCATTATACCAACAGCCGAAGTGGTACCTAATTTGACTGTGTCGTGCGATGGTGTAAAAGTTAGGGGAAAGTATGTGAAGTTGTGTATGTGTGTTATGCTCATGATGGAGGTGATTTTGCGCTATGGATATTCTTAATACTCCTTTCAACTATATTGCGCGATAGCTTAAACAAGTCAAGACATAAATATTGGTCGTTGTATGTCCGGGCTGCGCGATATGGTCTGGCACTTGTGTCACATGCTGGTTCATGTCTGACCGGGGAGCACTACGGGTGTCCAAAGCTCAACTCCGCAGGCACAGTGAAGTACTTGGGAGTCATGCTAGATACCTATCTAAATTTCCAAGCTCATATTGACCTACTGGCAGGTAGAATTAGAAAACTGATTTATGTATTCAAAATTTTGAGGCACATTGCTAATAACACAATTATAAAAACTGTCTACCTGTCGCTAGGTCAATCCATTCTGAGCTATTGCATCTCTATTTGGGGTGGCTCAGCAAAAACCCACCTTCTGAAAATAGAGAGAGCTCAGAGGGCAATAGTCAAGGTTAGTGCCTCCCTTTCTTTCATTTGTCCCACCACAGAGGTATACAGACATTGGAGGTACTCTCTGTGCGTCAAATGTTCATTCTTGCCACAATTTTACGCAAGCACTCACTTATCAATTATGACCAACACCTTAAAGATAACAAGTGTAGAAAAGGCATAGTGTGCACTTCAAAGCCCTTTCGCACAAGTTTTGCCCAGAAATTCTTCTGTTTTTTGGGGGATTACTTGTATAATAAGGTCAACTCTTCCGTTTCCACATATCCCCTAACTAAACATGAGTGCAAGAAGACGGTTGCACTGTGGCTATTGGACCTCAACTATGAGGAAACAGAAAAAATGCTGACAATAATTAAATAGTTGAGTATAGAGTTGATTTTTAGTATAATAGTTTAAGCTTTAATAGACTAACACTTAAGTAATAAAATATAAAACATACACAGACACACACCCACACACATATACATAATTTACACATACACACATACCCCATCTGGTTTCCTCTATATACTATATATTGTAATGTATTGTATCTTCTGTCAATCCGAAGTAGTGGAGGCCTGATGACCTGTAACACAGGTACTCTTACCTTTATCAGGCATCAGTCTCACACAGACTTGCTTTTTCCATTAACAGAAGTAAGATTATAATTGTCACTTGCCTATGTTCTAAGTTTAAGTTTTTTGTGAGAAAAATAAATAAATAAATACAAAACTGATTTTTTTGCATAGTTAGTGTTGATGTGGGGATCATGTAACAAACAACGATTACGAGTCTGGTAGGCAGGAGTAAGGAAGGAATACAAGGAATTTTACCTACATGCTGTGACGGGATGACCTGGAGCGGCAAACTTTAGGGGGCCGGCAAATATGGGTAAACTATATTGCAGTAGTAATACACACACATAAAGAGTTATACTTTAGTATATTTTACTAAATCACCTTGATAGCTGGAAGTCGGAATGCGAACTAGCGAACTGTCAATCGACTCCCGGTGGGGGTCTTCTCGGGGGAGATACGAACTTCAATTGTTTAAAAAAGAGCATAATCCTTCCTCAAAGGCCGGCGACGCAACCACTAAAATGGGTGTCCATCGGCTGCAATGATATCAAAATCGTGATTTGTATGAATAACCTATGAACTGACCCCTAAGTTCACATTCATATCTACTAATAACGGAAAGAGATGTAATTAATAACCACATAATAGTGATAAACAAATCATAAAATTGCAATGTAATTCACAAAAAATAAATTATTATTTTAAACTATATGCTTGAATTGGAGAGGTTAGTAGGGGCGGCAAAAATTTAAAAGCCTACCGCCGCTGCATGCTGCATGCATGCTGGTTACATTTGTAAAGGGATTTTTGTGTGTTTGTATTTTAAGGTACACTGTTATTCAAAACTGTAAATAGTATTAGTATTAGTAAATTTATAATAAAAATAATATTTTAACCACTTATTCATAAGACCTAAATCGTTCTAAATACTCCGTTAACAAAAGAACGTCTCTTTTTACCATAACGTAAATACAATTTGCATGAAAGAGACAAAAGAGTAATGTAGACAGTTTTAGTTCTTAAGGTTATAAGGACATAATATATTTATACCATGCGCTAAATCGGTGAGAAAAAAATGAAATATCCGTTTTGTTATTAAATCTTCAGTTATAAAAATTTCAAAACTTATAGGTCTGGGCCTCAATTTCTGTATCTTTTTCGTGATCGGCACAAAACGACGGTATATAGGTATGTCAGTGACATATACCGTCGACTTTTGGGTGTAAGGCATGCCGGTTTCCTCACGATATTTTCCTTCACAGTACGAGCGACTTGCACAGCCGGGGTGCGAACGTAAGATATCAGGGATAGAATTTACATACAGCTATGTCAACAATGCTCATATATGATTATGACATCTTAGTTAAAACTATTGTTTTAACGGTTCCTTGCTCTATTTTAAAGAAAAAAAGAAAGATATCGGTTCTGCGCCTGCATCCAACCTATCACGACAGTTGCGGAATGTACTTTTGACTGCGCACACAGTTGTACAGTTCACCTGGGTAAAGGCCCATGGTCTGCCTTGCGAATCTGAAACTGACTTTTCGAACTCTCACAGCGGTTTCCGCAGCGGCGGTCGCGCTCAAATCAGTCGTGAAGCAGTAATTTTACGATTTGGTATTCTGATAAACAATAAACTACACAAGCTCCCTCCGCTTGTCAAGACGTAATGTGAAATTGCTTAACAGAGATTCCAAAAATGACGTGAGTGACGAAGGGAGGCTCCCTTAGTGTGAGGTGAACTCACGGTATGTACAAACTTTTATTTTAAATGACAAAAAATTAAGTAGCTTAAGTGAAAACCCGAAACTAAAATGCACATATTTATTATTATTAAGATATTCGTATAGCCTTTTATAACCTCCATAAGTAGGTTATATCTAACTATACTGGCCAAACTACGATGAAACTCTAATATTATGAATATGTACGCCGTACGAAAAAACTGTTTACCATAATATTTAAACAAACCTATTTATAATACAATAACATTTTTTTTCTGTACTTAATCATGTGAGGATTTCTCTCAAGTAGTGAATAACAAAAATGCAACAAAAATATCTACTATTCCATGATTCTGACAGATCATTAAAAATATTTGCGTGATTTGGTATTAGTCCCGCAATATGAAGTACATGTGCTTCTTAAACCAATATTGTGGGAGAACTAATTATACCAGCTATGTTGAATCAAATACATTGTTATCTATAAAAAACCAAAGATAAAAATAATGAAGCGATAATTCTATACTAAATTACCCTTAGCATAATCCTCAAACCTTTAATTAGCCTCATAGCTCGTTACACTAATTGGGTATGGGGCCATCGATCACATCGACCCAATTACACAGAATAGCTCAAGTTCCCAATCTGCTTTTAACTAGATACAACTGGCTAGAAATACCACAAGATTAAAGTCTATCCGCGAATAGAGACATTGAATGGCATGAAAAAGGCTTCAAAATAATGCAGTCAGTATATTTTTGTACCGTAATAATTATCATTTTGATTATATATATATTTTTCCGAGAATTCGGTTACATAAGTGAAAAAGTATTTAATAAAATAGTGTACAGTGTGTTGCAGAATTTAATTTTTACACACGCATTCTTATCAAACATTCAAACATTTTCACATAGCAAACATTTTCTATTAATTTGAGATATTTTTGAAAAATAATATCAAGTAGTAAATTATGCGCGTAATG
The DNA here is from genome assembly GCF_905475465.1 of Pieris napi. Lineage (NCBI taxonomy): Eukaryota > Metazoa > Arthropoda > Insecta > Lepidoptera > Pieridae > Pieris > Pieris napi. Next base: position 114,677 of record NC_062258.1, on the reverse strand, counting down.
AATGTTTACATCTCTCTAGAAATTGATCTATTCACTTTTTGATATATTTTATTCTGAAATGATTTATAAGATATTTGAAGTTTATGATGCTATTAACCATTTGTATATTCATACATGTTTTCATGAAAAACTCAATAGATGACTGTTTCTACATTAAAAAAATTATAAAAGCCAGTCGGTCACGTCTAAGTTAACCGTTTATACGTGGGTCAAACTCATGGGCTAGTTCAGGTTGAGGATTGTGTAAAAATAATACTTTTTTTATGCTGATATATATTTTGATATATTATTCACAAATATTCCTTCATTTACGTTTGTTAAATATGGAATTATTTAGCAAACGTAAATGACAAACGAATTAACAAACAAATAGATGTGATTAAAGTTTTTATCACTCAGAAAAAATGTATTAGGGCTATCATGGGCGTTGGACCTCTTGTAAGTTGTAGACCAATTTTCCACGAACTCGGTATTCTGACAGTACCGAGTTTGTATATCTATGAAGCAGTCATGACTGTCAAGAAGCATCCACAGTTATTTAAAACTTACAAAGAAACTTGCTTATATATACCGAGGGATCCAACACGGCTGCGGGTGCCTGCATGTTGCACCGCGTTATACTCGAAAAATTGTTACGCCATGACTGTGAGAATATTTAATCACCTTCCTAAAAATTATAGATCGCTGCCATATAATGTTTTCAAGGGGAAGGTGATTAGGTTTTTGAAGTCAAGGTGCTTCTATAGCGTAACTGAATACTAAGAACATAAGTTTAGAACATAAATTTAATAACGTATGATATGATATGTACAATAATATAATGATACAAATAATATAAAAACTGACCAATTCATATGACTAATAATGTAAAATGTAAAATTCCTTTAAATACAAATTTGCGCGCCATTGTGTGTGGCAGAATATGCGAACTTATGATTATACATACCACCTGACACATTTTTGTACCATATTCTTGCAATAAATTATTATTATTAATATGGTCGCCACCATGGCATATTCCGTTCAACCAATCAGCGCGCGAGGTGCGTACCGTTTCACAATTTGACGATTTCACTTTGATAGATTATAATCTACCGAATAATAATACGTTAAATTGTAAGCAGTACGTTGAGTTCAAAATCTTTCGACAGTTTATAATCTCGCGAGATAGATTACAATCTAACGGTATTTACAATTTTACGTTAACATATATCTAGCTAAACCTACACAATTAGCAATAAACAGTTGGTTACGCATAGTTAACGTCTTTTCTGTAGACCTAAAAATCAATCGATTTTATCGAGCTAACTCAAAATACTTTTCACAATTATTTTTTTGTACTTATTATTTTGGTAATTTTTATTGAGGTTTTTATTTGTTCTGTTTCAGCTACCGATGACGACGAGGATGCCACAAAAGCACAACTTTCACTTCATACATGTGTGTACTACTCGTCAAATAATCAGCCACCAACAAACCTTACACAAACCACATGTCTTTGCACTGTATCAGAAAACTTAAGACACGATCCCGTGTTCATTTGTGCACATTTAAAACCTGTTATTCAAAGAATTAAGTTACTTACACCAGATTTGCAGAGATGCAGAGCAGCTGCATGTACTCAGTGATGGGCCTACTACCCAGTATCGTAATAAAACAATGTTTCATTTAATAGCAAACTATCTTAGCAAAATTTCAAAAGCAGAAATCATTAACTGGCATTTCAGCGAGGCAGGACATGGCAAAGGTGCTCCTGATGGGGTAGGTGGATGCGGACATGCGATAATGTAATTGCAAATGGCCAAGATATATCGAACATTGATAGTTTTATTTCATGTTTAAAAGGTAACTGTAAAGGCATTGAAATTATTCGTATTGATAATGAAGTATCTAATATACAAGAAATTGCAAACGTCAAACTTCGTCCTTTTAAAGGGACCTTCAAGATTCATCAGGTTGCATGGAGTGCAAAAGCACCTAACATTATACGTTGCAGACGATTGAGCTGCTTATAATGTGCAGCCCATATTGAATGTACCCATTTTGAAATTGTACAAATAGAGGTTAAGGGCATTTCGTGTAATTTTATAAAAGTCAAAGTCAAAGTCAAATCGTTTATTTCAATTAGACCATCTAAAATGGCACTTTTGAACGTCAAAAAAAAATAAAATATAAAGATGATTCTAGTTGCCCCTTCCAAAAGGTAGTTTCGTGTGGAGAAGAATGGGCAAGAAACTCCACACTTACTCTTTTAAAATAGGTTTACAATATTTTGTTACATTTGTTAAATAATTATATGTGAAGACAATGTACTCTTAGAATAAACTACTATACTAAAAAAGTTAGTATACATGTTCCTCACATATTTACAAATATCGAAACCGTAGAATATTAACATTAAAGAGTAATAAAAAATATTAAAAAAACACAACAAAACAGTGTGTGAGATACAAAAAAAAATAAAATAATAATTACATTTGTAGCATTAAAGCAAAAAATCAGCAACCAATTTGATTTTGTCCAGGCTATAGAGCCAATCATAGGATTGTCCTATGGAGCAGGACCAGCATGTTTCCAAGCATTCTTATCTTGAATATAATCATCTAATTTGTAATATGCTTGTTTACAAAGTGTACTTTTAATAAAACATTTAAATTTTCGTTCATTTAGTTTTAAAATGTCACAAGGTATTTTATTGTAACATTTCACACAGTACCCCATAAATGAATTTTGAACTTTGGCTAATCTGAAAGATGGTTTAGCTATTTTATCTTTATTTCTAGTACTAAAATTATGTCTTTCATTTATTTTACTAAAAAGATGTAGATTCTTTCTTACATACATAATGTTTTCATAAATGAATTGGCAAGGTACTGTCATAATATTAATCTTTTTAAATAGTTCCCTGAGAGATTCGCAATGACGTAGATTATAAATGGCTCTGACCGCTCTCTTTTGCAAAATAAAAATGGATTCTATGTCAGCAGCCCGACCCCACAGTAAAATGCCGTAAGACATTATGCTGTGAAAGTAGCTAAAATAGACCAAACGCGCAGTTTCTACATTGGTTAAATATCTTATCTTTCTAACCGCATAAACGGCTGAGCTCAGCCGCCCCGCAAGAGATGTGATATGAGGTCCCCATTGTAACTTCTCGTCTAGCGTGATGCCTAGGAAAACCGTTTGATTAATAAATTCCAGTTTTCCTTCATTCAACATTATGTCACATTCCTTACTTTTAACATTTGGCAACGTAAATCTAATACATTTAGTTTTTTTATCATTCAGTGCCAAATTGTTTACCGTAAACCAATTTTGGACCCGAAGAATAGAGTTATTCACGTCGTCACGATTTTGTGACCGTCGATCTACTTTAAAAATCAATGATGTGTCATCTGCAAATAACACCATCTTCGGTTTATTCTGAACTAATTGGGGTAAATCATTTATGTATACTAAAAAGAGGAATGGACCCAATATTGAACCTTGAGGAACGCCCATTGTAATTTCAGACCCTAACGAGTTTATGCCGTTAACCTGAACTTTAACCTGTCTGTTTTTCAAGTAAGATCTTAGTAAGTCCAGAGCTTTGTTCTTAATCCCGTAGTGATTAAGTTTCAGCAGAAGAGTCTCATGGTTTACGCAATCGAACGCCTTCGAAAGGTCGCAAAAGATTCCAATGGCATCTTGTGCTTCCTCCCAAGCGTTAAAAATGTTCTTGATTAGGGAGACACCGGCGTCAGTTGTACAACGCCCTTTGGTGAAACCGTACTGTTGTTCATGAAAGATGGAGTTTTTATTAAAGTGACATAACATTTGATTGAGCATTAACTTTTCAAACACCTTACTGAGAGCTGGCAGAATTGACACAGGTCTATAATTATTGGGTTCTTTACTATCACCGGATTTGAACAACGGAACTACTTTACTGTGTTTCATGAGATTCGGAAAGACTCCTTGGTCTATGCTGGTGTTAAATATAAAAGCTAAATAAGGCGCAATAGTTTCGATGATAGAACTACAGACTTTTACAGACAATCCCCAAAGATCTTCTGTAGATTTAATTTTAAGATCTTTAAAAGCTTTCATAACAGCCTGGGGGTTTGTATATTGAAATCGAAACTCCGTAGGGCATGCCCTTACATTCTTCGTAAGTAACGCAAAAGAAAGTGCGGATGATGAACTTAAAGCTTCGGTAGTTTTAAAGGGAATATTGATAAAAAAGTTTTCAAATTCCTGAGCTATTTCTGCATTTGAGTTTATTGGGCCATGTGCAGTCTCTAAGTTAAATTCAGTATTACGCTGTTTTTTTCTACCAGTTTCATTATTTATTATTTGCCAGGTAGTTTTTATTTTGTCATCCGCTGATTTTATTTTATTACTAATATACAGTGCTTTAGCAATTTTGCACACACTTTTAAAAGTTTTTGAATATTTCGCAACATGCTGATGAAAGTTTGTATTTTTTACATGTTGCCTTAAGCCATACAGTTCAAAAAGTTTATCCCTGCTCTTACGAATACCTGGAGTCGCCCAATCACTAAATAAGAACTTGGTGTAAATACTTTTTGTCTTTTGTGGAACAATGTCATTAAATTGCGATTTTAACAAGGTAAAAAACTCCGCATAGAACTCATTAGGGTCCCAAATATTATTAAAGTTTTGAACACACAATTTACTGGTCAAGGTATTATTTAATTTCTCTAAATTTTTACATGTAATTGGCCTATACCTTATTTGAATTTTTTGTACAGGTATGTAGGCACAAAACGTTATTGTTTGTCCACTGTGATCAGAAGGCAATTTATTAACAATTTCTTTATGTAAGTAATCACAATTACAAAAAATATTATCTATACAAGTGGCAGAAGAAGCTGTCACTCTAGTTGGTTCCATAAAAACATTAGACAGATTAAATGATTTAAAAAGACTTGTTAATCTGATACTATTTGAGTTTGTTTCTAATAAGTTAATATTAAAATCACCACTTATGATGATTGATTTACTACTAGTACTAAGTTTTTTTAACACATCTTCCATTACAGAATCAAATACAGATAGATTCTGATAGCCCGGAGGTCTGTAAACACATACTACAACATGCTTATCGAGCTCGACACAGGACAATTCTATAGAATGTTCAACTGACAATCTGATAATGTCTTTCCTTTCTTTAGATTTAACAGAATTTTTTATTAATATTAATGATCCACCGTGTATCATACACTTCCGGCTGAAATAGCTAACTACACAATAATTTTCATAATTAATAGACATTATCTGATGATCATTTAACCAATGTTCAGTTAAACAAATAATATCGAACTTGGTTTTTTCTAAAAATATTTCTATTTCCAGTAATTTGGAAGAGCAACCTTGAATATTCTGATGAAATAATCTTAAAGTATGTTGCTTTCCTTTTGGTTTATTAAAACATGTTAAATTGCCAGAAGCTACCTTTTTATTATCCACAAATAATAATTGATTATTTAAACGGTTAACTTCTGTTGTCTTACAGCCTAGTTTAAAGTACTATCCGGAGTGACCTCTACAGTTGTAGAATAACCTAAGGTATGTTTTCCAGCAGGAAGAGTATACTCTATCTGACTGGTATTGGCCTCCAAGTATGTTGGTATTATAGGTGGACCCTCCTTCGTACAACATAAAGATATATTATCAATCACTGTGTTGTTAGTGTAACTAGGCAACACAGTCTCGTCACTAACCCTAGAATTTGTTATATTAGCTATAACCTTGTTAATATTGTATGCTATTAACATAGCAATCAACCGTCTACATTCCAAAGACAGAGATAAAGTTCTCTGAGTTAACTTAGAACCACTAACAAACTTATTAGTGTCAAAATATAATAATTTGTCACTATGACGACATGTCAACATGTGAATAGTATTATTCAATTTAAAAATATGATTATTTTCAACCTCTGACAGAGTATCAGAGTAGGGAAAAGCACATAACATCAGCTTTCCTATGTTTAATTTTAATAAGGTGCTGACACCATCCACAACAAATATAATATAGAAACACAATTTCTACAGAATTTTACATCTTCTTCAACCCTGGGGGTCCAGCAACCACTAATAACACTACATCAGCCTCTACAGCCACTGGACCGACAACCCCAACTCTGCTTGAACCCTTGTTTAATACACCATCATTGGAATCATCACCAAGCCCAACCCGTCAACCGTTAACCCCATAAAAGCCAAATTTAATTAATACAGACTCTGATGACTCAGTAACTCCTAATAAATTCAGGATCTGTCCAACCCTTGATGTAAGTGACTTGAAACTCAATTACACCACCAAAAGTAACACCCAAAAAATCCAGAGTCCGTGCATTCCCAGAATACTCTGACGACTCAAATGCACCACAAAAGAAATATAAAGGCCGTTCATTTTTTGATTCGAGTGATGATGATATCTTTTAAAATCCTTTTTTTACTTTGTATTGTTTATTATGAATAATTTTTTAAGACTAACGTAACGATTGTTTTGTTTTTTTTTTGTTTTTGTTCTATTCTGTGGAAGTATGTCCCTTCAGTGGTCACAAAAAAAAAAATTAAAAGTTTATTATTTCAGTCAAAACTGAAAAACGATCTTGTTTTATATTGTCATTTATATGCTATGATTATAAGGTAATAAATAAGACTGATTTCGTAAAAGTTCTGACTATGTTTTTTTTTACAAAATTCTGACTCGTTTTGTGTATGACCCACGTAGGAGGAAAAATATCAACTAGTTTTTCTTTAAATTTAGTTTAAAACGTCAACTTATGTTATTATAATGAAAGGTACGACTTGAATATTCTAAGATTTTTACACTTTAAAGTAATTACTTCTTTAGTCATATGTCTTTTTAGGTGGTTATTTTTGAAGTGAAACTTCTTTATCGGGGTTAGAAAAAAATTTAGTGTAACATTTTTTCGTTACGCGTCACATTTTTCGGTTACGCGTCACATGTTTCGGTTACGCGTCACATTTGACCGTTACGCGCGTCTTTTTTTTGTTAAATTTATGTTCAGCGTAATTGTCGTGTATTTTAGAATATTTTTTACATATACTATAATTAATTATATGTGATGTGGTGTATTTTAATAAATAAATACTTAAGATTTATATTACATCAAGTCCCGACTGAAATTACGCGCAAAACCGTGGAACATGGAACACACCTATAAATTTGCTGTTTTTATTTATAAAGAATTTGTTTTCGCAGCGATGAAAGGCCGAGATGGCCTAAGCGCAGGGTCATGTGCACCAAACGACGTGTTCTGCTCAGTGCCAGGACGCTTGTCACTTCTCTCCTCAACCAGCAAGTACAAAGTGACAGTTGCTGAGGTCCAACGAAGGCTATCTCCCCCAGAGTGCCTCAACGCGTCGCTGTTAGGAGGAGTCTTACGGAGGTAAGGATTATTATCTGTAGTACTTTTAATATTGGCGGTTAAAACCACCCTGACGTAATACAACAGAGTAGTAATGTCAAACTGTCATTAGCGTTCAACAAATTGTTTATTTTTTGTGTCTATGGGAAAGTATAGTTTACTATTTATAAAATCTTGCCTACGCTCGGCACTCTGATACATTGGTACAAAAAAAAATACAATATTTAATGTGACAAGCACTTATAGGCAAACAGTACATAGACGAAGAGATAAAACATTAAACCAAAAAAAATAATTATAAAAACAACTTCGATTTTGTTCCCTTTGGAGTAGAGACTCTTGGGCCATGGGGTTCAAGTGCACAGGCGCTTATTAAAGATTTAAGTTGGCGCCTGGTTAGTACTGGTGACCCCAGAGCTGGTGCTTTCTTTGCTCAACTAATAAGTATCGCAATGCAGCGTTAAAGGTACACTGTCACAGGAACCAAACTTTTTAAATTTGTTTTAATTTTCTTTTTAATTATTTTTATTATTACTTTAGTTAAGAATAATGTTAATACAAAATTATACGTACGTAGCGTGATTTAATGAATGCTTATTATGAAAAATAAAGGAAAATTGATTTCTAAGTGCGAGGGGAGCAACTATGGATCCAGGCCTAGTTTATCAGAATGCTCAATCTGAATATCGGTGAATTTTGCCCAAAACGCGTTTTTCTGAAAAGGACAAATGACAAATACCTGTGTATCAAGATGTTACGAATTGAATTTAATTAAAAGAGTGGCGCAATCAACCTTGTTAAATATCTTAAATGCAAACGATAAATCAATTCTTATTCTACGATTCTCCAATGACAACATCCATTCCTTTCTCCTTTCGCTTCCTGCTACCCTGCTTTATTTCCACCCGTTTTTTGTAACCACCACGCGTACTTAGTCTATGTAAATAACAGTAAATTGATATACATCGGGGGGGAAAGGGTGTCAAGGGGGGGAAAGGGTGTCAAGTACACGGTGGTGTGCATTGATGCTGGATGCATGCTTAAAAAATGCTGTGTTTGCTAGCGTATGCCTTGCGAGTGTGTGGCTTGGCTATATTGCGCGCACCCAAAAGTCCGATCCACAGGCGTCCCAGTCGCCTCCCCTGGATACTGTACAGATCTGTTAACGGGTTACACACAATAACATCCTCCTCGATGTCTGTACTGCCGACTGTGACGGGCGAAGGCGAGTCATCGGCGCCTCAAAACCGATTAAGCAACAAGTGTGACTCGAAAGAGCCACCTCAAACCGTAAACCTGTGGTCATGTCTCACGGGAACCGGAGGTCTGGACTTTATCATCTGGGCCGCGAGGAAGAAAACCTCTATAATAAATTACCCCTATCCTACGGTGGGAAACGCGCCAAGGGATGTGTATGCCCCTACATGAGGTGTATATGGCTGATGGGATAATTCAGTCTCTAGCGTCCAACTTCAACGAAACTGGCAAACGTTGTCGTACTGTGCCTTCTTCTGGGGAAAAGGGCGTCACCCTGGAAGCGACCTGTTTATTCGACCCTACTCGTGGGAACATAATGCAAAGAACACCACCTAAATCTTCGTCAATCGACGACGTCACTAAACAATACCCAGGCTGCCCCTCGTATTCTGGAGGGGGGGAAATTTTGCCACACCAAGCGGAATCAACCACAGTAAAGAAGCAAAAAATTCTGACTCAGCAACTTTTTCACCCTGCACTATTTAATAGAACTCGTTCATCTTCACTCAGTGATGTCTCCCAAGTCCAACAAGAACATATGATACCTGTTAAACAGGCACCTACACAGGAACAAAATTTATACAAACCTAGTGTGCCCTGGCAACGAGTACCAAATCAAAAAAGAAATCGGTCTCCCGAAGAAAAAGACTCAAGGAGTCATCACGCCAAAAAGACACAGCGACGAGAGGCAATTATTAACAAACGCTGAGGAATAAATACTCCTGAACAAAATACCTCATCGAATATAGAGACAAACAACAGCTTTGCTTTGTTAGACGTGGAACTAGGAGAAGCTACAGTCAAGAGAACACCTAAACCACCACCAATAATTTTGTATGGTGTTAATGACCTTGCAAAACTCACCCAACTCATCGAAGAAGTTATTGAAAAGAATGATTACACCTATAAAATAGTATCCAAAAACCAGCTTATAATCTCGTCTAACACGGTTGACAAATATAAGATTCTGATCGAGCACATAAGAAGTAAAGGGCTTATAGGTCACACATTTACACGTAAAGACCAAAAATGCATGAGGATTGTTATTAAACATCTTCACTTCAGCACACCTAAAGATGCCATTATAGAAGCAGTAGAAAAAACTGGAAACAAAGTACAAGGAGAAATAGTTACTGCCCGGAAACAAGGAACCAAAGAGCCCCTAAATACATTTTTTGTCAATGTGGCTCCACATGAAAATAATAAATTTGTCAAAGAAATTAAAGTCATATACAACCAGAAAGTCACGATAGAAGACCCAATAAGAAAAATGACAGTGGTACAATGCAAAAGGTGCATAATCAATGGTACAATGCATCAGGTCAAGTGCATAATAAGGTTCAATAAAGGGATTATAATAAACTTAGCTATCGCCTACAACATATATCGTGTAGAAGCAAGCAAAGATACATATAGTATACTGTAACTATTCAGTTGTGAAAATTTTTTGATTAACCGTCATACTTCGTTGGGAATAATTGGTCATCATTCTTCGTAGTCTGAGTCATATCATAAGAACTATAGTGAAAGTGAAGTGTCGTCTGTTTTAGAAGTGATTTGTGATAATCAATACTTTGATTATAAGACGTAAGAACATTTTTGAATAACTTAAGCTGTGTTATGTTCAATTTATTCGCAACATTTGTCGGCAACTGATTGGCACCTGTCCATAGATAGCTCTTTGGTATCTTGATCTGAAGTGTAATAAGGATCAAATCTTAGATTTTTTTTTTTTTATTATTTTTTTATTTTTCTTTTTCGATTGGAATCATAAATTGAGTAAATATAAATAAATAACAAACAATGCCGAAGTGTATTGCTTGCGTCAGAGACCTGGATATAAGTACACAAATCAGGTGTACAAAATGCTTCAGAGGCTGTCATATCGAAAGTGCGAATATTGCGTCGGAGACATTAATTAATTCCTGGATATGTCCTCCATGCTTACGCAGAGAGGATCGCGGTCAAAGTATTTCACCTGAAAATATACGTACATCAAAGGCGCGGCGTAATAAGAAGGATATAGGATTGAGCGACCGTTGCGTGTCAAAAGATGAGTTACAGCTGTTCATAACAGAGGGTATTAACCACGCAATAAACTCCAAACTTGAACACCTAGAAACTAAGCTGATAGAATCTCTGAAAATGTCTCTTCTTGGTGAGATAAGGGAAGAGATAAAATCAATCGTCACCCCATTTGTGAACGAGGCTGAGCGTCTCAGGGAGGAAGTGAATATTTTGAAAAGTGATGTCCAAAACAATAATACCCTTATTAAAGAACTGCAATCTCAAATAAATAAACAACAGCAATGGAATAGGATGAACAACCTCGAGATTGTTGGGTTACCCCATTCCACCAACGAATCCACACACGCCTTAGTGAAAAAAATAGCAAAGCATGCAAACGTCGTATTGCAGGATGAACACATCGAATATGCTAATCGCGTTCAACCGAAACAACCTGTATCTGGTAAACCAAAGACAATCGTAGTGCGCCTAAAATCACGTGATATTAAGGATAAAATTTTATCTGGCTTACGTCGAAAGCGAGGCATTCAAACACTGGATATAGGATTGTCAGGGGAATCGAAAAAGTTCTTTGTCAATGAGCATTTGACCCCAGAAAACAAGCAACTTTTGAAAGAGGCAAAAGCTCTTGCTATAAAAAAAGGTTTTAAATTTGTGTGGGTTCGCAATTGTTGCATTTTTTTACGCCGGAACGAAGAATCTCCCGTTATATCAATAAACATCAGGCGCGATTTGGAGAAAATCTGTTAATTATATGTTCTTATATTAAGTACCTATATTACACAAAACAAATTAAATTTTACATAGTAGCCTTACTACCTAATTTGAGCATTCAAAACCACCATTCATACACACAAAATCACATGAACATTATACCTACTCATAAAAACACTCTTCTACATAAATACAACTTACACACCTGCCTATGGATATTAAATGTTATTAAAAAATACAAACATTTGCGCCGGTTAAAACCTCAATATTCTGTGCTTAAACATCTCGGGTCTTCATCGCTAGTACTATATATAAATATATGCATACACTTTTATACCTTCACACATAGTAATAATGATTACAAATAACCTAAGTTTGTTTTATCAAAATGTCCGTGGATTGCGCACAAAAACATTAGATTTAAAACAGAACATACTCATGAACGACTTCGATATTATTCTAATCACCGAGACTTGGTTAACTTCTGGCTTTTACAATACTGAATTATGTGATGACCGATATGATGTGCTCCGTCTCGATCGGAATTCTAAAAATTCTACTAAAACGTCGGGCGGCGGTGTTATGTTATGTACGAAAAGGTCACTGCATGCGCAAGAGATGGCCGAGTGGACGTGCGACGGCGTTGAGTGTACCTGGTTGACTATTCCCGCTAGTACGCTCGCGTCGAATGAATGCAATAAACGCGAACTACATATATGTATTGCATACATACCACCTGACGATTTGCAGTCTGTAAGACTTACAGCGTTTACAGACTTTCTCCTATATATTTTCTCATTACACCCAAATGATCATTATATCATAGCTGGCGATTTCAATCTACCCCACATAGGCTGGTCTCCAACCTTTGATCCCACCTTCCTTAGACGTGGTACTATAAACCTACAAAATGCGGGTGCAAGGTTTGTTGAAGCATGCAGTAGTCTTGGCTTCAGTCAGTACAATTATCATAAAAACTCCTCTGGAAATATACTAGACCTAATATTCAGTGACACATACATCGAGGTGTCTAAATCTTGCAGTTATCTCGTTAAAGAAGACCCAAGCCATCCATGTCTGGAACTGAAAGTGTCGGAATTGGTGACGCCTAGTATTAAATTAAAAAAAGAGATAAGATATAACTTCAAGAAGGCTAACTACGATAAATTAAATGAATATCTTAACGGTATAGACTGGAATGACTCTCTAAGAGGCGACACCATTGACATAATTGTGCAGAAATTTTATTCAATCCTCCACCGTGGAATTGATCAGTATGTGCCTAAGACTAACTTTTATGCTCATAACAAATATCCGGTCTGGTATACTAAGTCGCTCATACACATAATACGCGACAAGCGAACCGCTCACTCTCGATGGAAAGCAAGAGGGAACCCACGAGATTACGATGAGTTTTCCTTACTTCGTTCAAGACAGAAGGCAGTCCAAAAAAAATGTTTTAAGTTATATATGCAAAAAATACAAACATCGTTAAAGAAAGATCCAAAGAAAATCTGGTCATATCTAAAAACCTTACGAATTAATAACACTGGCTATCCAAATAGATTACAATTAGGAAGCAATATATATAATAACGAATCGGAAGTATGCACGGGATTCAGTACTTTCTTTGAGAGCGTATTTCAACAAGCAGCACCTTCATACCATGAAATTCTGCAGACTAATGCGGAAGTAACCGACAATATTATATGTAATCTAAATATTACCAAATTTGATATATTGAAGATACTAAATTCATTAAATGCGGAAAAAGGAGCTGGGTATGACGGTATACCACCTATTTTTATCAAAAAATGTGCTCAAGCTATTACAGAACCACTGTACATAATACAGAACTTATCCGTAAATACATTTGGCATTTATCCTGATGTATGGAAGATAGCTAAAATAATACCTATTCATAAGAGTGGCTCGCGGTTGAGTATTGAAAATTATCGACCAATATCGATACTTAATACTTTCAGTAAAGTCTTTGAAAAGATAATTTATAAAGCCATCCACAATATAATAAGTAATTCACTTCCCGATGAACAGCATGGTTTTATCAATAAACGTTCTACGATAACCAACTTAACCGTGTTTACGAACTATGTACTGCAAAGTATGGATGGTGGTGCACAGGTTGATGTAATTTACACAGACTTTGAGAAGGCTTTCGACAGAGTGGATCACACCATCCTATTACATAAGCTCCAACTTCTAGGGATACGTGGTGACCTTCATCGCTGGTTTTGTTCATATATAACAAATCGTAGACAGGCGGTTGCGGTTGGCAGTGCTAGAAGTGACTTTGTTCGTATAAGTTCTGGAGTTCCTCAAGGATCTATATTGGGTCCCCTGTTATACAATGCATATCTTTATGACATAAATAGTACCATTAAAGATTCAAATTACCTTATGTTCGCTGATGATAAAAAGATATATTTAAAAATAAACAAAGAAGGAGACTGTCACAAAATTCAGGCCGACCTAAATAACCTTTCCAATTATTATAGACAAAATCGAATATCGGTTAATGTTTCTAAATGTGTCAAAATAATTCACCAGAAAAAAAAACAAAATTAACTTTAGCTATCATATTAATAACAAATCTGTAAAAGAAGTAGATTGTGTTCGTGACTTAGGTATATGGTTAGACTATAAAATGACGTATAATAACCATATTGACACAATAGTTGACAAGGCCTATAAGCAGCTTGGTTTTGTAAGACGTGTTAGTGAACATTTTCATGATGTCGACTGTATGAAAGTGCTATACTATACATACGTAAGAAGTATTCTCGAATATGGTTGCTCTGTTTGGTCACCTAGTTACACTGTACACAAAGAAAAAATTGAAAAGATCCAAAAAGACTTCATAAAATTTATCTCCTATAAGACCTACAATAAGTTTAATACATATAATGACGCGTGTGAACATTTTAAAATTAATACTTTAGACTCTCGACGAAAACAATATGATTTATTGCTATTACATGACATCATCTCAAATAAAATTAATTGTAGCTCCCTTCTAGAAAAATTGCCCTTCCTTGTTCCTGCCTACCAGACTCGTAATCGTGCTTTGTTCCATGTTCCTCACATTAACACTAACTATGCAAGGAACTCTGTTTTGTATCGCGCAGCCCGGACATACAACGACCAATATTTAAGCCTAGACCTGTTTAAGCTGTCGCGGAATATGATTAAAAGAAGTATTAAGAATATCCATAGCGCAAAATCACCTGCATCATGAGCATACCCCACATACACACCTTCACGTACTTACCCTCACTTTTACACCATCATACAACACAACCAAATTAGGTACCACTTAGATAAACGTATTGAATAGTTTTTATTTGTTTGTTTCCTTTTATAAATTCTTGAACCATTTTGTAGTTAAATATATTATTATGTAATCCATATTTGGCTATATTTATAATGTAACTGTTTGCTATTGTATATAATTTATGTTAGCTGTAGGTTTACAAAATAAATAAATAAATAAATAAATAAAGGTGCCAGCAATATGGGCACAGCAAAAATAACTGTATGAGGCCTTACAGATGCGTAAAGTGTGCTGGGGCACATAAAACTACTACGTGCACAATAAATGATAACACTCCAGCAGTATGCGCACTATGCTCAGGAAGCCACCCTGCTAGCTACAAAGGATGCCAGGTGTATAGGGAAGTCCTAGCAAGAAAGAAAATTGGAAACAAGTTTCAGCCATATCCAAAATCAAGAACCACTCTAGAAGTGCGTACTAAGAACTCTGAAAATAATGAGCCCCCAAATGACATGGATGTGATAGTCATTGAGCCTGATAATCACTCCAAGACTACCCAACCGAAACATCGGCTACCAAGCGTAAAAGAATCCCTGGGACCCTATAGTGAAGCTCCCAAAAATTCAACCAAAACTGTAGCATACCATACAGAGACACAAAAATCATACACGAGAGATAACACTGACCAAACGAAACAACAGATACACAGGAAAGACAAAGTTGACCATATAGATTCACAGAGAACAAATACGGAAAACCACGTTGACCATGAGTCACAAAGAACATACCTGAGAAAAATAGAACTCGGGCAAGAAAATAGATTCAGTCTAGAAGCACTTATAGTGAAACAGACTGAAAGAATCGACCAACTCATTTCACAACTCAGCACAATGATGAACCTCATCATGACAATCATCAGTAGGCTTCCACGATGATGTCGTTACGTATCGCCACCTGGAATATCAATGGCCTAACGCCAAATAAAAAAGAATTAGAAATAATGTTAAAACATAACAAAATCGATATTGGTCTAATATCTGAAACCCACCTAAATGACCGTAAGAATATCAAGATAGACAACTATGACGTATATTATACTAATCATCCCGATACCACATCACACGGAGGATCGGCAGTCATTGTAAAGAGTAACATCGGACACCACCTCCATAGCGAGTTTCGGGAAGACTGGATGCAAGCCACTACCATTACTATAAATGCAAGCATGGGCCCCATCAATGTAAGCGCTGTATATTGTCCACCAAAGCATAAACCGAAACAACACATGTTTGACCGCTATTTTCAAAGCTTGGGAAACAGATACATAAGTGGTGGGGACTGGAACTGTAAACACACTCATTGGGGATCAAGATTGACAAACAGCAAAGGACGTGAGTTGAAAAAATGTGTCGATAAACACAAACTTATTACACTGGGAACAGGAAAACCAACTTATTGGCCAACAGATGTCAACAGAATACCCGACCTAGTGGACTTTTTTGTGGTGAAGGGACTGTCTGATGTGTATTTTGACGTGGCATCATCGTCTGATGGTGGGTCTGACCACACCCCTATCATAGCAACATTTAGCGTTTCCGCTATACACAGAGCACAGAGACTGGCGCTATATAATCATAAAACAGACTGGGACGCATTTGCTGAATACTTAGAAGATAATAATAATAATAAAATATTTATTTGTTTTCTCTCACACAAAAAAATACAGACAATGCAACATGAAGTTGAACTAAAGGTTAAGCTCAAGACAGAAGAAGATATAGATGATAGTATTGTCTTTGATTAACATAACTCATAACATTTAAAGAAAAACGCTTTTTACCGGATTAAAGTTATGTATTATTATAAATTTACAACTATTTGGCATAATTTTAAATTTATCCGACGTTTCGCGTGCTTTACAGCGTGCGTGGTCACGGTGACTGAAGACAAAAGATGTTGAATGTCAAAAAGTATCACAGCTGCAGAGAAAGTTGCATTATCTGTATTTATTTCCCCGGAGTTGGTATCGACTAAAAGATGGAGGGTTTTGGCAAAAATGGCTCACGGTGTCCTCTATTTTCGCGGATTGTTTTTCTTTTTGAGATTTTAATTTGGATATTATTGGATCCCAGGTGTTTGACAATTTTAGGCCGTCTTCTCTATTGAAATTGGGGTGTTTTTTGATTTCAATGGCTTCGCGTACCAATCTTGGGAAGAATCTTTTCTCTTTCGCAAGTACTTTCGGTTGGTCAAAGCGTATGTAGTGATTAGGCCTATCTAGTATGTGTTCACAGCCTGCTGATTTTGTGTGTCGTCTATGTCTTATGTCTGCAATGTGTTCTTTGAGTCTGCTGGACATATTGCGTTTAGTTTACCCTATGTAAGACAGGCCACAGTCGCAATCCAGTTTGTATATACCTGCATCTTGCAATGGGGTGTTACTTTTGATTGGTCTTAGGAATTGCTGAATCTTCTTGTGCGGCTTGAAAATTGTATGAATAGAAGCTCGTTTTAGGATCCGGCTAATTCTATCTGTAACTCCCTTTACATATGGCAAGTAGGCTGGCTGGCGGGGAACTGTTTGTGTCTTGTTTTTGTTTTTGTGATGTAGCCGGGGGATGCGCAGCTTGTTTCGGTGTAGCACCTGTTTGACATGCTGTAGTTCCTCCTCGAGGTGGGCATCATCACAAAGACGTTGGGCTCTCTGAAACAAACATTTACCGACAGAAAGCAGTTGTGAAGGGTGGTGGTGGGATTCACCATTGAGGTACCTATCTGTGTGGGTTGCCTTCCTTTTAAAGAAAAACGCTTTTTACCGGATTAAAGTTATGTATTATTACAAATTTACAACTATTTGGCATAATTTTAAATTTATCCGACGTTTCGCGTGCTTTACAGCGTGCGTGGTCACGGTGACTGAAGACAAAAGATGTTGAATGTCAAAAAGTATCACAGCTGCAGAGAAAGTTGCATTATCTGTATTTATTTCCCCGGAGTTGGTATCGACTAAAAGATGGAGGGTTTTGGCAAAAATGGCTCACGGTGTCCTCTATTTTCGCGGATTGTTTTTCTTTTTGAGATTTTAATTTGGATATTATTGGATCCCAGGTGTTGCAGACATAAGACATAGACGACACACAAAATCAGCAGTCTGTGAACACATACTAGATAGGCCTAATCACTACATACGCTTTGACCAACCGAAAGTACTTGCGAAAGAGAAAAGATTCTTCCCAAGATTGGTACGCGAAGCCATTGAAATCAAAAAACACCCCAATTTCAATAGAGAAGACGGCCTAAAATTGTCAAACACCTGGGATCCAATAATATCCAAATTAAAATCTCAAAAAGAAAAACAATCCGCGAAAATAGAGGACACCGTGAGCCATTTTTGCCAAAACCCTTCATCTTTTAGTCGATACCAACTCCGGGGAAATAAATACAGATAATGCAACTTTCTCTGCAGCTGTGATACTTTTTGACATTCAACATCTTTTGTCTTCAGTCACCGTGACCACGCACGCTGTAAAGCACGCGAAACGTCGGATAAATTTAAAATTATGCCAAATAGTTGTAAATTTATAATAATACATAACTTTAATCCGGTAAAAAGCGTTTTTCTTTAGATATAGATGAGGCAACATTCTACATCACGAATCTCATACAAGTAGCTGCGTGGCGTGCCACCCCTACACTGAGCTCTTCCAATCAATTAGGTAACATACCACTGGAAATACGCAACAAGTTGGAAGAAAAACGGAGACAAAGAAGGCGATTACACACTAGCAGATCAGATGTAGACAGGTCGGAATTTAATAGAATATCTAGAGAACTAAAAGAGTTAATTAAAGAAAATCAAAACACAACCTTCCAAGAAAAACTCTGTACACTCTCGCCTCATAAGAAGGATAATTACTCACTCTGGAAAATAACTAAGAACTTTAAAAGACCACATAACCATATACCACCTATAAGGATATCTACAAACGATCCGTGGGCTAGGAGCGGCAGTGAAAAAGCTGAACTTTTCGCTAGACACCTAAGCGAAGTCTTCAAACCAAACCTATCATCCATGACTGAGTTTGAAGAGGAAGTGGATAGAATGATCAATAGTGACCAGCAGTTATCACTACCGCTAAAACTTGTCACTCCACAAGAATTAATGCGGACAATAAGCTATCTAGAAAACAAAAAGGCTCCTGGTTTCGACCTAATAACGGGTGAAATCCTTAAAAAACTACCTAGAAAAGCAATAGTACTCTTAACAATGTTGTTTAATGCCATTTTTAGAATACAGTACTACCCAAAGCTATGGAAGATATCACAAATAATTATGATTGTAAAGCCAGGGAAACCTCCAACAGAACCTAGTTCATACAGGCCTATAAGTCTTCTCCCAACAATATCTAAGGTTTTTGAAAAAACTTTTCTTCGGAGACTAAAACCAGTCCTGGACCAAAACAGAATTATACCCGATCACCAATTTGGTTTCCGGGAAAAACATGCTACTGTAGAACAAGTACACCGAGTGGTTCACAAAATAAGACAATCGCTAGAGAAAAAAGAATATTGTTCAGCAGTATTCATAGATATCCAGCAGGCATTCGATAGAGTTTGGCACAAAGGATTGTTGTACAAGCTGAAAACCCTCCTACCAAACTCATTCTATATGATCCTAAAATCTTATCTAGATCAAAGAAGATTCCAAGTAAAGTACGAGGAAGAACTTTCAAGGCTCTATTACATCACTGCCTCAGTTCCACAAGGATCAGTGCTTGGCCCAGTCCTTTATTCAATATATACGGCAGACTTGCCTGAAACAGAAAATGTCGTAACAGCAACATACGCAGATGACACTGCATGCCTTGCAAGCGATGTGAACGCGAATAACGCTTCACTGAAACTACAGGAACAGCTCAACAAGGTGAACGTTTGGCTGCAGAGGTGGAGAATCAAGCCTAGCATAGCTAAATCAATACAAGTAACATTTACACTGCGAAAGGGCGATTGTCCAACTGTGCATATAGAAGACAAACCGTTACCAAGCAAAAACAGCGTGAAATATCTCGGACTGCATCTGGACAGAAGACTGACCTGGGCTAATCATATAAAAGCCAAGAAAACAGAAGCCACCTTGAAATTCAAAGAGCTATCATGGCTTCTAGGCCAGCAATCTAGGTTGACCCTGAGTAACAAATTGCTTGTTTACAAGGCTATCATACAACCAGTGTGGACATATGGAATAGAACTCTGGGGCTGTGCAAGCAATTCTAACATCGAAATCCTCCAAAGATTTCAAAACATTGCACTGAGAACTATTTCAAGTGCACACTGGTTTGTGAGAAACAAGGAAATACATGAATATCTGGAGATGCCCACCATTAAGGAAGTAATCCGCAAGAACAGTACTAGATACAGGGAAAGGTTAACCAAACATACCAATGAACTGGCTAAGAATCTGTTAACCCCAGGAGATGATGTGGCTCGCCTAAAAAGATGGCAAATACTAGACCTGGACCGGAGAAACTGACCTAAAGTAAAAAATCCAGTTTCTACCAACGCATACGGTGCCTTTCAATGGAATCGCACCCAACCAAATTTAACCTCGGAAAATATCTGATTATGGCTGATAGCCGATTGCAGATGAACAAGAACACAAAAAAAAAAAAAAAAATTGATATACATATTAAACTTAATACTATTCTAGACAATACAGTTAACCACAGCCACATCACGTTTTATTACCACCTACATTTTTTGCGCTTGCAACACAGTACGGTGTATGATTTGACTTATTTGATCTGATAGGTTTATTTAGTGGTCAGTTGGTTTTTGTTATGTGGTTTCATAGACATAAACCATTTTAACTAGCGAAACTGTGGCTTCGGCCGTCTCGATTATGTCCGGTGTAGTGTCTATGGAAATATAAGATAGTTTTCAAAATCAGTTAACAGATCTGTCAATGGCACAAATATTATATATATACTACGTATATTATATTATACTATACTACGTTAGTTATATAATACTATCCCAGCCCTATATGTCAAAATACATTTCATCTTGAGAGCTGTCAAAATTGCCGAACTAAAGAAATAAATACCTCGTTACTAGAATTTCCAAACGCGAACATTGTAACAAATATGGCGCCAATTCGTCTATTTATTAAAAAAAGGTTTATTTGCCAACGGGCATTGCATTAATATCTATAAATAATAAAAACGAATTGTCTGTAACAGGCAGGCTAAACTATATATATATATATATGATTTAAAAACGAAAAATATTGTTATGATAAATATATATATATGTACATATATATCTGCAAATCTGTGATGGAAGGGTTTAATTTCAGGGTAAATTTATAAGCTAACATAAACATTCTAAGGATACTAGAACCTAGGACGGTTCTACGAAGAGATCTAGATGAAAAGTTTGACAGCCTAAACTTCAGACAATGTTATCAAAACCACTTTAAAATTTTAATATTTCTTTACCCATAAACCCTATTTATATGCAAATTGAATTTCAATTCGGCATTGCTTAATTGAAATCAAATTTTTACGAGGTAATTGTCGAGCGGCCCGGAATGCAGTAATTGCTACCAGAATTATAATAGATTGTCCATAGACACGTGTAACATCATTTTCATTCTGTATACTTAGAGGCTTAATTACCGCGCCAACGAATGACGTTCGATATTTAAATTTTTAAACAACATTTTTGACTGTCAAACTTTATTTAAAATAAGAACATTGTCTTCAAGGAATAAATTATGTTTTTGATGTTCTAAATTTAAAAAAGGCCTTTTACAAAATCTATCTAAATATGTATGCGAACGCAACTTCGAACAGCACTGAGTCAAAGTCAAGACGTAGTCAAGTATAAGTACTGCATGTCAAATACAATACGATTTTCATCTTAAGTCTTTCAATAAGATGATATTTGATGGTAATCCGACTCAATAGCTCCGAGGTATGACTATCATCGATACCACCAGAACAGTAATTGATATATTCATACATTTCTTTTTCTTTCACCAAAATATAGAGTATACAGTATATATTTGGGGAAAGGATAATGAAAACCCATAACATTATTACCGGGTTCAAATCGACTCAATTCGCTACTTTAACCGACTATTTGGCATCGTAATTATTTGCAAGTTGCGCACGCGCCGGTTTTTATTAGGGTCTGATTCGCACATGCAAGATATTTTACGTAGCAATTTTTATCGAATCGTGTCACTGCGTATTTATTAGATATAGTTTGTGAGTAACAAAGACAATTTCAGGCTAAACTTAAATCTTGTTGCACATATTTTAACAAAAGTATTAATTAAAAACAAGTTAAAAATAAAATCAAAACAAAAACCACGTCCCTTTTGGTGTGCATTTTCAAAATATGTAAAGTATGCAAAACGTTGGGATAATTTTAAAGTTATAATTAAAGATTATATGTGAAATTTGTTTTAATGTAAGTTTAATAATAAATATGTCAATGAGAACAGATTAAAGTACTTATTTACAGCTCAATTAAAGAGTATATTTAAATTACTCCTTTTATTGTATCTTGTTTTAAAATTATTATGAATATAAGATGACATCAATATGGAACAGATTTAGGTACAAAATGGAAGTACGATAATTATATCACACTCGTACTCGTATATAATTTTTGTTAACATAATAAGACCCGCCATCTAATTTAAATCGCCAAAGAGTACGAAACAGCCAATTATTCCTGAAAGGAGGTTGTAATGAATTCGATCTCGTCATGAACTTTTTGTAAACAAAAACAAATTAAGAACAACGGTTATTTTGCTACCTGTGGGTTCTCTTTGGTTGACTTTTTGCTTCAATCTCATAAATTCTGATGGATTCTAATTAAATAACGAGTGTATTTTAAATTATAACACAATAAACTTTGCTCGCGGTCGTTCACAACTTGCGCTTTTCTTCTCGTGATAGATGACAATTTACATTAAACATCTGATGATTGTTCAGGGGCTTTAGACAAAATCAGTTTCGACTGGCGTGGCCTATCACCGCCGAAGGAATTTGTATGAGAATGGCATTAACTTTGTCACGTGACCATTTTCATACAAATTCGTTTGGTGTTAGTGGGCCAAGTCTGACGCAAATTCTTTTATCTCAATACCCTGTTCTCTATATGATAATTCAATGTTAATTGGGAACTTGCATGCTATACATTATCTGTTCAAGAAAATCGTAAACATAAAAGTCGGTAACGAGTCTTAGTAAAGAGGTAATTCATTTGAATTAAGAATCAATAGAAAATCGAAATAACAGATTGACGGGATAATCGGTTTATAATAAGCATTCGATGTATTGATATGAAAGTATCGATTTTGATTATCAATCAGAATAAAGCACGGCTGTTTGATTTTAATAAACAGGTACCGTTGTATGCGTTATACATGTATATAAATTTAACCATATTTTCTGTGTTTATTAGATAAAACTTATCGTAAACTCTGTTACAACTGTAGGCAGGGACATAGAACACTTCTAGGGCCTGAATAGGGTCTCACTTAAATGCCATTTTTTCACAATTTATTTTTATAAAATTTAAAGAAGAAAATCTTTAACATATAATATAATTTAAAGAGGCAAAGTTCTGACTTTGGCTGTGTGACCTATGAAGCGAACGCTACATATACCCACCCACCCTTTTATAGATTTGCTCTTATTATAAAATGATACATTAATTTTAATTTTTTACTAAGCTGTAATGACGCTTACGTCCTTTTCTTCTGAGTTGGTGCTTCTGAGAAGATCTTTCCCTTGGGTGAGATCTGAGACTGATCAAGTGTCCTGACCGCTCTAGGCTGTTATCAGGATGCGCCCTAGTGACAAATGTGTTACGGTCGGTAGTTTACTAGTGTGAAAATTACCTACTTGTTTATTAGATTGACAAATGATCATGAAACATACAGAAATCTGCCCAGACCTAAAAAGGTTGTTGCGCCACAGATTTTTTTATACTAAGTCTAGGGAGACCTGTATATCCGGGTCCGCTCATCCAACAGTTAAATTAAATTGTAACTTAAAAATCTTTAATTCGTTACCAAATATTTCATAAAGAAAAATTCGAAACAGACTTATTACTAAGACAAAGATACAGGTTTACTAGGTTGAAACGTTTGTACACACCAGATGATAATGTTTGGAAAGGGATCGATGCAATGGGAGGTGGAGAGTGCTACTGTAAAAGAGTAAGAGTAAGTGCATTGTGAAATTAAAGATGATTAGATTATTATTGTACTAGAAATTCAGTTTCTTCATAGTTTCGCGCAGAAAGCCACTTGGTAACTATTGTTTTAATTTCGTTTAATAACTTAGGGTAAATATTAAGTATATTTAGCAACTAAAATGTTAATTTAGTATATTAAAGCTAGGACAGAAAGAAAATGCTGTCTTTTTGAAGTGAAACTTCTTTATCGGGGTTAGAAAAAAATTTTGTGTAACATTTTTTCGTTACGCGTCACATTTTTCGGTTACGCGTCACATGTTTCGGTTACGCGTCACATTTGACCGTTACGTGCGTCTTTTTCTTGTCCCTATTCAAAGAGATTCTAAACCATTAGACCTACAACGCACTAGCGGCTGGCCGCAATGCGGTGTGCCGCTGCGGCGGGCCGCACATCGATTATTACATGAAACCGCACGATAACAACGCACTGACTTGCGGTCAACCGTCAACCGCTCCGGTTGATCTGGAGCTGCGGCGAGCCGCACCAGTTCAATGATGCGGCGCGCCGCGTCCCCTCCACGCACTCGGCGCGGTTAGCCGTCCTACCTACGTCATCACATATAATTATTTAACAAATGTAAACAAAATATTGTAAACCTATTTTAAAAGAGTAAAAAATAAAAAAATAAAATATGTTTATTATGGAACATAAGATACATGTATCACTTATTCCACGTCATTAAATTTGAATTTGTAATATTTCAAGAACGACAAGCACTGACGAGTGACGATTGCGGCAGACCGCAATAGGACCGCAATAGGGACGGTTAGCCGGAATACGGCATGCCGCTACGGCAGACCGTATATACTGCGGCCTGCCGCAGCGGCACACCGCATCACGGCCAGCCGCTAGTGCGTTGTAGGCCTTAATAACAAAAATGTATAATAACGGTAACAATGATACTAAAAATTCTATTACAATTTATGAAATTCTGTAATAATCTTAGTGGTAATAAGGTAAAATGAAATAATTGTATTATTTGTATTCAAGTCTGTGATATTAAAAGCCTTTTGTTAAACTTTATCTAATTTAACTTTATTTAACCAATTTCTGTAAAGTTGCATATAGATAATTTTTCGAAAAATAAGGTCATAAAGAAGTTTCACTTCTTACGTGTGTACACTAGTACACGCACATTTTTTTTTTTATTAGAGTACGACTGCTTTAGGGGAATGTAAATAACGACATGTAGTAACTTAAAATAATAATCAGCATGATTTTTATTAATTAAAAAAAACATTTTTAACTGAATAGAATACGTTTAGTTTTCAATTATCTTAACTCCTTTTTTAAACAGACACAATTAAATAGGAACTTAAAATAGAAAATAACGGTGCATTTAATGCTTCACAATCAACTATTCTAAAAAGAGAACTATTATAATATTTTATTTATCTGAAGATATTATAACTAATCTAATTATCATTACAGCTTCAATCTTCATTCAGACTGATTAGTATCATTAATATTTAATTTATTAACTATTTATTATAATTTTTGCAACATAACGACTGTATAGGGTGGGATATTTTACTGATCTTTCTAAAAGTGCATGAACGCTATCTGCCTCGTTTTGAGTATATTCCTTTTCAAAGAAACGATGGCACAAGTCTATCTTAAATTGTAAAACATTTTTTCTCTTATTCAAACTATTAATAACTTATATTTATTAAATTTTTTTACATTATTCTTAATTAATATTTATTAAAAATTATTTTCTGTTTTTTCATAGCATACATACATACATACATACATACATACATAGCATACAAGCGTGGGGTGCATGGTGTCAATAGTTATAAATATTTAATTATATTTATTAATTTATTTTTACATTATTCTTAATTAATATAATTAATATTTATTAAAATTTATTTTCTGTTTTTTAGTTTAGTCTATATATATAAAAATGAAACCCGTTTTCCGTTGTCACGACATAACATGAAAACGGCTTGACCGATTTGTCCGATTTTTTTATATAATATACCTTGAAGTACGAGGATGGTTCTTACGGATAAAAATTAAAAAAAAATGAGTGAAAAACAACACTTTTCTATATTCCCATACAAAATATTCGTAATAATACTTAAAAGTCAATTTGAACTTTAATACCATAGCATAAAGTTCAAGTGTTAGTGGAGGGGTTCCGGGAAGGTAAATTTTTATTTTTTGACATAATTTATATTTTGTTGTCTTATCAATTTTCTTTTTTTTTCTTACTAGCTTTTTTTTTTTTTTTTTATTTAATTCCTTTATTTTACAAAAAAAAATATAATACAATAATAACAAGTTACATTAGCAAACCGCTGTGGTTTATATTCATGTAACCATAACAATCTTGTTTAGGAGCGCGACAAATGCATATAAAAGTAGTTTTTTAATTTGCTGTTTATATTGGTTGGCGTTAGGCAATCTAATATGTGATTTGGTAGACCATTTATTAGCCGCGGTAGCAAATACCTCAACGTTCTCTCGCCGTATACGTTGTTTGCTCTTGATGTACAGAGCCGGACTTGCGTTACCGCTCGGGTCTGTACGTCATGCTCTACTCGTTTTTTTAAGTCATCTCGAAAACACCGGGACCGGTGTCCCGAATAGCAGAATAAGTATTATAAACAAATAAAGAATCGACTGTTAGGCGGTACGATGTTCGCCAGGCCAGCTAGTTTTCTATATAAAGCGTGTGTTCTAGTTTTTTTAAACTATTATTTATTTATTTTTTACAACACTGAACTGAACTATGAATTTTAAGTATGAAAATTTTAATGTTTTTTGACGAAATAAAATATTAAATGAAAACTTATAAACTTGAATCTATATACTGGTGTGTTCGCCTATTAAAGACGAGTTTAATGATACCCAACTCGAGGGGGTAGGGGTGGGGGGATTTACACATTTGCCATCGAGCACTGCGAGGAATTACTAAACAGATCTTATCATCAACTCTCCTATACACTCTACTGTTCTTAACCCTTAATTTGGCACCGGTAAAAATATTCAAAATATATGAATTTGACAATTTTGTGGTTTCAGGAGTATGTCATAAAGTTCTGGAAAAATTTAAAAAAAAATCTACAATAGCCCACTGCTGGGAAAACTGGTGTCCGTCACAGCGGACCTTGCCAATTACTGTGAACTTAATGGTCAGATTTATATGTTCTCTGAGGCGGACACTGCCAAACTACAGAAATGAACATTTTAGAACTAATTGATACGGAAATACAGTTTATTTTGTATGAAAATTTAAAAAACAATTTCTGGGGGCTTTTCCTGTCACGAAACATAATCTTGTGTTGCATTTTATGCAATACACGACAGTTTTCTTTTGGCAGAACCTGCAGCGTCCTTCTTCCATGGTCGAAGGGAAATGTCCTATATTGTCGTATTTTAATGGACTCAAAGGACGGGGTGCATGCGGTTTCTTTACTTTGACGGATTCAGTCTGTTTTCTTTTAGCCGACCTGTTTGCCTTTCACAATAAGTCATAAATATCATATCTAAATGATTTCACAGGTTTTTTTAGATTTCACGTTGTTGGAATTTGTAGAAATTGTAAGTCAGCTGAATTTTTTTGTTTTTTTTTGGTCTTTTGGCTTTGACTGTGGGTGGTTTCCTAGATCTTGTTTTTCGGGGTGCTAATGAAGAACCTATTGGTGTTATAGGCGTTGCAGGCAATGAAGGAATAGCAGATAGGGATGGAACATTTTCATAAAAGGACTCGCCAATTTCACGCACGATAGAATCTGGTATAATATCAGCATCTTCGGAGTGTAATTCTTCATCGTCGGATGTATCTATAGTTATGTTAGCAAGGGAAGATGCAAAAGATGGTGCAGGAGAAGACAGGGGGTGGAAGATTTAGTACGTGCATCATGCAATTCAGTTTCTGAATCTGATATTTCGCTAGCATCGGAAGGTGCATGTTCATTGGGCACTAAAGCAATAATTCTACTTGCGCGATTAGGCTGTTGGCAAAGAAAAAAAAACAAACTCAGAACCATAACCAAACAAGCACATTTTGGCGTTGTCCGCCGCAGCGGACATAATAATAAAGTGGTACTTTTCTATACAATTAGCAATGTCCGCTGTGACGGACAAAACATTTTACTTACAAATAAACACCATAAAAATGTAATAAAGTGCGTATGTTTTTGTAAATAGTGATTGACATGATTATTATCTAATAAATAAATCTATAATTCAATTCATTTTTCCACAAAAAATAAGAAAAACAATTATAAATACTTTGAGCAATACAGGTGGCCGCCTTTTCGCAGACATTTTGCGTCCCAACTGACATATGCAATGTTGCCACAATCATTACTTTTTTTTTACTATTTGTTTATGGTATAAATAAACATTTAATCGATTAGAAATCGATGAACATGAAATAAAAACTTGGCAGGATTTATTTTAAATAAGTGTCCGTCACACCGGACTTTATCAAATTAAGGGTTAACTAAATAGTTTCTCCTAATATCTTTAGCTTCTCTATCAGACTCGGGCTTAAGAATTTTATATATTCGGGATATCTCAGGATCTGACATTTGTAAAGTCAAGAGCCAGTTATCAGTGTCGCTACTATAGACTGTAACTGTAGAATTATCGATAACCTCGGGTGTTAATTTCGTGTTACGGCTCAGTGCGTCCACATAAGCCATGCGGATGCCTGGCCGGTACTCTATACTAAAATTGAATTCACTTGTTAAAAGCCACCACCTAGCTATTCAGGGTATTAAGTCGCGTTTCGTTAATGTAGTTCGAATAGCGTTACAGTCTGTTACAGTTTTGAACTCAATCCCCAACAAATATACCCTAAATTTCTTTAACGAACATACAATTGCAAGGGTCTCGAGTTCATAAGAGTGCAAGTGACGCTCCTCCGGGGCGGTTTACTGGCTAAAGTAAGCTATTGGCTTAAGAGCACGCGACTCCGGCCGCTATAGCATCAATATCCCACCCACGCCTAAAGAACTTGCATCCGTATGCAACTCAGTTTCAAAATTAGGATTGTATATAGCTAAAATTGGTCGGCCAATTAATTTATCCTTTAAGGTAGTAAACGAACGAAATTCTTTATCTGTCCATTTAAAACATTTCCCTTCTTGAGAAAGTTGGTTAGAGGCCTAGCTGTTTCACCGAAACTTTTGATAAATTTTCTAAAATAGCCTGCTAGTCCCAAAAACTGACGGACTTCATGTACGTTCTGAGGAATAGGAAACTCTTTTACAGCTAGAATCTTACTTTCGTTAGGACGTATGCCTTCTGCAGAAATCTCATAGCCTAGATAGTCAAGGGTATTACTGAAGAATCGGCATTTAGATAATTTTAAAGTGAGCCCATTTTGCCGTAACAACTTCAAAGCATTCTCTAACCTCTCAAATCCCTCCTCCAGGGTAACCGATGGCACAAGAATGTCATCCAAATAAGCCAATGCTAACTCATCAAGTTTATTACCCAGAAATCAGATCTAAAGATGTAAAGAATCTATTTCCACTAAGGTTAGTTAATTGATCATTAATTAAGTGATCATCGATTATCGGCAACGGAAAACAATCCTTCCTCGTTTTGTTATTGAGAGCCCTATAATCAACGGATAAGCGCTGTTCTCCTGTTTTCTTCATTACCAATAAAATAGGACTGGCATAATTCTTGAATTGGACTCTTGTATAATGTCATTTTGCAACAAATCATTTATTATCTCCTTAACCCGACCTCTTTCCGAAAAGGATAATCTATATGGTCGGTAAACTACAGGTTTCTCATCCAATAAGTCTATTCTCATTTTAGTTGAGTTGTTACAACCATTTTCTCCTAGATTAAATGCAAAGCAGATAATTGAGTAAAAGTGAATGATCTACCTAATGCCTCTTTGTCAATTTGGGGACCAACATTTATGTCAGATATTAGTAAGGGCTCATATTCCGAATTATTTTTGGTTACTTTATTTACATAGGTACTATCTTTTTCAACAAAACAAGTTCCTTTAGCAATAGGGCATTTCTTGGATAATGTAAGATTTTGACAAGATAAATTTGTCACGGGCAAATAGCACTTTCCATCAACAACACTATAAACTCCCTGGTGCAAATAATGCACTTTCCTAGGCTCCATGAGGATAAAAATTACATTAAATAAGGAAAGTGCAAGAAGTGCAAAACTACATAAAATATACAATTACTTAGGCAAAGAATGGAACAAAACTAAGCAATCAAAACATTTTGTAGACAATGAAAGGGACAATAACATAAAGAAAAGTGCTGAATCAAATCTCAAAATATTGTTCAAGTACATAAGAAAAATATAATATTTGACAGTATAAACTGTGTTCAGATAATTTAATATGCCCCGTAGACTTAACCATGTTATTTCTAGCTTGTAAGTTGCACCATACCTGAGATGAACTTGATAAATGTCAATGTCTAGTCTACCTAGTCCTGCTTCGTTTCTAGGGTTCCTTTATTCTGTTCAAATTAAATTGTTAAAGATGACTCTGGCCGGGACCAACTGCAAACATCTTAATAACACACTGCACAAGATATTTTATATCAGTCTGTGACATATCTGCATTTGATTTTATTATTATTTTTGACCACAAGTACTTCAACAAGAAACAAAGTTAATTCATAAAATTATGTTATATGTATTATAATTACTTTAAAAAAAAATGTGCGTGTACTAGTGTACACACGTAAGAAGTGAAACTTCTTTATGAACTTATTTTTCGAAAAATTATCTATATGCAACTTTACAGAAATTGGTTAAATAAAGTTAAATTAGATAAAGTTTAACAAAAGGCTTTTAATATCACAGACTTGAATACAAATAATACAATTATTTCATTTTACCTTATTACCACTAAGATTATTACAGAATTTCATAAATTGTAATAGAATTTTTAGTATCATTGTTACCGTTATTATACATTTTTGTTATTAAGGCCTACAACGCACTAGCGGCTGGCCGTGATGCGGTGTGCCGCTGCGGCAGGCCGCAGTATATACGGTCTGCCGTAGCGGCATGCCGTATTCCGGCTAACCGTCCCTATTGCGGTCCTATTGCGGTCTGCCGCAATCGTCACTCGTCAGTGCTTGTCGTTCTTGAAATATTACAAATTCAAATTTAATGACGTGGAATAAGTGATACATGTATCTTATGTTCCATAATAAACATATTTTATTTTTTTATTTTTTACTCTTTTAAAATAGGTTTACAATATTTTGTTTACATTTGTTAAATAATTATATGTGATGACGTAGGTAGGACGGCTAACCGTGCCGAGTGCGTGGAGGGGACGCGGCGCGCCGCATCATTGAACCGGTGCGGCTCGCCGCAGCTCCAGATCAACCGGAGCGGTTGACGGTTGACCGCAAGTCAGTGCGTTGTTATCGTGCGGTTTCATGTAATAATCGATGTGCGGCCCGCCGCAGCGGCACACCGCATTGCGGCCAGCCGCTAGTGCGTTGTAGGTCTAATGGTTTAGAATCTCTTTGAATAGGGACAAGAAAAAGACGCACGTAACGGTCAAATGTGACGCGTAACCGAAACATGTGACGCGTAACCGAAAAATGTGACGCGTAACGAAAAAATGTTACACAAAATTTTTTTCTAACCCCGATAAAGAAGTTTCACTTCAAAAAGACAGCATTTTCTTTCTGTCCTAGCTTTAATATACTAAATTAACATTTTAGTTGCTAAATATACTTAATATTTACCCTAAGTTATTAAACGAAATTAAAACAATAGTTACCAAGTGGCTTTCTGCGCGAAACTATGAAGAAACTGAATTTCTAGTACAATAATAATCTAATCATCTTTAATTTCACAATGCACTTACTCTTACTCTTTTACAGTAGCACTCTCCACCTCCCATTGCATCGATCCCTTTCCAAACATTATCATCTGGTGTGTACAAACGTTTCAACCTAGTAAACCTGTATCTTTGTCTTAGTAATAAGTCTGTTTCGAATTTTTCTTTATGAAATATTTGGTAACGAATTAAAGATTTTTAAGTTACAATTTAATTTAACTGTTGGATGAGCGGACCCGGATATACAGGTCTCCCTAGACTTAGTATAAAAAAATCTGTGGCGCAACCTATTTAGGTCTGGGCAGATTTCTGTATGTTTCATGATCATTTGTCAATCTAATAAACAAGTAGGTAATTTTCACACTAGTAAACTAAGTCAAAACTAATATACTACATTTGAGACCGACCGTAACACATTTGTCACTAGGGCGCATCCTGATAACAGCCTAGAGCGGTCAGGACTCTTGATCAGTCTCAGATCTCACCCAAGGGAAAGATCTTCTCAGAAGCACCAACTCAGAAGAAAAGGACGTAAGCGTCATTACAGCTTAGTAAAAAATTAAAATTAATGTATCATTTTATAATAAGAGCAAATCTATAAAAGGGTGGGTGGGTTTATGTAGCGTTTGCTTCATAGGTCACACAGCCAAAGTCAGAACTTTGCCTCTTTAAATTACATATATATGTTAAAGATTTTCTTCTTTAAATTTTATAAAAATAAATTGTGAAAAAATGGCATTAAAGTGAGACCCTATTCAGGCCCTAGAAGTGTTCTATGTCCCTGCCTACAGTTGTAACAGAGTTTACGATAAGTTTTATCTAATAAACACAGAAAATATGGTTAAATTTATATACATGTACAGGGTGGGCCATAAAGGTGTTGGCGATTTAATTCTTCAATTTCTCGGAAACGCGTGGCGCGGGGCAGCTGCGGCATATGTTGTTAGCTGCCCCGCTTTCTGGAAATTTAGTCGCCATGGAGCCGTACACGGGAGCGCAGCGTGCATTTTGTATCCGAGCGTATTACGAAAACAATAAATCTGTGATTTCTGCACGTTTGTATCGACATGAACACAGTTTACGCGATTTAAGTGAAGTTCCAAGCGCCAATGTGATACGGAAATGGATCAGAATGTTCGAAACAACCGGCTCAACAGTACTGTACCACAAAGAACGGTTCGGTGGCCGTCGATGCACAATTCATATTAAAATAATAAGTCCTGAGTACATACCTCGTCAATGTCTCTTCACAGGAAAAATAGGCACACAATAATATCAGCCGTCAGGATTTGGATTAGTGTTAGTATGGGCACAAAAAGAGGTTAGACTGATGATAATTATTGATACCTTGCCTCAATAGTTCTCAAACACGCACTATAACACTCACTATACAATTTTAAATAGTGGACGTGTCTATAATCATCTATATTTAACAAAAGTATATATCCAAAAAAAAAATAAATGCTAGACGCACGAGAACACGTAACCCGACAAGCTCAACAACGACTAACCATGTGTCGATCGGCCGTGTAAAAATATTTGAGATCACCCTCATCAAATTAAATAAAATTAAAATTATGTATTTCGAACAGTCCCCCGTCCCAGTCAGGCGCAACATGACTGAGTCCAAAACCGGAGGCTGGGAGCAAAGTTTATGCCACTGGGAGACGTGACAAGCCCGCCACGGCTCTTTTAACCGATTCCTGAACGACAAGAGAAATAACTCTTAATCCCGGAAGAGGCTCATCAAGTTCCGTTTTAGTGTGAGGCCAGCAACTCTCGGGTTGGTACAGCCAACCTGGAGCCCACCACAAGGGATGGTCTAATATTACTGGAGCCTCACAACCTCGAGATGCACAGTCTGCCGGATTAAGTCCTCCCGGTACATGCCTCCAATCTAATGTCACAACAGATTGCTGAATTTGACAAACCCGATTGGCCACGAATACTTCCAGAACATGAACTGACGCTTGCAACCATGCAAGAGCTATCTGACTATCAGTCCAAGCAAAACACTTCTGGATAATCATATTTTGGCCAAAAATGGATTTAACATGGTTTATCAAACGTGTCAATAAAACAGCACCTGATAACTCTAATTTAGGAATTTTTAAGCGTGTTCTTACCGGTGCAACCTTACTTTTTGCCATAACCAGTTTAACCGTTACAACACCAGATTTATTGACAGAACGAATATAAACTGCAGCAGCATAACCACTTTCCGATGCATCACAAAAACCATGAATATCTACTGTGCATTTCCCTGGTGGCAATAAACATCTATCAATTTTAATCAATTGAATTTCAGGAAGGGACGAAACAAACCTAACCCAAACACTTAACAATTCACCTACTAAAGGGGCATCCCATGTTAATCCTTGTAACCAAAGTTTTTGTATAAAACATTTTGCCCAAAAAAACAACTGGAGCTAACCATCCATTAGGATCATATATCCTGGCTACAGTCGAAAGTACTACACGCTTGGTCCAAGATTTAATTACATCTATATCCTGCACGCGAAAAGTAAATATATCAGCTAACGGTTGATACTGAATACCTAATACTGCAACAGCGTCAGGGTTGTCCACGTTCTGAAAAATATAAGGATCTTGTTGATGATCCTCGGGTAAACCAGCAAGAACAGCTTGTGAGTTAGACACCCATTTCCTTAACTCATATCCAGCCTTAAGAATCCCAATTAGCTCGTTGCGTAGTATTAAAGCTTCTTTCTCATTTGCAGCGCCGGTGCAAATGTCGTCAACGAAAACATCACTTGTCAAAACATCAGCTGCTCTTGGAAATTGCAAACGTTCCCGCTCAGCTAATTCTAATAATGTACGAATAGCAATATAAGGACTTGATCTGAGTCCATATGTATTGGTATTCAATTCAAATACTGTAACAGGATCGGATTCCTTCTCACGCCACAGGATAAGTTGATAGCAACAGTCATCAGTATGAATTACAGTTTGCCTAAACATCATTTTAATATCTGCAACAAATACGATCTGATGTCTTCTAAAATTTGTTAGAATATCACCAATGTCACGATGTAACTTTGGGCCCGAATGCAAACATTGATTTAAAGAAACTCCATTGGAACTAGGCGCTGAGCCATCAAAAACTACTCTGATTTTACCACCTTTAAACACAGCATGATGTGGGATAAAGTAGTGCTCCTGTGTGCGCCAATCAAAATCAGAAACTGACATATGTCCGAGCTTAAAGTACTCGTCCATAAACTCAATATACTTAGCACGAAAAGTCGAATCTCTCTTCATTCGTCTCTCCATGGATGTTAACCTTTTCTCAGCTAAAATCCTGGAGTGACCCAAAAGAGGTCGGGATGGTAAGAAAGGTAACCGCGTGACAAACCTACCGGAACGGAGACGACCAGTGTTGTTCTGAAAGAACAATTCACATTCTTGGTGCTCCGGGTTTTCACGAGCCGCTGTGGGAGGGTTCGACTTCCCAAAACCGTTGAATAGCTTCAGCAAGTGAGAGTCCCACACACAAGTTACCATCTTCAACTGTAAGAGACTGTATTGGAAACACAGGACCCATAATGATATCACCAAAATCAGATGTAACTGCTACTAAGCCCCCTGGTTGTAAAAGTGTGCTTTTACTTAGTCGCAGCATGCCTAAAACTTCTGCTCCGAGTAGCAAATCAATTTGACCTGGAATATGAAATGTACAATCCGCTAAGTTAAGACTACGTGTAAAATCTAATATCTCCGATGGTAATTTAACAAGTGGGTGTCTACCCATAACATTATCTAAAATAATGGCAGAAGTTGTAATCTGTGGATGAGAGCATTGAACAGAAGAAAAAGTTAGTGTAACTTGTCCCCGCAAACCAGCAACCTTAAGACCACCTAAACCAAATATACCCCTGCTAGCAGGCGAAATACGCAACTGTAACCTGTCCACCAAATCCATTGACACCAAACTTCCCTGTGCTCCAGAATCCAAAATCGCACGCGTGGTTACTTGCTCACCTGATGGAGAACCAACACAAACCTGTGCGGTGGGTAACAAAACAGTAATGGGAGATGTAGGAGTTCTAGTGGGAACGTGGCCTAGTCAATATTCTTCTGGTTCAGGGACCCGCTGGCCTAAACGAGGCCACTCAGAAAAAGGCAAAGGCCTAACAAAATCACGACGTTGCTGTTCAATAACAGGTGATGCACAAAAGTCATAATTATCCTTGCTCTTAGGAAGTTGTCGCTGATCAGAGGTGACACGAGGCCTGTTATAAGACCTTAAGTTTCCTCCGCCCCTAGAGGGTGGTGGTCGCCTCCGATGGTAATTATCGTAACCGGATTCTGTTTGGTGCCTGGAAGTATGACCAAAAGTATGGGTTCTAACCTGCACACCACCAGTCCACTGATCACCTGTATTTTGAATGGCTTCAACAAACTCCTGTGCCGGTGCAGCTGATTGGGGTGAACCATTCGCATTACCGCAAAGTATAATGTGATGATTGCCATTACATTGTTTGCATGGTCGTGACACTTGGCATTGTGATGCCAGGTGATTACCTAAACAACCATAACACCACTTCCGCTGTCTGGCAATATTACGTCGTGCTTGAAAACGTAATGCCAAAAACTTTTGACATGACACCACGGTGTGATCAGGGACTCGACAATAAACGCAACGTTTGCCTGGATGTTGAGTTGCCACGTTATAAACTCGCTGGTCAGGGCGTCGTACTAAGCGCATATGCTGTTGTCGCGGCCCAGTAGAAATTGGGGCCGGCGTTGTGGACGGCGCTGGAACATTATCCTGTCTGCGACACTCATCCTCTAAAAACAAAATCAATTCATCAAACGAGGGAAGATGAGTGGAGGAATCTCCACCATACGCCTGTTCAAATCGGGTGCGCATGTCTAAATTTAGTTTTTGTAACGTTATATGCAACAAAATAAAAGACCAACTATCTACAGGTAAATTTAAACCCCTTAAGGCATTAATTGCCACTAATAAAGGATTTAAAACTTGAATTCTTAAGTTATGGCTCTGCACGTTACTCTGTAAATTTAATATGACATCTACGTGGCTATCCGCCAGCTTACGTATGTTTTGATAACGCCGCATAAGTAAATCTCTAGCTATATCATAATTATTGTCCACAAGTACTAAATGTTGGACTAACCCTTTAGCCTCCCCGGTGAGACTAGCCAACAAATATGCCAACTTTTGAGCAGATGTTAAATCAACTCTTGAGTGCACTAAACTATCAAATAAATGAATAAACGCCACCCATTGGCTTAAATCGCCACTAAAATGGGGCAAATCTAGTTTGGGTAACCTACCTATAATACCACTTGAAAAAGTTAAACTATCCTTCGATTGAAGGTTATTTGACTGATTAACCGAAGATTTAATAATCCCAACGGCTTCCCTAATTTGATCAGCCAAATCCTCAGCCTGATCCATGTCTGCAGAAACCTTGTCCATCACCTCCGGTTCCAAACCCAACTCAAGTAATGCCTGATACGATTTATATAAATCTTTCATTCTATCCTCTAACGCGTCACTTCTTGATAGAAGCGCCTGAACGCGATCTTTTCGCGAAATATTTAAAACGGCCGATCCTAGCCACCGTAATACACCAGCTATTTGTGCCTTGTGCGAGACCGCCATTATAAAAGATATGAGTACAAACAATAGCACAAAAAATTTAACAAAAAAATAAATAATAATAAACGGCGAATATAACTAATTACAAAAAACGATTTAAAACACTATTTAAAAAAACTATAATCCCTACAAACAAAAAAAAATAATAATACATTAATAAGTTATGAACCCAGGACTTATACTACCGAACAATTATTTACTAAAATAGAACCACGCTCTGCTACCAAAAATTATGTACCACAAAGAACGGTTCGGTGGCCGTCGATACACAATTCATATTAAAATAATAAGTCCTGAGTACATACCTCGTCAATGTCTCTTCACAGGAAAAATAGGCACACAATAATATCAGCCGTCAGGATTTGGATTAGTGTTAGTATGGGCACAAAAAGAGGTTAGACTGATGATAATTATTGATACCTTGCCTCAATAGTTCTCAAACACGCCCTATAACACTCACTATACAATTTTAAATAGTGGACGTGTCTATAATCATCTATATTTAACAAAAGTATATATCCAAAAAAAAAAAAAAAATGCTAGACGCACGAGAACACGTAACCCGACAAGCTCAACAACGACTAACCATGTGTCGATCGGCCGTGTAAAAATATTTGAGATCACCCTCATCAAATTAAATAAAATTAAAATTATGTATTTCGAACAAGTACCAATTACGCCTAGTGGTCGCCCAGCTTCTGCAAGATCAACCGACATTGTGGAGCGAGTTCATGTTTCAGTTCAGGCAAGCGATGATGGTTAAGGCTAACAATTATTGCAACATGATAAAAGACTTTTTGGTGCCAGCTTTGCAAGAACTTCAAGGCAATACCTCGGAGATGTGGTTTCAACAGGATGGGGCCACATGTCATACGGCTAGGGTATCCATAGAGCTGCTGAAAAATGTGTTTCCCGGAAAACTCATTCTGAAAAGGGGGATATTGAATGGCCACCACGTGGCCCCGATCTCTCTCCATGCGATTATTTTCTATGGGGCTACCTCAAATCGGTAGTCTCCGAAAATAATCCGACCAATTTGGAGCAGCTGAAGACGAATATTATTCGGGAAAGTAGCAAAATACCGAAAACAACTTTTAAACGAGTTTTCCAAAATTTGCGACTTCGGTTCCTAGAGTGCCAAGCAGTCGAGGGAGGTCATTAGGACAACACTATTTTTAGGTTTTAAAATTCCTGTGTTTCTAGTTTTTAAAAATACAAATATATTTTTGTTATGTCTCGTAGTTTTTTTTTAATTGAATATTGAAACCGCCAACACCCTTATGGCCCACCCTGTATAACGCATACAACGGTACCTGTTTATTAAAATCAAACAGCCGTGCTTTATTCTGATTGATAATCAAAATCGATACTTTCATATCAATACATCGAATGCTTATTATAAACCGATTATCCCGTCAATCTGTTATTTCGATTTTCTATTGATTCTTAACTCAAATGAATTACCTCTTTACTAAGACTCGTTACCGACTTTTATGTTTACGATTTTCTTGAACAGATAATGTATAGCATGCAAGTTCCCAATTAACATTGAATTATCATATAGAGAACAGGGTATTGAGATAAAAGAATTTGCGTCAGACTTGGCCCACTAACACCAAACGAATTTGTATGAAAATGGTCACATGACAAAGTTAATGCCATTCTCATACAAATTCCTTCGGCGGTGATAGGCCACGCCAGTCGAAACTGATTTTGTCTAAAGCCCCTGAACAATCATCAGATGTTTAATGTAAATTGTCATCTATCACGAGAAGAAAAGCGCAAGTTGTGAACGACCGCGAGCAAAGTTTATTGTGTTATAATTTAAAATACACTCGTTATTTAATTAGAATCCATCAGAATTTATGAGATTGAAGCAAAAAGTCAACCAAAGAGAACCCACAGGTAGTAAAATAACCATTGTTCTTAATTTGTTTTTGTTTACAAAAAGTTCACGACGAGATCGAATTCATTACAACCTCCTTTCAGGAATAATTGGCTGTTTCGTACTCTTTGGCGATTTAAATTAGATGGCGGGTCTTATTATGTTAACAAAAATTATATCGAATGATACGAGTGTGATATAATTATCGTACTTCCATTTTGTACCTAAATCTGTTCCATATTGATGTCATCTTATATTCATAATAATTTTAAAACAAGATACAATAAAAGGAGTAATTTAAATATACTCTTTAATTGAGCTGTAAATAAGTACTTTAATCTGTTCTCATTGACATATTTATTATTAAACTTACATTAAAACAAATTTCACATATAATCTTTAATTATAACTTTAAAATTATCCCAACGTTTTGCATACTTTACATATTTTGAAAATGCACACCAAAAGGGACGTGGTTTTTATTTTGATTTTATTTTTAACTTGTTTTTAATTAATACTTTTGTTAAAATATGTGCAACAAGATTTAAGTTTAGCCTGAAATTGTCTTTGTTACTCACAAACTATATCTAATAAATACGCAGTGACACGATTCGATAAAAATTGCTACGTAAAATATCTTGCATGTGCGAATCAGACCCTAATAAAAACCGGCGCGTGCGCAACTTGCAAATAATTACGATGCCAAATAGTCGGTTAAAGTAGCGAATTGAGTCGATTTGAACCCGGTAATAATGTTATGGGTTTTCATTATCCTTTCCCCAAATATATACTGTATACTCTATATTTTGGTGAAAGAAAAAGAAATGTATGAATATATCAATTACTGTTCTGGTGGTATCGATGATAGTCATACCTCGGAGCTATTGAGTCGGATTACCATCAAATATCATCTTATTGAAAGACTTAAGATGAAAATCGTATTGTATTTGACATGCAGTACTTATACTTGACTACGTCTTGACTTTGACTCAGTGCTGTTCGAAGTTGCGTTCGCATACATATTTAGATAGATTTTGTAAAAGGCCTTTTTTAAATTTAGAACATCAAAAACATAATTTATTCCTTGAAGACAATGTTCTTATTTTAAATAAAGTTTGACAGTCAAAAATGTTGTTTAAAAATTTAAATATCGAACGTCATTCGTTGGCGCGGTAATTAAGCCTCTAAGTATACAGAATGAAAATGATGTTACACGTGTCTATGGACAATCTATTATAATTCTGGTAGCAATTACTGCATTCCGGGCCGCTCGACAATTACCTCGTAAAAATTTGATTTCAATTAAGCAATGCCGAATTGAAATTCAATTTGCATATAAATAGGGTTTATGGGTAAAGAAATATTAAAATTTTAAAGTGGTTTTGATAACATTGTCTGAAGTTTAGGCTGTCAAACTTTTCATCTAGATCTCTTCGTAGAACCGTCCTAGGTTCTAGTATCCTTAGAATGTTTATGTTAGCTTATAAATTTACCCTGAAATTAAACCCTTCCATCACAGATTTGCAGATATATATGTACATATATATATATTTATCATAACAATATTTTTCGTTTTTAAATCATATATATATATATATAGTTTAGCCTGCCTGTTACAGACAATTCGTTTTTATTATTTATAGATATTAATGCAATGCCCGTTGGCAAATAAACCTTTTTTTAATAAATAGACGAATTGGCGCCATATTTGTTACAATGTTCGCGTTTGGAAATTCTAGTAACGAGGTATTTATTTCTTTAGTTCGGCAATTTTGACAGCTCTCAAGATGAAATGTATTTTGACATATAGGGCTGGGATAGTATTATATAACTAACGTAGTATAGTATAGTATAATATACGTAGTATATATATAATATTTGTGCCATTGACAGATCTGTTAACTGATTTTGAAAACTATCTTATATTTCCATAGACACTACACCGGACATAATCGAGACGGCCGAAGCCACAGTTTCGCTAGTTAAAATGGTTCATGTCTATGAAACCACATATCAAAAACCAACTGACCACTAAATAAACCTATCAGATCAAATAAGTCAAATCATACACCGTACTGTGTTGCAAGCGCAAAAAATGTAGGTGGTAATAAAACGTGATGTGGCTGTGGTTAACTGTATTGTCTAGAATAGTATTAAGTTTAATATGTATATCAATTTACTGTTATTTACATAGACTAAGTACGCGTGGTGGTTACAAAAAACGGCTGGAAATAAAGCAGGGTAGCAGGAAGCGAAAGGAGAAAGGAATGGATGTTGTCATTGGAGAATCGTAGAATAAGAATTGATTTATCGTTTGCATTTAAGATATTTAACAAGGTTGATTGCGCCACTCTTTTAATTAAATTAAATTCGTAACATCTTGATACACAGGTATTTGTCATTTGTCCTTTTCAGAAAAACGCGTTTTGGGCAAAATTCAGCGATATTCAGATTGAGCATTCTGATAAACGAGCTAGGTCTGGGCCATCCATAGTTGCTCCCCTCGCACTTAGAAATCGATTTTCCTTTATTTTTCATAATAAGCATTCATTAAGTCACGCTACGTACGTATAATTTTGTATTAACATTATTCTTAACTAAAGTAATAATAAAAATAATTAAAAAGAAAATTAAAACAAATTTAAAAAGTTTGGTTCCTGTGACAGTGTACCTTTAACGCTGCATTGCGATACTTATTAGTTGAGCAAAGAAAGCACCAGCTCTGGGGTCACCAGTACTAACCAGGCGCCAACTTAAATCTTTAATAAGCGCCTGTGCACTTGAACCCCATGGCCCAAGAGTCTCTACTCCAAAGGGAACAAAATCGAAGTTGTTTTTATAATTATTTTTTTTGGTTTAATGTTTTATCTCTTCGTCTATGTACTGTTTGCCTATAAGTGCTTGTCACATTAAATATTGTATTTTTTTTTGTACCAATGTATCAGAGTGCCGAGCGTAGGCAAGATTTTATAAATAGTAAACTATACTTTCCCATAGACACAAAAAATAAACAATTTGTGGAACGCTAATGACAGTTTGACATTACTACTCTGTTGTATTACGTCAGGGTGGTTTTAACCGCCAATATTAAAAGTACTACAGATAATAATCCTTACCTCCGTAAGACTCCTCCTAACAGCGACGCGTTGAGGCACTCTGGGGGAGATAGCCTTCGTTGGACCTCAGCAACTGTCACTTTGTACTTGCTGGTTGAGGAGAGAAGTGACAAGCGTCCTGGCACTGAGCAGAACACGTCGTTTGGTGCACATGACCCTGCGCTTAGGCCATCTCGGCCTTTCATCGCTGCGAAAACAAATTCTTTATAAATAAAAACAGCAAATTTGTAGGTGTGTTCCATGTTCCACGGTTTTGCGCGTAATTTCAGTCGGGACTTGATGTAATATAAATCTTAAGTATTTATTTATTAAAATACACCACATCACATATAATTAATTATAGTATATGTAAAAAATATTCTAAAATACACGACAATTACGCTGAACATAAATTTAACAAAAAAAAGATGCGCGTAACGGTCAAATGTGACGCGTAACGAAAAAATGTTACACTAAATTTTTTTCTAACCCCGATAAAGAAGTTTCACTTCAATAAAGCTTTTGTATTTTATGAGCTTTATTTAAGTTCATGATGTCAAAAATAACTAACAGAATAAAATCTATCTTAATAAGCACATTCCTATTAAATGAGTGAATTCTTTAAAGTTCACCCAATTCTGAGAAAACATGGACACCAAAAACATTCTGATATTCCACATTTAGAATCTACAATACAAGCTTTATTTATGCTAAATTCTGTTGGCATTAAGGACATCAAATTTTTAAATTACCTTTACACTGCTACAATAATTTGTCTTATGGTAGATAGGAGTTTAAAATTGCATAGTTTGTAACTTACTGCACAGGTAAACCCCAATGGTTATAATTGACTTCTCATAATACTTACTTGATGGAAATATATAATTTTAAAGTCTTCCTTAAAAAAAGGCTTACTGGTAAAAGCTACTTCCTTGTGTCTGTAAATTACTCTTTACAAATTATGTATTATACATTTTCCTTGTACCTGTATTACTAAAGAATTTTCATATTAACACAATATTGTTCAATAAAATGCTCACAAGTGAGTGATAGAAGTAAACCAAATTCAGGAAATAACAAAATCTAAAATATTATATTGTTACTAAATTTTCTTATTTTTATTATAAA
The DNA here is from genome assembly GCF_905475465.1 of Pieris napi. Taxonomy (NCBI): domain Eukaryota; kingdom Metazoa; phylum Arthropoda; class Insecta; order Lepidoptera; family Pieridae; genus Pieris; species Pieris napi. Next base: position 71,136 of record NC_062258.1, on the reverse strand, counting down.
TAAATCCATGAATACTTATTTATGATTATATGAATATTACAATGGTTCACTTTAATAACAAAAATGAGTAACTCTTAATGTTCTTTTTTTTTCTTTTTTTTTTCTAGGTACACATGACCTCTAGGATACTCACATGACTCATGATAGGCACATACATAGCCTCTGGTAGCTGAAGCACACTTGGCTTCCTATTGTGGGCACACATAACCCTCTAACGACCAAGCACACATGGCTAGGTAGGCACACATAGCCTCTAGTAGCTGAAGCACACTTGGCTTCCTATTGTGGGCACACATAACCCTCTAACGACCAAGCACACATGGCTCAGTAGGCATACATAGCCTCTAGTAGCTGAAGCACACTTGGCTTCCTATTGTGGGCACACATAACCCCCTATCGACCAAGCACACATGGCTCGGCAGGCATACATAGCCTCTAGTAGCTGAAGCACACTTGGCTTCCTATCGTAGGCACACATAACCTACCAAGCACACATGGCCAATAGGCACACATCACCCATTAAGCACACATGGCTCGATAGGCATACATAGCTTACTAAGCAATAACATTAATAATCGTATAAAACACTTGTACGCACCTTAGATTGGGTCCTTATCGCACTTCTGAATTGTGATGAATCCTCAATATTCGAATATTTATATTATACAAATACTTCTCCTTATTGTCATAGATTGGTTTGTTGGCATCAGCCATTTAATATCGACATTGAGAGTCTACTGTTTAAAGGCTTCTGCTTAGTTAGACCGCTCAATCGAACTGAGGGCCACACCAACCAGTTCCTGTATTTAAGCAACCAGCATTTGTAATTAACCAGTTTCGTGACATTTCGTGTACTCGTTCCACGACCGAACCCGAATCGACCACAGAGTCGAACGGCAGTCATAGGAACGAGTGTCAAAGATTACTTTAATATTTATAGTCATTGATTTAATATTTAAAATTATGATAAATAACGTTTAATAATAATAATGACTATGGAGTCATTATTATTATCGACCATTGAATAGTCATTTCGAAATTAACCATTCCTATTAACGGTTTTACACTAATTTGACTTGACGTTATTCATTTAATATGAAAATAATGACAATGGCAACTGACACTAACACCATTGATTCAAAATACTATTAAATTACTACAGACTATCAAATAGCCTGTTAATTTGTAGATCTTAACTGACTGGACTTTGAAGTTATTAATTAATGAAAATGGCATTAATTAAAAATAAACGTGATTTGAATAATATATTTGTAAAATAATAATAAGTAATCACAAATTCATTACACATACAAGCGTGGGGTGCATGGTGTCAATAGTTATAAATATTTAATTGACAGATATGAGAAGGATTATCATTTCGATAATATTTTGAAAAGCACCCCCGCTTTTTTAACAATAAAACATTTTTTTCTTATTCAAACTATTAATAACTTATATTTATTAATTTATTTTTACATTATTCTTAATTAATATAATTAATATTTATTAAAATTTATTTTCTGTTTTTTAGTTTAGTCTATATATGTAAATAAAAATGAAACCCGTTTTCCGTTGTCACGACATAACATGAAAACGGCTTGACCGATTTGTCCGATTTTTTTATATAATATACCTTGAAGTACGAGGATGGTTCTTACGGATAAAAATTAAAAAAAATTGAGTGAAAAACAACACTTTTCTATATTACCATACAAAATATTCGTAATAATACTTAAAAGTCAATTTGAACTTTAATACCATAGCATAAAGTTCAAGTATTAGTGGAGGGGTTCCGGGAAGGTAAATTTTTATTTTTTGACATACATTATGTCAATATAACATACATTTTGTTGTCTTATCAATTTTCTTTTTTTTTCTTACTAGCTAGACCGGTGTCCCGAATAGCAGAATAAGTATTATAAACAAATAAAGAATCGACTGTTAGGCGGTACGATGTTCGCCAGGCCAGCTAGTTTTCTATATAAAGCGTGTGTTCTAGTTTTTTTAAACTATTATTTATTTATTTTTTACAACACTGAACTGAACTATGAATTTTAAGTATGAAAATTTTAATGTTTTTTGACGAAATAAAATATTAAATGAAAACTTATAAACTTGAATCTATATACTGGTGTGTTCGCCTATTAAAGACGAGTTTAATGATACCCAACTCGAGGGGGTAGGGGTGGGGGGTTAGATTTGGCGCTAGAGGGGGAAAAAATAATATTTTATAGAAAAAAGGGGGGTTTATGAGGGAAACTATGGGCTCTATCGAATTCGCCTCTAGCCCAGTCATATTAGGGAAAAAAAAGGGGTCAACCTCGGAATGAAAGATAATAAGCTACAAATTGGTATAGACCTTTGTTTTGTCGTTCTAAATGTTGTCTCAAAAGTCACAAATGATACCGTGTCCGCGTCTTAAGATATTGAAGGCCAAAGGTCATAAAAATGGGTTTTTCGTGAATATCTCGCTTTTTATTGCTTAAATGATATTGGTACATATTATAAAAGTTGTAGAGTATAAAATTCTCTACAATTTTTGTATCATGTTTTTTTTAATACGGTCAACCGTTTTTGAGGTAGAGCGCGAAGAGTGCGCAGCGCACAGTCATATATGGTCCTATGCAAGGTCAAGCGTGAGTTACGGTTATCAGTACGTTATATCAAGTCTATTATTTATTAAATTATTAGAATTATTAAACAATGGCCATTATTTATGTACTAATTTTTAATTGTTGATATTTTATTAAAATCAGTAACTTAATTATTTATATTTAACTATTCAACTATAGTATATTATTAATTCTGGAATATATATTTTTAGTTAAAACGTCATTACATACGTTTTCTTCAAAACGTGTAAATTTTTTAATACTTATATACCTGGATATACTTGTCCCTACCCTATGACCTTTTCTATTTATAGCCGGGACAGATGTTCTATTGTATTCAAGGCCACTTTCTCTTTTAAGGGACCACTTTGTATTCGTCAAGATTATTCGTTAGTTTGAAATTGTATCTTCGCAACGACGGACGTACGGTTTTAAGAGCTATGGCTGATTTGTGTTTTATATGTGATAAGTCACTTTCAGAGGGTGTTTCTGTGAACGGTTTTGTAACATTTCTTTGGATTCTGTAGACCAACATGTTGATGCTAGAGATTCACGAATAAAAAGGGATAATACTGATGTTAATAAACTGGTTGATTGGTATACTCTTCATAATCCCTTTCCAAATACGAATCAGTTGGTATCCTTAGCTTCAGGAATCGTTGGAAATGACCAAATTAATTGTTATAGAGCCCATGAACTCGGATTGCAATCTATGGAAAAGATAATTGGTTTGAACTTTAATGAGATAACGTTAAAACGCGTCGATAAGGTTTTGCCGCTTTCAGCCGTTAACAAATCTGTCAATATTAATGATTGTAAAGTCTCTGTAGATCCGTTGTTACTTTTCCAGAGAATAACTGTAAGCAAAAAAATTGAAAGTAATCTACAAGAATATCTTCAATATGAACTAAGCCCGTATCCGACATCTTTATTTGATAGTAATGGCATGAGAAAAACCACGAAAGCTTATATGACAATATGATACCTGTCGATATCGAGCTTGATGAAAATAATGTAACATACATCATCGACGGTGGATTTCTTCTGCATCGCGTCGTATGGAGCAAAGACGATACTTTCTCCATTATTTTAGATAAATATATTCAATATTTACAAACACATTATGGTTCAGAAATTGTTGTTGTATTTGACGGATATTCGGACAATAGTAAAAATATTAAAGCAATGGAACAACAAAGAAGAACTGCTGCACTTTCTAAATCGTATGAAGTTTGTTTTGACGAAACAATGATTGTGCCAATCAGCCAAGAGAAATTTTTATCAAATCGGTCTAATAAAACAAAATTTATCTACATGCTTGTCGAAAAATTAAAAACTATTGATATCACAACAAAACAAGCCAGAGATGATGCTGATGTTCTCATCATCGAGACAGCTATTGCATTATCAGAACATCAAAAGACTGCCGTCATCATAGGAGAAGATATTGATTTGCTCGTTATTCTAATTGGGCGTACTCAATCACATCAACAGGAAATTTTCTTTAAAAAAGTTGGGAAAGGCAATGTTAAGACGCAAATATACTCTTCCAAAAGTTTTGATCAATATCCGCGTACTAAAAAACACATTCTATTTTTACACGCATTTAGTGGCTGTGACATGACTTCTGCGCTATTTAAAAAAGGAAAAAAAACTGTTACTAAAGCATTGGAGAAAATTCCCAATTTGGATAAACTGGTGGAAGTAGTAATATAACTGGTTTCAACAAGAAAACTGCCCGGTACAAACATTATTCGAAAATGGAGTGCGCATCTTGTTGGCATTATATAATGCTCCAAAATCTGAGGACAACATTGATCATTTTCGCTACACGCAATTCATTAAATTAACGAAACTAAATAAACCTGTACAATTGTCAACACTTCCACCAACAAGTGTAGCAGCTCATCAACATATAAATCGCGTCTACTACCAGATTCAAACGTGGTTAGGAAATGACTTAGAACCTCAAGAATAGGGCTGGATGCTTGAAAATGGAATCCTGGAGCCCATAAGAACGTTATTACCTCCAGCACCAACCGAACTACTAAATATAATATTTTGCAATTGCAAAAATGGTTGTGGTTCCCGCTGTGGATGCCGAAAATCAGGGCTACTATGTTCTTTAGCTTGTGGCCAGTGCAATGGACAAGCTTGCCTGAACGCTGCACAATATCCAAGTAATCCCGATGAAGAAAACGCATACGATCCTGAAATTCTGGAGGGTTTGGAGATGAATATGACCGATAATGAGGATGATGACAATGAATTGAACGTTTTCGAGCGACAACAAGAAGAAAACGACGAAGAAGATGAAAATAACTAGCTTCACAATTTTATTATAATTAAAACCAATAAAAATTCTTATGATATTTAAACTGACATTTCAACAAATGTATAGTAAGGCATATTTAATGATAAATAAAGATATGCATAAAATATATCCCCTATCGTCTTTTTAACTGAAAATATATATTCCAGAATTAATAATATACTATAGTTGAATAGTTAAATATAAATAATTAAGTTACTGATTTTAATAAAATATCAACAATTAAAAATTAGTACATAAATAATGGCCATTGTTTAATAATTATAATAATTTAATAAATAATAGACTTGATATAACGTACTGATAACCGTAACTCACGCTTGACCTTGCATAGGACCATATATGACTGTGCGCTGCGCACTCTTCGCGCTCTACCTCAAAAACGGTTGACCGTATTAAAAAAAACATGGAACGAAAATTGTAGAGAATTTTATACTCTACAACTTTTATAATAAGTACAAATATCATTTAAGCAATAGAAAGCGAGATATTCACGAAAAGCCCATTTTTATGACCTTTGACCTTCAATATCTTAAGACGCGGACACGGTATCATTTGTGACTTTTGAGACAACATTTAGAACGACAAAACAAAGGTCTATACCAATTTGTAGCTTATTATCTTTCATTCCGAGGTGAAACCCCTAAAATGACTGGGCTATCGCCGAGTTGGTTTAGATAAGCCCAAGCTCGGTGGGTTTCAGACAAAAAATTAAAAGTTGAAAAATTTTATGAAATTGGGGCTGGTAATCCACCCTACCTGATTTTTCTATGAAGGATCGCTCGCTTGATATTCTTCGGAGGGAGCGGATGTTTGGTGTTTTCTGTTAGCCCTCGTCGATGTCTTGCCAGTGGAGATGGAGTTTGAGCTGTTCCAGCTGGTCGCCTGGTGACTTGGTGTCCAGTTGGGCAGGTGAATATGTGTGCTGTGCGATTTGTAATTGATCCGATGGAGTCTTGAGCGGGCTGTAAGATGATAGTGGTTTCCGATTTTTGAGAGGTGTGGATCCCCTGGAAACCATCTATCTGGGTTAACAGAATACAATCCAACACCAATAATAACTCAGTCGGGCATAGACTATACAGGCAAAGCATATGATGAACATTATGTGCAACAAATTATTGGACCAGACCCACCTATCATGAGGATGTTGAAAATAAAAACAGAAAAGGAATATTTTAATCGTAATATGTAAGTACTTTGGTGTAATTGTAATAGGTTATAAATAGGAAATAGAAAATAGTTTGCAAGCTTATATGGGAAGGTTCGGTACAAATTTTACAAAATTCGTTTTTATTTTAGTAAACGCCACAAGACAGTAGGAAATAAAGATTTTAAAAAATTCTAACTTAATAGCCACAATTATAGTGGTCACAATTTTAGATTTTAAACACTTACCATTATTAATAATATTGAATTGTAGTTTAAAATTCTCAAAATAATTTTAAGCGATGGTGTAAAATTTTTAAAATATAGGTATGCTCTGCTGAGAAAAAGTGAATAGTTCTGGCATAGGATTTAATTGTATTGCCTAGACATCTAAAAGATCTAATAGAAACCGCGGAGTTCCCATGTCTAGACCCAGAAGTTAAGATTTTTTTGAATTTTTCTAAAATATGTGAAAAAATCGCCAAATTTCATCGTAGAGGTATGCTCTGCTGAGAGAAAGCGAAGAGTTCTGGCATAGAATTTATTTGTGTTGCCTAGACATCTAAAAGATCTAATTGAAACCGTGGAGTTCCCACGTCTAGACCCAAAAGTTATTTATTATTTTTTTTTTTCTAAAATAAGTAAAAACATCGCCAATTTTTAAAATATAGGTATGCTCTGCTGAGAAAAAGTGAAGAGTTCTGGCATAGGATTTAATTGTATTGCCTAGACATCTAAAAGATCTAATAGAAACCGCGGAGTTCCCATGTCTAGACCCAGAAGTTAAGATTTTTTTGAATTTTTTTAAAATAAGTGAAAAAATCGCCAATTTTCATCGTAGAGGTATGCTCTGCTGAGAGAAAGCGAAGAGTTCTGGCATAGAATTTATTTTTATTGCCTAGACATCTTAAAGATCTAATTGAAACCGTGGAGTTCCCACGTCTAGACCCAAAAGTTTTTTTGTTTTTTTTCTAAAATAAGTAAAAAAATCGCAAATTTTTAAAATAGAGGTATGCTCTGCTGAGAAAAAGTGAAGAGTTCTGGCATAGGATTTAATTGTATTGCCTAGACATCTAAAAGATCTAATAAAAACCGTGGAGTTCCCACGTCTAGACCCAAAAGTAAAGATTTTTTTGAATTTTTCTAAAATAAGTGAAAAAATCGCCAAATTTCATCGTAGAGGTATGCTCTGCTGAGAGGAAGCGGAGAGTTCTGGCATAGGATTTAATTGTTTTGCCTAGACATCTAAAAGATCTAATTGAAACCGTGGAGTCCCCACGTCTAGACCCAAAATTTTTTTTTTTTCTAAAATAAGTAAAAAAATCGGAAATTTTTAAAATATAGGTATGCTCTGCTGAGAGAAAGCGAAGAGTTCTGGCATAGAATTTATTTGTGTTGCCTAGACATCTAAAAGATCTAATTGAAACCGTGGAGTTCCCACGTCTAGACCCAAAAGTTATTTATTATTTTTTTTTTTCTAAAATAAGTAAAAAAATCGCCAATTTTTAAAATATAGGTATGCTCTGCTGAGAAAAAGTGAAGAGTTCTGGCATAGGATTTAATTGTATTGCCTAGACATCTAAAAGATCTAATAAAAACCGTGGAGTTCCCACGTCTAGACCCAAAAGTAAAGATTTTTTTGAATTTTTCTAAAATAAGTGAAAAAATCGCCAAATTTCATCGTAGAGGTATGCTCTGCTGAGAGAAAGCGAAGAGTTCTGGCATAGAATTTATTTGTGTTGCCTAGAATTCTAAAAGATCTAATTGAAACCGTGGAGCTCCCACGTCTAGACCAAAAAGTTTTTTTTTTTTTTTTTTCTAAAATAAGTAAAAAAATCGCAAATTTTTAAAATATAGGTATGCTCTGCTGAGAAAAAGTGAAGAGTTCTGGCATAGGATTTAATTGTATTGCCTAGACATCTTAAAGATCTAATTGAAACCGTGGAGTTCCCACGTCTAGACCCAAAAGTTTTTTTTTTTTTTTTCTAAAATAAGTAAAAAAATCGCAAATTTTTAAAATAGAGGTATGCTCTGCTGAGAAAAAGTGAAGAGTTCTGGCATAGGATTTAATTGTATTGCCTAGACATCTAAAAGATCTAATAAAAACCGTGGAGTTCCCACGTCTAGACCCAAAAGTAAAGATTTTTTTGAATTTTTCTAAAATAAGTGAAAAAATCGCCAAATTTCATCGTAGAGGTATGCTCTGCTGAGAGAAAGCGAAGAGTTCTGGCATAGAATTTATTTGTGTTGCCTAGACATCTAAAAGATCTAATTGAAACCGTGGAGTTCCCACGTCTAGACCCAAAAGTTATTTATTATTTTTTTTTTTCTAAAATAAGTAAAAACATCGCCAATTTTTAAAATATAGGTATGCTCTGCTGAGAAAAAGTGAAGAGTTCTGGCATAGGATTTAATTGTATTGCCTAGACATCTAAAAGATCTAATAGAAACCGCGGAGTTCCCATGTCTAGACCCAGAAGTTAAGATTTTTTTGAATTTTTTTAAAATAAGTGAAAAAATCGCCAATTTTCATCGTAGAGGTATGCTCTGCTGAGAGAAAGCGAAGAGTTCTGGCATAGAATTTATTTTTATTGCCTAGACATCTTAAAGATCTAATTGAAACCGTGGAGTTCCCACGTCTAGACCCAAAAGTTTTTTTTTTTTTTTTCTAAAATAAGTAAAAAAATCGCAAATTTTTAAAATAGAGGTATGCTCTGCTGAGAAAAAGTGAAGAGTTCTGGCATAGGATTTAATTGTATTGCCTAGACATCTAAAAGATCTAATAAAAACCGTGGAGTTCCCACGTCTAGACCCAAAAGTAAAGATTTTTTTGAATTTTTCTAAAATAAGTGAAAAAATCGCCAAATTTCATCGTAGAGGTATGCTCTGCTGAGAGGAAGCGGAGAGTTCTGGCATAGGATTTAATTGTTTTGCCTAGACATCTAAAAGATCTAATAGAAACCGCGGAGTTCCCATGTCTAGACCCAGAAGTTAAGATTTTTTTGAATTTTTTTAAAATAAGTGAAAAAATCGCCAATTTTCATCGTAGAGGTATGCTCTGCTGAGAGAAAGCGAAGAGTTCTGGCATAGAATTTATTTGTGTTGCCTAGACATCTAAAATATCTAATTGAAACCGTGGAGTTCCCACGTCTAGACCCAAAAGTTTTTTTTTTTTTTTGTAAAATAAGTAAAAAAATCGCAAATTTTTAAAATAGAGGTATGCTCTGCTGAGAGAAAGCGAAGAGTTCTTGCATAGGATTCAATTGTTTTGCCTAGACATCTAAAAGATCTAATAAAAACCGTGGAGTTCCCACGTCTAGACTCAAAAGTTTTTTTTTTTTTTCTAAAATAAGTAAAAAAATCGCAAATTTTTAAAATATAGGTATGCTCTGCTGAGAAAAAGTGAAGAGTTCTGGCATAGGATTTAATTGTATTGCCTAGACATCTAAAAGATCTAATAGAAACCGCGGAGTTCCGATGTCTAGACCCAGAAGTTAAGATTTTTTTAAATTTTTCTAAAATAAGTGAAAAAATCGCCAATTTTCATCGTAGAGGTATGCTCTGCTGAGAAAAAGTGAAGAGTTCTGGCATAGGATTTAATTGTTTTGCCTAGACATCTAAAATATCTAATAGAAACCGCGGAGTTCCCATGTCTAGACCCAGAAGTTAAGATTTTTTTGAATTTTTCTAAAATAAGTAAAAAAATCGCAAATTTTTAAAATATAGGTATGCTCTGCTGAGAAAAAGTGAAGAGTTCTGGCATAGGATTTAATTGAATTGCCTAGACATCTAAAAGATCTAATAGAAACCGCGGAGTTCCCATGTCTAGACCCAGAAGTTAAGATTTTTTTGAATTTTTTTAAAATAAGTGAAAAAATCGCCAATTTTCATCGTAGAGGTATGCTCTGCTTAGAGAAAGCGAAGAGTTCTGGCATAGAATTTATTTGTGTTGCCTAGACATCTAAAAGATCTAATTGAAACCGTGGAGTTCCCACGTCTAGACCCAAAATTTTTTATTTTTTTTTCTAAAATAAGTAAAAAAATCGCAAATTTTTATAATATAGGTATGCTCTGCTGAGAGAAAGCGAGAATTCTTGCATAGGATTTAAAATTCTTTTGCCTAAACATCTAAAAGATCTAATAGAAACCACGCAGTTCCTATGTCTATACTATACGTACGTAAGAAGTATTCTCGAATATGGTTGCTCGGTTTGGTCACCTAGTTACACTGTACACAAAGAAAAAATTGAAAAGATCCAAAAAGACTTCATAAAATGTATCTCCTATAAGACTTACAATAAGTTTAATACATATAATGACGCGTGTGAACATTTTAAAATTAATACTTTAGACTCTCGACGAAAACAATATGATTTATTGCTACTACATGACATCATCTCAAATAAAATTAATTGTAGCTCCCTTCTAGAAAAATTGCCCTTCCTTGTTCCTGCCTACCAGACTCGTAATCGTGCTTTGTTCCATGTTCCTCACATTAACACTAACTATGCAAGGAACTCAGTTTTGTATCGCGCAGCCCGGACATACAACGACCAATATTTAAGCCTCGACCTGTTTAAGCTGTCGCGGAATATGATTAAAAGAAGTATTAAGAATATCCATAGCGCAAAATCACCTGCATCATGAGCATACCCCACATACACACCTTCACGTACTTACCCTCACTTTTACACCATCATACAACACAACCAAATTAGGTACCACTTAGATAAATGTATTGAATAGTTTTTATTTGTTTGTTCCCTTTTATAAATTCTTGAACCATTTTGTAGTTAATTGTATTATTATGTATTCCATATTTGGCTATATTTTTAATGTAACTGTTTGTAATTGTATATAATTTATGTTAGCTGTAGGTTTACAAATAAATAAATAAATAAATAAATACCCAAAAGTTATTTTTTTTTTAATTTTTCTAAAATTAGTGAAAAAATCGCCAATTTTTATAATAGAGGTATGCTCTGCTGAGAGAAAGCTAAGAGTTCTTGCATAGGATTCAATTGTTTTGCCTAGACATCTAAAAGATCTAATAGAAACCGCGGGGTTCCCATGTCTAGACCCAGAAGTTATGATTTTTTTGAATTTTTCTAAAATATGTGAAAAAATCGCCAATTTTCATCGTAGAGGTATGCTCCGCTGAGAGAAAGCGAAGAGTTCTTGCATAGAATTCAATTGTATTGCCTAGACATCTAAAAGATCTAATAAAAACCGTGGAGTTCCCACGTCTAGACCCAAAAGTAAAGATTTTTTTGAATTTTTCTAAAATAAGTGAAAAAATCGCCAATTTTCATCGTAGAGGTATGCTCTGCTGAGAGAAAGCGAAGAGTTCTGGCATAGAATTTATTTGTGTTGCCTAGACATCTAAAAGATCTAATTGAAACCGTGGAGTTCCCACGTCTAGACCCAAAATTTTTTTTTTTTTTTTGTAAAATAAGTAAAAAAATCGCAAATTTTTAAAATAGAGGTATGCTCTGCTGAGAGAAAGCGAAGAGTTCTTGCATAGGATTCAATTGTTTTGCCTAGACATCTAAAAGATCTAATAAAAACCGTGGAGTTCCCACGTCTAGACTCAAAAGTTTTTTTTTTTTTCTAAAATAAGTAAAAAAATCGCAAATTTTTAAAATATAGGTATGCTCTGCTGAGAAAAAGTGAAGAGTTCTGGCATAGGATTTAATTGTATTGCCTAGACATCTAAAAGATCTAATAGAAACCGCGGAGTTCCGATGTCTAGACCCAGAAGTTAAGATTTTTTTAAATTTTTCTAAAATAAGTGAAAAAATCGCCAATTTTCATCAATATAAAAAATACTAAAAAAAAAAAAATCTAAGATTTGATCCTTATTACACTTCAGATCAAGATACCAAAGAGCTATCTATGGACAGGTGCCAATCAGTTGCCGACAAATGTTGCGAATAAATTGAACATAACACAGCTTAAGTTATTCAAAAATGTTCTTACGTCTTATAATCAAAGTATTGATTATCACAAATCACTTCTAAAACAGACGACACTTCACTTTCACTATAGTTCTTATGATATGACTCAGACTACGAAGAATGATGACCAATTATTCCCAACGAAGTATGACGGTTAATCAAAAAATTTTCACAACTGAATAGTTACAGTATACTATATGTATCTTTGCTTGCTTCTACACGATATATGTTGTAGGCGATAGCTAAGTTTATTATAATCCCTTTATTGAACCTTATTATGCACTTGACCTGATGCATTGTACCATTGATTATGCACCTTTTGCATTGTACCACTGTCATTTTTCTTATTGGGTCTTCTATCGTGACTTTCTGGTTGTATATGACTTTAATTTCTTTGACAAATTTATTATTTTCATGTGGAGCCACATTGACAAAAAATGTATTTAGGGGCTCTTTGGTTCCTTGTTTCCGGGCAGTAACTATTTCTCCTTGTACTTTGTTTCCAGTTTTTTCTACTGCTTCTATAATGGCATCTTTAGGTGTGCTGAAGTGAAGATGTTTAATAACAATCCTCATGCATTTTTGGTCTTTACGTGTAAATGTGTGACCTATAAGCCCTTTACTTCTTATGTGCTCGATCAGAATCTTATATTTGTCAACCGTGTTAGACGAGATTATAAGCTGGTTTTTGGATACTATTTTATAGGTGTAATCATTCTTTTCAATAACTTCTTCGATGAGTTGGGTGAGTTTTGCAAGGTCATTAACACCATACAAAATTATTGGTGGTGGTTTAGGTGTTCTCTTGACTGTAGCTTCTCCTAGTTCCACGTCTAACAAAGCAAAGCTGTTGTTTGTCTCTATATTCGATGAGGTATTTTGTTCAGGAGTATTTATTCCTCGGCGTTTGTTAATAATTGCCTCTCGTCGCTGTGTCTTTTTGGCGTGATGACTCCTTGAGTCTTTTTCTTCGGGAGACCGATTTCTTTTTTGATTTGGTACTCGTTGCCAGGGCACACTAGGTTTGTATAAATTTTGTTCCTGTGTAGGTGCCTGTTTAACAGGTATCATATGTTCTTGTTGGACTTGGGAGACATCACTGAGTGAAGATGAACGAGTTCTATTAAATAGAGCAGGGTGAAAAAGTTGCTGAGTCAGAATTTTTTGCTTCTTTACTGTGGTTGATTCCGCTTGGTGTGGCAAAATTTCCCCCCCTCCAGAATACGAGGGGCAGCCTGGGTATTGTTTAGTGACGTCGTCGATTGACGAAGATTTAGGTGGTGTTCTTTGCATTATGTTCCCACGAGTAGGGTCGAATAAACAGGTCGCTTCCAGGGTGACGCCCTTTTCCCCAGAAGAAGGCACAGTACGACAACGTTTGCCAGTTTCGTTGAAGTTGGACGCTAGAGACTGAATTATCCCATCAGCCATATACACCTCATGTAGGGGCATACACATCCCTTGGCGCGTTTCCCACCGTAGGATAGGGGTAATTTATTATAGAGGTTTTCTTCCTCGCGGCCCAGATGATAAAGTCCAGACCTCCGGTTCCCGTGAGACATGACCACAGGTTTACGGTTTGAGGTGGCTCTTTCGAGTCACACTTGTTGCTTAATCGGTTTTGAGGCGCCGATGACTCGCCTTCGCCCGTCACAGTCGGCAGTACAGACATCGAGGAGGATGTTATTGTGTGTAACCCGTTAACAGATCTGTACAGTATCCAGGGGAGGCGACTGGGACGCCTGTGGATCGGACTTTTGGGTGCGCGCAATATAGCCAAGCCACACACTCGCAAGGCATACGCTAGCAAACACAGCATTTTTTAAGCATGCATCCAGCATCAATGCACACCACCGTGTACTTGACACCCTTTCCCCCCCTTGACACCCTTTCCCCCCCGATGTATATCAATTTACTGTTATTTACATAGACTAAGTACGCGTGGTGGTTACAAAAAACGGGTGGAAATAAAGCAGGGTAGCAGGAAGCGAAAGGAGAAAGGAATGGATGTTGTCATTGGAGAATCGTAGAATAAGAATTGATTTATCGTTTGCATTTAAGATATTTAACAAGGTTGATTGCGCCACTCTTTTAATTAAATTCAATTCGTAACATCATGATACACAGGTATTTGTCATTTGTCCTTTTCAGAAAAACGCGTTTTGGGCAAAATTCACCGATATTCAGATTGAGCATTCTGATAAACTAGGCCTGGATCCATAGTTGCTCCCCTCGCACTTAGAAATCAATTTTCCTTTATTTTTCATAATAAGCATTCATTAAATCACGCTACGTACGTATAATTTTGTATTAACATTATTCTTAACTAAAGTAATAATAAAAATAATTAAAAAGAAAATTAAAACAAATTTAAAAAGTTTGGTTCCTGTGACAGTGTACCTTTAACGCTGCATTGCGATACTTATTAGTTGAGCAAAGAAAGCACCAGCTCTGGGGTCACCAGTACTAACCAGGCGCCAACTTAAATCTTTAATAAGCGCCTGTGCACTTGAACCCCATGGCCCAAGAGTCTCTACTCCAAAGGGAACAAAATCGAAGTTGTTTTTATAATTATTTTTTTTGGTTTAATGTTTTATCTCTTCGTCTATGTACTGTTTGCCTATAAGTGCTTGTCACATTAAATATTGTATTTTTTTTTGTACCAATGTATCAGAGTGCCGAGCGTAGGCAAGATTTTATAAATAGTAAACTATACTTTCCCATAGACACAAAAAATAAACAATTTGTGGAACGCTAATGACAGTTTGACATTACTACTCTGTTGTATTACGTCAGGGTGGTTTTAACCGCCAATATTAAAAGTACTACAGATAATAATCCTTACCTCCGTAAGACTCCTCCTAACAGCGACGCGTTGAGGCACTCTGGGGGAGATAGCCTTCGTTGGACCTCAGCAACTGTCACTTTGTACTTGCTGGTTGAGGAGAGAAGTGACAAGCGTCCTGGCACTGAGCAGAACACGTCGTTTGGTGCACATGACCCTGCGCTTAGGCCATCTCGGCCTTTCATCGCTGCGAAAACAAATTCTTTATAAATAAAAACAGCAAATTTATAGGTGTGTTCCATGTTCCACGGTTTTGCGCGTAATTTCAGTCGGGACTTGATGTAATATAAATCTTAAGTATTTATTTATTAAAATACACCACATCACATATAATTAATTATAGTATATGTAAAAAATATTCTAAAATACACGACAATTACGCTGAACATAAATTTAACAAAAAAAAGACGCGCGTAACGGTCAAATGTGACGCGTAACCGAAACATGTGACGCGTAACCGAAAAATGTGACGCGTAACGAAAAAATGTTACACTAAATTTTTTTCTAACCCCGATAAAGAAGTTTCACTTCAAAAATAACCACTTAAAAAGACATATGACTAAAGAAGTAATTACTTTAAAGTGTAAAAATCTTAGAATATTCAAGTCGTACCTTTCATTATAATAACATAAGTTGACGTTTTAAACTAAATTTAAAGAAAAACTAGTTGATATTTTTCCTCCTACGTGGGTCATACACAAAACGAGTCAGAATTTTGTAAAAAAAAACATAGTCAGAACTTTTACGAAATCAGTCTTATTTATTACCTTATAATCATAGCATATAAATGACAATATAAAACAAGATCGTTTTTCAGTTTTGACTGAAATAATAAACTTTTAATTTTTTTTTTTGTGACCACTGAAGGGACATACTTCCACAGAATAGAACAAAAACAAAAAAAAACAAAAACAATCGTTACGTTAGTCTTAAAAAATTATTCATAATAAACAATACAAAGTAAAAAAAGGATTTTAAAAGATATCATCATCACTCGAATCAAAAAATGAACGGCCTTTATATTTCTTTTGTGGTGCATTTGAGTCGTCAGAGTATTCTGGGAATGCACGGACTCTGGATTTTTTGGGTGTTACTTTTGGTGGTGTAATTGAGTTTCAAGTCACTTACATCAAGGGTTGGACAGATCCTGAATTTATTAGGAGTTACTGAGTCATCAGAGTCTGTATTAATTAAATTTGGCTTTTATGGGGTTAACGGTTGACGGGTTGGGCTTGGTGATGATTCCAATGATGGTGTATTAAACAAGGGTTCAAGCAGAGTTGGGGTTGTCGGTCCAGTGGCTGTAGAGGCTGATGTAGTGTTATTAGTGGTTGCTGGACCCCCAGGGTTGAAGAAGATGTAAAATTCTGTAGAAATTGTGTTTCTATATTATATTTGTTGTGGATGGTGTCAGCACCTTATTAAAATTAAACATAGGAAAGCTGATGTTATGTGCTTTTCCCTACTCTGATACTCTGTCAGAGGTTGAAAATAATCATATTTTTAAATTGAATAATACTATTCACATGTTGACATGTCGTCATAGTGACAAATTATTATATTTTGACACTAATAAGTTTGTTAGTGGTTCTAAGTTAACTCAGAGAACTTTATCTCTGTCTTTGGAATGTAGACGGTTGATTGCTATGTTAATAGCATACAATATTAACAAGGTTATAGCTAATATAACAAATTCTAGGATTAGTGACGAGACTGTGTTGCCTAGTTACACTAACAACACAGTGATTGATAATATATCTTTATGTTGTACGAAGGAGGGTCCACCTATAATACCAACATACTTGGAGGCCAATACCAGTCAGATAGAGTATACTCTTCCTGCTGGAAAACATACCTTAGGTTATTCTACAACTGTAGAGGTCACTCCGGATAGTACTTTAAACTAGGCTGTAAGACAACAGAAGTTAACCGTTTAAATAATCAATTATTATTTGTGGATAATAAAAAGGTAGCTTCTGGCAATTTAATATGTTTTAATAAACCAAAAGGAAAGCAACATACTTTAAGATTATTTCATCAGAATATTCAAGGTTGCTCTTCCAAATTACTGGAAATAGAAATATTTTTAGAAAAAACCAAGTTCGATATTATTTGTTTAACTGAACATTGGTTAAATGATCATCAGATAATGTCTATTAATTATGAAAATTATTGTGTAGTTAGCTATTTCAGCCGGAAGTGTATGATACACGGTGGATCATTAATATTAATCAAAAATTCTGTTAAATCTAAAGAAAGGAAAGACATTATCAGATTGTCAGTTGAACTTTCTATAGAATTGTCCTGTGTCGAGCTCGATAAGCATGTTGTAGTATGTGTTTACAGACCTCCGGGCTATCAGAATCTATCTGTATTTGATTCTGTAATGGAAGATGTGTTAAAAAAACTTAGTACTAGTAGTAAATCAATCATCATAAGTGGTGATTTTAATATTAACTTATTAGAAACAAACTCAAATAGTATCAGATTAACAAGTCTTTTTAAATCATTTAATCTGTCTAATGTTTTTATGGAACCAACTAGAGTGACAGCTTCTTCTGCCACTTGTATAGATAATATTTTTTGTAATTGTGATTACTTACATAAAGAAATTGTTAATAAATTGCCTTCTGATCACAGTGGACAAACAATAACGTTTTGTGCCTACATACCTGTACAAAAAATTCAAATAAGGTATAGGCCAATTACATGTAAAAATTTAGAGAAATTAAATAATACCTTGACCAGTAAATTGTGTGTTCAAAACTTTAATAATATTTGGGACCCTAATGAGTTCTATGCGGAGTTTTTTACCTTGTTAAAATCGCAATTTAATGACATTGTTCCACAAAAGACAAAAAGTATTTACACCAAGTTCTTATTTAGTGATTGGGCGACTCCAGGTATTCGTAAGAGCAGGGATAAACTTTTTGAACTGTATGGCCTAAGGCAACATGTAAAAAATACAAACTTTCATCAGCATGTTGCGAAATATTCAAAAACTTTTAAAAGTGTGTGCAAAATTGCTAAAGCACTGTATATTAGTAATAAAATAAAATCAGCGGATGACAAAATAAAAACTACCTGGCAAATAATAAATAATGAAACTGGTAGAAAAAAACAGCGTAATACTGAATTTAACTTAGAGACTGCACATGGCCCAATAAACTCAAATGCAGAAATAGCTCAGGAATTTGAAAACTTTTTTATCAATATTCCCTTTAAAACTACCGAAGCTTTAAGTTCATCATCCGCACTTTCTTTTGCGTTACTTACGAAGAATGTAAGGGCATGCCCTACGGAGTTTCGATTTCAATATACAAACCCCCAGGCTGTTATGAAAGCTTTTAAAGATCTTAAAATTAAATCTACAGAAGATCTTTGGGGATTGTCTGTAAAAGTCTGTAGTTCTATCATCGAAACTATTGCGCCTTATTTAGCTTTTATATTTAACACCAGCATAGACCAAGGAGTCTTTCCGAATCTCATGAAACACAGTAAAGTAGTTCCGTTGTTCAAATCCGGTGATAGTAAAGAACCCAATAATTATAGACCTGTGTCAATTCTGCCAGCTCTCAGTAAGGTGTTTGAAAAGTTAATGCTCAATCAAATGTTATGTCACTTTAATAAAAACTCCATCTTTCATGAACAACAGTACGGTTTCACCAAAGGGCGTTGTACAACTGACGCCGGTGTCTCCCTAATCAAGAACATTTTTAACGCTTGGGAGGAAGCACAAGATGCCATTGGAATCTTTTGCGACCTTTCGAAGGCGTTCGATTGCGTAAACCATGAGACTCTTCTGCTGAAACTTAATCACTACGGGATTAAGAACAAAGCTCTGGACTTACTAAGATCTTACTTGAAAAACAGACAGGTTAAAGTTCAGGTTAACGGCATAAACTCGTTAGGGTCTGAAATTACAATGGGCGTTCCTCAAGGTTCAATATTGGGTCCATTCCTCTTTTTAGTATACATAAATGATTTACCCCAATTAGTTCAGAATAAACCGAAGATGGTGTTATTTGCAGATGACACATCATTGATTTTTAAAGTAGATCGACGGTCACAAAATCGTGACGACGTGAATAACTCTATTCTTCGGGTCCAAAATTGGTTTACGGTAAACAATTTGGCACTGAATGATAAAAAAACTAAATGTATTAGATTTACGTTGCCAAATGTTAAAAGTAAGGAATGTGACATAATGTTGAATGAAGGAAAACTGGAATTTATTAATCAAACGGTTTTCCTAGGCATCACGCTAGACGAGAAGTTACAATGGGGACCTCATATCACATCTCTTGCGGGGCGGCTGAGCTCAGCCGTTTATGCGGTTAGAAAGATAAGATATTTAACCAATGTAGAAACTGCGCGTTTGGTCTATTTTAGCTACTTTCACAGCATAATGTCTTACGGCATTTTACTGTGGGGTCGGGCTGCTGACATAGAATCCATTTTTATTTTGCAAAAGAGAGCGGTCAGAGCCATTTATAATCTACGTCATTGCGAATCTCTCAGGGAACTATTTAAAAAGATTAATATTATGACAGTACCTTGCCAATTCATTTATGAAAACATTATGTATGTAAGAAAGAATCTACATCTTTTTAGTAAAATAAATGAAAGACATAATTTTAGTACTAGAAATAAAGATAAAATAGCTCAACCATCTTTCAGATTAGCCAAAGTTCAAAATTCATTTATGGGGTACTGTGTGAAATGTTACAATAAAATACCTTGTGACATTTTAAAACTAAATGAACGAAAATTTAAATGTTTTATTAAAAGTACACTTTGTAAACAAGCATATTACAAATTAGATGATTATATTCAAGATAAGAATGCTTGGAAACATGCTGGTCCTGCTCCATAGGACAATCCTATGATTGGCTCTATAGCCTGGACAAAATCAAATTGGTTGCTGATTTTTTGCTTTAATGCTACAAATGTAATTATTATTTTATTTTTTTTTGTATCTCACACACTGTTTTGTTGTGTTTTTTTAATATTTTTTATTACTCTTTAATGTTAATATTCTACGGTTTCGATATTTGTAAATATGTGAGGAACATGTATACTAACTTTTTTAGTATAGTAGTTTATTCTAAGAGTACATTGTCTTCACATATAATTATTTAACAAATGTAACAAAATATTGTAAACCTATTTTAAAAGAGTAAGTGTGGAGTTTCTTGCCCATTCTTCTCCACACGAAACTACCTTTTGGAAGGGGCAACTAGAATCATCTTTATATTTTATTTTTTTTTGACGTTCAAAAGTGCCATTTTAGATGGTCTAATTGAAATAAACGATTTGACTTTGACTTTGACTTTTATAAAATTACACGAAATGCCCTTAACCTCTATTTGTACAATTTCAAAATGGGTACATTCAATATGGGCTGCACATTATAAGCAGCTCAATCGTCTGCAACGTATAATGTTAGGTGCTTTTGCACTCCATGCAACCTGATGAATCTTGAAGGTCCCTTTAAAAGGACGAAGTTTGACGTTTGCAATTTCTTGTATATTAGATACTTCATTATCAATACGAATAATTTCAATGCCTTTACAGTTACCTTTTAAACATGAAATAAAACTATCAATGTTCGATATATCTTGGCCATTTGCAATTACATTATCGCATGTCCGCATCCACCTACCCCATCAGGAGCACCTTTGCCATGTCCTGCCTCGCTGAAATGCCAGTTAATGATTTCTGCTTTTGAAATTTTGCTAAGATAGTTTGCTATTAAATGAAACATTGTTTTATTACGATACTGGGTAGTAGGCCCATCACTGAGTACATGCAGCTGCTCTGCATCTCTGCAAATCTGGTGTAAGTAACTTAATTCTTTGAATAACAGGTTTTAAATGTGCACAAATGAACACGGGATCGTGTCTTAAGTTTTTCTGATACAGTGCAAAGACATGTGGTTTGTGTAAGGTTTGTTGGTGGCTGATTATTTGACGAGTAGTACACACATGTATGAAGTGAAAGTTGTGCTTTTGTGGCATCCTCGTCGTCATCGGTAGCTGAAACAGAACAAATAAAAACCTCAATAAAAATTACCAAAATAATAAGTACAAAAAAATAATTGTGAAAAGTATTTTGAGTTAGCTCGATAAAATCGATTGATTTTTAGGTCTACAGAAAAGACGTTAACTATGCGTAACCAACTGTTTATTGCTAATTGTGTAGGTTTAGCTAGATATATGTTAACGTAAAATTGTAAATACCGTTAGATTGTAATCTATCTCGCGAGATTATAAACTGTCGAAAGATTTTGAACTCAACGTACTGCTTACAATTTAACGTATTATTATTCGGTAGATTATAATCTATCAAAGTGAAATCGTCAAATTGTGAAACGGTACGCACCTCGCGCGCTGATTGGTTGAACGGAATATGCCATGGTGGCGACCATATTAATAATAATAATTTATTGCAAGAATATGGTACAAAAATGTGTCAGGTGGTATGTATAATCATAAGTTCGCATATTCTGCCACACACAATGGCGCGCAAATTTGTATTTAAAGGAATTTTACATTTTACATTATTAGTCATATGAATTGGTCAGTTTTTATATTATTTGTATCATTATATTATTGTACATATCATATCATACGTTATTAAATTTATGTTCTAAACTTATGTTCTAAGTATTCAGTTACGCTATAGAAGCACCTTGACTTCAAAAACCTAATCACCTTCCCCTTGAAAACATTATATGGCAGCGATCTATAATTTTTAGGAAGGTGATTAAATATTCTCACAGTCATGGCGTAACAATTTTTCGAGTATAACGCGGTGCAACATGCAGGCACCCGCAGCCGTGTTGGATCCCTCGGTATATATAAGCAAGTTTCTTTGTAAGTTTTAAATAACTGTGGATGCTTCTTGACAGTCATGACTGCTTCATAGATATACTAACTCGGTACTGTCAGAATACCGAGTTCGTGGAAAATTGGTCTACAACTTACAAGAGGTCCAACGCCCATGATAGCCCTAATACATTTTTTCTGAGTGATAAAAACTTTACTCACATCTATTTGTTTGTTAATTCGTTTGTCATTTACGTTTGCTAAATAATTCCATATTTAACAAACGTAAATGAAGGAATATTTGTGAATAATATATCAAAATATATATCAGCATAAAAAAAGTATTATTTTTACACAATCCTCAACCTGAACTAGCCCATGAGTTTGACCCACGTATAAACGGTTAACTTAGACGTGACCGACTGGCTTTTATAATTTTTTTAATGTAGAAACAGTCATCTATTGAGTTTTTCATGAAAACATGTATGAATATACAAATGGTTAATAGCATCATAAACTTCAAATATCTTATAAATCATTTCAGAATAAAATATATCAAAAAGTGAATAGATCAATTTCTAGAGAGATGTAAACATTCATTACGCGCATAATTTACTACTTGATATTATTTTTCAAAAATATCTCAAATTAATAGAAAATGTTTGCTATGTGAAAATGTTTGAATGTTTGATAAGAATGCGTGTGTAAAAATTAAATTCTGCAACACACTGTACACTATTTTATTAAATACTTTTTCATTTATGTAACCGAATTCTCGGAAAAATATATATATAATCAAAATGATAATTATTACGGTACAAAAATATACTGACTGCATTATTTTGAAGCCTTTTTCATGCCATTCAATGTCTCTATTCGCGGATAGACTTTAATCTTGTGGTATTTCTAGCCAGTTGTATCTAGTTAAAAGCAGATTGGGAACTTGAGCTATTCTGTGTAATTGGGTCGATGTGATCGATGGCCCCATACCCAATTAGTGTAACGAGCTATGAGGCTAATTAAAGGTTTGAGGATTATGCTAAGGGTAATTTAGTATAGAATTATCGCTTCATTATTTTTATCTTTGGTTTTTTATAGATAACAATGTATTTGATTCAACATAGCTGGTATAATTAGTTCTCCCACAATATTGGTTTAAGAAGCACATGTACTTCATATTGCGGGACTAATACCAAATCACGCAAATATTTTTAATGATCTGTCAGAATCATGGAATAGTAGATATTTTTGTTGCATTTTTGTTATTCACTACTTGAGAGAAATCCTCACATGATTAAGTACAGAAAAAAAATGTTATTGTATTATAAATAGGTTTGTTTAAATATTATGGTAAACAGTTTTTTCGTACGGCGTACATATTCATAATATTAGAGTTTCATCGTAGTTTGGCCAGTATAGTTAGATATAACCTACTTATGGAGGTTATAAAAGGCTATACGAATATCTTAATAATAATAAATATGTGCATTTTAGTTTCGGGTTTTCACTTAAGCTACTTAATTTTTTGTCATTTAAAATAAAAGTTTGTACATACCGTGAGTTCACCTCACACTAAGGGAGCCTCCCTTCGTCACTCACGTCATTTTTGGAATCTCTGTTAAGCAATTTCACATTACGTCTTGACAAGCGGAGGGAGCTTGTGTAGTTTATTGTTTATCAGAATACCAAATCGTAAAATTACTGCTTCACGACTGATTTGAGCGCGACCGCCGCTGCGGAAACCGCTGTGAGAGTTCGAAAAGTCAGTTTCAGATTCGCAAGGCAGACCATGGGCCTTTACCCAGGTGAACTGTACAACTGTGTGCGCAGTCAAAAGTACATTCCGCAACTGTCGTGATAGGTTGGATGCAGGCGCAGAACCGATATCTTTCTTTTTTTCTTTAAAATAGAGCAAGGAACCGTTAAAACAATAGTTTTAACTAAGATGTCATAATCATATATGAGCATTGTTGACATAGCTGTATGTAAATTCTATCCCTGATATCTTACGTTCGCACCCCGGCTGTGCAAGTCGCTCGTACTGTGAAGGAAAATATCGTGAGGAAACCGGCATGCCTTACACCCAAAAGTCGACGGTATATGTCACTGACATACCTATATACCGTCGTTTTGTGCCGATCACGAAAAAGATACAGAAATTGAGGCCCAGACCTATAAGTTTTGAAATTTTTATAACTGAAGATTTAATAACAAAACGGATATTTCATTTTTTTCTCACCGATTTAGCGCATGGTATAAATATATTATGTCCTTATAACCTTAAGAACTAAAACTGTCTACATTACTCTTTTGTCTCTTTCATGCAAATTGTATTTACGTTATGGTAAAAAGAGACGTTCTTTTGTTAACGGAGTATTTAGAACGATTTAGGTCTTATGAATAAGTGGTTAAAATATTATTTTTATTATAAATTTACTAATACTAATACTATTTACAGTTTTGAATAACAGTGTACCTTAAAATACAAACACACAAAAATCCCTTTACAAATGTAACCAGCATGCATGCAGCATGCAGCGGCGGTAGGCTTTTAAATTTTTGCCGCCCCTACTAACCTCTCCAATTCAAGCATATAGTTTAAAATAATAATTTATTTTTTGTGAATTACATTGCAATTTTATGATTTGTTTATCACTATTATGTGGTTATTAATTACATCTCTTTCCGTTATTAGTAGATATGAATGTGAACTTAGGGGTCAGTTCATAGGTTATTCATACAAATCACGATTTTGATATCATTGCAGCCGATGGACACCCATTTTAGTGGTTGCGTCGCCGGCCTTTGAGGAAGGATTATGCTCTTTTTTAAACAATTGAAGTTCGTATCTCCCCCGAGAAGACCCCCACCGGGAGTCGATTGACAGTTCGCTAGTTCGCATTCCGACTTCCAGCTATCAAGGTGATTTAGTAAAATATACTAAAGTATAACTCTTTATGTGTGTGTATTACTACTGCAATATAGTTTACCCATATTTGCCGGCCCCCTAAAGTTTGCCGCTCCAGGTCATCCCGTCACAGCATGTAGGTAAAATTCCTTGTATTCCTTCCTTACTCCTGCCTACCAGACTCGTAATCGTTGTTTGTTACATGATCCCCACATCAACACTAACTATGCAAAAAAATCAGTTTTGTATTTATTTATTTATTTTTCTCACAAAAAACTTAAACTTAGAACATAGGCAAGTGACAATTATAATCTTACTTCTGTTAATGGAAAAAGCAAGTCTGTGTGAGACTGATGCCTGATAAAGGTAAGAGTACCTGTGTTACAGGTCATCAGGCCTCCACTACTTCGGATTGACAGAAGATACAATACATTACAATATATAGTATATAGAGGAAACCAGATGGGGTATGTGTGTATGTGTAAATTATGTATATGTGTGTGGGTGTGTGTCTGTGTATGTTTTATATTTTATTACTTAAGTGTTAGTCTATTAAAGCTTAAACTATTATACTAAAAATCAACTCTATACTCAACTATTTAATTATTGTCAGCATTTTTTCTGTTTCCTCATAGTTGAGGTCCAATAGCCACAGTGCAACCGTCTTCTTGCACTCATGTTTAGTTAGGGGATATGTGGAAACGGAAGAGTTGACCTTATTATACAAGTAATCCCCCAAAAAACAGAAGAATTTCTGGGCAAAACTTGTGCGAAAGGGCTTTGAAGTGCACACTATGCCTTTTCTACACTTGTTATCTTTAAGGTGTTGGTCATAATTGATAAGTGAGTGCTTGCGTAAAATTGTGGCAAGAATGAACATTTGACGCACAGAGAGTACCTCCAATGTCTGTATACCTCTGTGGTGGGACAAATGAAAGAAAGGGAGGCACTAACCTTGACTATTGCCCTCTGAGCTCTCTCTATTTTCAGAAGGTGGGTTTTTGCTGAGCCACCCCAAATAGAGATGCAATAGCTCAGAATGGATTGACCTAGCGACAGGTAGACAGTTTTTATAATTGTGTTATTAGCAATGTGCCTCAAAATTTTGAATACATAAATCAGTTTTCTAATTCTACCTGCCAGTAGGTCAATATGAGCTTGGAAATTTAGATAGGTATCTAGCATGACTCCCAAGTACTTCACTGTGCCTGCGGAGTTGAGCTTTGGACACCCGTAGTGCTCCCCGGTCAGACATGAACCAGCATGTGACACAAGTGCCAGACCATATCGCGCAGCCCGGACATACAACGACCAATATTTATGTCTTGACTTGTTTAAGCTATCGCGCAATATAGTTGAAAGGAGTATTAAGAATATCCATAGCGCAAAATCACCTCCATCATGAGCATAACACACATACACAACTTCACATACTTTCCCCTAACTTTTACACCATCGCACGACACAGTCAAATTAGGTACCACTTCGGCTGTTGGTATAATGATTACCAAGATAATTTTTAACCTAAATTTTAAAGAGAAAAGGATCACAATGAAGTCGGGACATAGATGTGACTTTAAAGTTCTTTTCGATTACTTAATATTTAAATAGGATAATCTTTATACTTAGTGCTTAATTGTTGGTACAGAAGAAACATAACTAAAAATATATTTTTTTTATAACATATTTACACAACATATTTACACAATAACAAGTACACATTAAATCACAGCATACATTATAAAAAAGTATAATTAATGTTTATTATTGACCTCAGTATCATGGTTTTAACCTTATGTACCTATAGCATTTTCTCTTAATGCTTACGCAAAGTCTGTAGCCTCAAAGTAATAATCATTTTAAAATTATGAAAGACTACGTTTTAGTTTTATCTGAAAATGCTTATCTTAGAATAAAATTGAATACGAAATAGTTATTTATTGATTCCGTCCGTCCAACGGTGAGTTTATTGACAAGGTATTGTTTGCTTAAGATTGGACTACATGACGCTGTCACAATAAAATAATTTAATAATTTACCATTCTTTAGGCTTTTTAAAGAAATTTCAAAAAGGTTAGTCGACATCACAGGAGACCGAAGATCTGGCAGCTACCTCGGACAAAGAATTAGTCTAGCAATTCAAAGGGGGAACGCTGCCAGTATCTTCGGAACCTTGCCTAAAGGGACTCCTTTTAATGATATATTTTAGTTTATGTTAAGTTTAGTTATTTATTTCAATGTATATTATTTTATTATTAGTTTTATGTGTTTATTTATAGAATATATCATAAAAATAATAATTGTAAAAATTAACACTAAGTAAAGAAGTCCAATAAATAGTATTGAATAATTTTTTATAAAGAAATATTTTGTACCCACCGTCCTACATATTATGTTCTCCATGCTGACTTGGTTATATTTCTAGTATAGTTGTTATATAACATTAAAACCCATACTGCAGAACACAAAACTAACGTAGACTAAGAGCATAATAACAAAAGTAACACCCATTTGTAATTTTTTAACAGTATTGAATTAAAGTGGCTTTAATATTATGTATAACTCTCAAATTACTATGGAACGGATTTCCAAAATGACGGCAGATTTACCAGAGTAGGCGCAGGTGTTACATGTTCCACAGGACAATTGTGTTTATACAACTACTGAATGCTATTGAAATTTTTCGTAGTGAAATCGAAATTGCGTATTTTATATTTCAGCCCTATCTGGGAATCAAACACGAGACATGATAATATGCAGTCACGTACACTAACTAAATATCGGCAATAGACATTTTTTTAAATATGAAATGTGATAGTTGACCTATTTTATTATTGTAATGAATCTTGTGTTATTTATATTAATCTAACCTATTTTAATATTATTGCTGTTATGTTATACAAGACACTTTCTTTAGTGAACTGTGGAATCGACTCCCGGTCTTCCCTGTGATATGCGATCAATTGTTTAAAGAAAGAGTATAAATACTCTTCTTACAAAGATTGGCAACGCACCCACTAAAATCGATGTCCGTGGGCTGTGATGACTGCCTTTTTTGGACTGTATCGAATAAAGAAAATCAACTCCTGACTTATAAGTTAATGCGTCGTTATTACGACTAACGGCGAGTAATCTCTGTTGTAATATTTTAATTGATATTAAATTTAATTTTAATATCAATTAAAATATTAATTGATATTAAAATTAAATCGCCATATAAACCCATCTTAACTTACAGCCGAATACATTTAAAACAGAAATATCATTGTTGTAGCAAATACAAAAAGTAGGTCAATTTAAAAAAAATATATTAATTTGTTCCTTTTGCTTTAAATGTGTTTTTTTATTCCTGTCGTATTTAATAAACCAGTATGTACAATTTTTTTATATATAAGTTCTGAAGCAACGTGTAAATATGACATCACAAATTTTACACACATAAGGTAGTTACACAATTATATTAAAACATAAGCAAGCTAGCAAGGGAAAAAATTAAACAAGCAACCACAAAATAGTGTCACCAATCTTATTCAAAAGTTATTTACCTTTTTGTGGTTTTTCGGTTCTAGAATCCTCAGATTTGAGTCCTTGTTCTCAAATATTTTTAGTCGAAATGTAGAGCAAAATTTTCTCTACAACACTGAATTGAACTATGAATTTTAACTATAAAAGCACTATTTTTAAATTAGGAAAAACTGAAAATTTTAATTTTTTTTGACGAAATAAAATATTAAATGAAAACTTTTAAACTTGAATCTATATACTGGTGTATTCTCCTATTAAAGACGAGTTTCATGATACCCAACTCGAGGGGGTAAGGGTGGGGGGTTAGATTTGGCGCTAGAGGGGGAAAAATCGTATTTTATAGAAAATAGGGGAGTTTATGAGGGAAACTATGGGCTCTATCGAATTCGCCTCGCCGAGTTGGTTTAGATAAGCCCAAGCTCGGTGGGTTTCAGACAAAAAATTAAAAGTTGAAAAATTTTATGAAATTGGGGCTGGTAATCCAACCTACCTGATTTTTCTACGAAGGATCGCTCGCTTGATATTCTTCGGAGGGTGCGGATATTTGGTGTTTTCTGTTAGCCCTCGTCGATGTCTTGCCAGTGGAGATGGAGTTTGAGCTGTTCCAGCAGGTCGCCTGGTGACTTGGTGTCCAGTTGGGCAGGTGAATATGTGTGCTGTGCGATTTATAATTGATCCGATGGAATCTTGAGCGGGCTGTAAGATGATAGTGGTTTCCGATATTTGAGAGGTGTGGATCCCCTGGAAACCCTGGGTTCCAGGCTATTTCTCGTCGTGGCTCCTAAGTTGTTGGGCGAATGTTACCGATCCTGGTGTCAGTCGATAGCTTATTTTTTGGACTTTGTCCTTGTTATAACTTTGAGTTGGTGCTGTAATGTTTGGGGGTGGTTAACACCCAAAAACCAGAGATTTGGCGCTAGAGGGGGAAAAAAAATCGTATTTTATAGAAAATGGGGGGGTTTATGAGGAAAACTATGGGCTCTATCGAATTCGCCTCGCCGAGTTGGTTTAGATAGGCCCAAGCTCGGTGGGTTTCAGACAAAATTTTTTATGAAATTGGGGACGGTAATCCACCCTACCTACATACATACATACATCCATACATACATACATACATACATACATACATACATAGCATACAAGCGTGGGGTGCATGGTGTCAATAGTAATAAATTATAAATATTTAATTGACAGATATGAGAAGGATTATCATTTCGATAATATCTTGAAAACCACCCCCGCTTTTTTTACAATAAAACATTTTTTTTCTTATTCAAACTATTAATAACTTAGATTTATTAATTTATTTTTACATTATTCTTAATTAATATTTATTAAAATTTATTTTGTATTTTTTAGTTTAGTTTTCTATATAAAGCGTGTGTTCTAGTTTTTTTTAACTATTTTTTTTTTTTAATATTATAGCACTAATTTTAACTTTATGCCAAATTCAAGTGAAAGGTTGGGAAACTACACGTGAGAAAACAAAAGCAAACACATCAGAAGGAAATAAAGGGATAAGCTGGTTAAAAACAAAATATATTATACAAAAACATATTATTACATCCTAATATAGTCACACTTAGCTGTAAGTTTCTTTTCCGGATATCACGTTAGTATAATTAGTATTGCGTCTGTGAGAAATACGCATTGTAGTCTGTTGAGAACATCTTAAACTTATACTCTGTGATTAAAAATGCATTGACGTTGTACGTCTATAGCAAATGTCACTACGAAAAAATAAAACTAGTGTCAAATTAATTTTCTATTATGGTGGTCGTTTACATATTTAAGTTGTTTTATTTAGAAAATTAGTGTTTTAAGTATATTAAACACTAATTTTAATGGCGTTTTAGTAAGTGTAAAGTGAGTACTCGAATTCCTGTCTCTTTTACTCGTGGAAATCCTCCTCGTGGAGTCCTCACAGTACTTTGGTGAGTCCATTACTTCTTACTCATAGCTTATTAGCTTCCTTTACATATTTTTTTAATTCATGCTGTTTTACATTATGTATTATTTTGTAAGGTAAATTAAACTTAAGTTTGCATAATGAAACTATTATATTTTTATAAGAGTTAACATTGTTTTAGCTTCAACCCTTGCTTTGCAATTAAAGACTAATTATGGGTAATTAGTAGTTGGCAAAATACTATTTTTCAGTTTTACTTGATCATATCTTAGTTATACTATATAGTACTTTGTATGATGACTCTCGTTATTCATTGTCTCATTCTGCATCTAAATCACCTGTTTATTATAATACAAAATTGAGTTAGTATGACTTGCCTTGTGTTTACCTATGAGGTTTGTATCATTAAAACTAAAAGTTTTTAATAAAATTTATTCAATACATAATATTTTAGACATCATTAGAATGGTGTAAAATCATTCTTGTTATATTATGCTGTCTCTCTGCATTCATAAATTTGAAAGCCAAAATAATTACAATTTGACACAATACCTTAAGAAAGTCTTAAATAGACGTGTATTATCATTAACAAGACGTGTATTATCACTTTGATGCTAATATTTTTCTTTACTTTTCTCCCTAGTATTGAGGCTAGCAGGAACCCTAGCTGTAGAGCGGGACACAGGCCTTGTGCCATCAGACTCTTCTCCGATTGATGCAATGTGTGAAGTTACGGGTGGTAAGTGGATGGAAAAATATTAAATTAGTCACTTTATAATTAAATCAGTTTTATAACTTTTAAATACAATTACTTACATTTCATTTATTATTACATTTAATACATATTAACATAAACATAATAGGTGACTAAGCTCAACCTTACATTTCCAAATATTTATTTCTAATAATAGATGGAAAAGATGCTAGAAAATGGGTGCAATAGATGGAACAATTGCCAAGAAATGGTATTTTTTTTAAATCATATAATTTTTTTGCTAGATTAATGCTTCTCTAGATATAGAGTTGATGATTATTACTATCCCATTAGTATAATCATCAAAGTTTTTTTACCATAATTGACAGAACATCAAAGAAGAATTATTTGTAGTGATTGAATGTGACTAATTAAGAATGACAGTAAATATAAAACATACTGAAATTTCTAACAATAGGTACTGTAGTGAGGACAAATATCTTAGTATACGTGTCATACATACATAATATAGCCCAACTATACAAAGATTTAATCAAAATATCATATCAATAAATGTATACATACATCTCACAAAGTAAGTCAAAATAGCAGTTTTAGCTTATATATTCCCGTGCACAAATGGAATTGTATTCAATGTGTGCGCATTTAATATTAGCTCAAAAGGTGAAGGAAAGCTCCTTGCCTGAGACCAAAAAAGTTGACAGAATTTGGAGGAAGGAAGCTGATCAACTATTTGCATATTAGATTGACAAATGGTAATTAGCATTTTATTAGATAAAAGTTTCTAAGGCACAAAAATAACAATAATAGTAAAACTTTAGAGGTGTCAAGAGACACCCGGATGGAACGAAATTCCTTTTGATTAATTTATATGTTAATTGGTATCATAACAGTATGATAGATTTTCTCGACACCAATCTTACAACGAAAAAAAAAAAAAAACATCACGAGGTGTTCGTTGTACAGTGTAGTGTTTCTGTTGTAAGCAATAAATTTTATAGTGAATGTGTGCTTAGTTAGTGTGATGTTTTTTGGTCTTTTATTGTTTTAATAAGTTCAAATTTGGGTATAGTTTTAGATTTGGCGCTAGAGGGGGAAAAAATCGAATTTTATAGAAAATGGGGGGGGGGGTTTATGAGGGAAACTATGGGCTCTATCGAATTCACCTCGCCGAGTTGGTTTAGATAAGCCCAAGCTCGGTGGGTTTCAGACAAAAAATTTAAAGTTGAAAAATTTTATGAAATTGGGGCTGGTAATCCACCCTACCTGATTTTTCTATGAAGGATCGCTCGCTTGATATTCTTCGGAGGGTGCGGATGTTTGGTGTTTTCTGTTAGCCCTCGTCGACGTCTTGCCAGTGGAGATGGAGTTTGAGCTGTTCCAGCAGGTCGCCTGGTGACTTGGTGTCCAGTTGGGCAGGTGAATATGTGTGCTGTGCGATTTATAATTGATCCGATGGAATCTTGAGCGGGCTGTAAGATAATAGTGGTTTCCGATTTTTGAGAGGTGTGGATCCCCTGGAAACCCTGGGTTCCAGGCTATTTCTGGTTGTGGCTCCTAAGTTGTTGGGCGAATGTTACCGATCCTGGTGTCAGTCGATAGCTTATTTTTTGTACTTTGTCCTTGTAATAACTTTGAGTTGGTGCTGTAATGTTTGGGGGTGGTTAACACCCAAAAACCAGAGATTTGGCGCTAGAGGGGGAAAAAAATCGTATTTTATAGAAAATGGGGGGGTTTATGAGGGAAACTATGGGTTCTATCGAATTCGCCTCGCCGAGTTGGTTTAGATAAGCCCAAGCTCGGTGGGTTTCAGACAAAAAATTAAAAGTTGAAAAATTTTATGAAATTGGGGCTGGTAATCCACCCTACCTGATTTTTCTATGAAGGATCGCTCGCTTGATATTCTTCGGAGGGTGCGGATGTTTGGTGTTTTCTGTTAGCCCTCGTCGATGTCTTGCCAGTGGAGATGGAGTTTGAGCTGTTCCAGCAGGTCGCCTGGTGACTTGGTGTCCAGTTTGGCAGGTGAATATGTGTGCTGTGCGATTTGTAATTGATCCGATGGAATCTTGAGCGGGCTGTAAGATGATAGTGGTTTCCGATTTTTGAGAGGTGTGGATCCCCTGGAAACCCTGGGTTCCAGGCTATTTCTGGTCGTGGCTCCTAAGTTGTTGGGCGAATGTTACCGATCCTGGTGTCAGTCGATAGCTTATTTTTTGTACTTTGTCCTTGTAATAACTTTGAGTTGGTGCTGTAATGTTTGGGGTTGGTTAACACCCAAAAACCAGAGATTTGGCGCTAGAGGGGGAAAAAATCGTATTTTATAGAAAATAGGGGGGTTTATGAGGGAAACTATAGGCTCTCTCGCGCCCTCCTTTTTTCCCCCTCTAGCGCCAAATCTAACCTCCCATCCCTACCCCCTCGAGTTGGGTATCATTAAACTCGTCTTTAATAGGCGAACACACCAGTATATAGACAACTGCATTCCAGCCCCCCCCCCCCCCCACCTTATACCAGCAAAATGTTATCCCGAACCCCACCCAAAGTGATTCCACCAACTAGCAAAGCCACCACCTCTACGTCCTCAACACCAGCTAGACGGACCTTAGTAGAGATCTTGAGCCCGGCCTTCACTCGCGAAAAACGCCCAACTGAGTCGGCTCACATGGAGATGGCCAAAGAATATAGGCAGACAGGCTTACAAGCTCTCGCTGCCTCCCGCAACTTAAAAGGGGAACTAAAAACCGCAATCACAGAGGCAATCGAAGGCCTCTTCGGAGTCGTCGGCCTCATTGACCTCTCAACTACCACCTGCCCCAACCCTCCCGCCCCCGCACAGCACACACCACAGGCTACCAAAGCCACGATTACACCTCCAACGACTACACCGTCAACCGATACACATATACACACCACACAACTACTACAAAAACTCGAGGCCCACTCTCGGCTACTCGATGAATCTAATAAGGCCTTGCAGGAACACACCAGGGTCCTTAAGGCATCTAATAAACCCGTACCGACGGAATTACAGCCAGCGGCGTCGGACTCGCAAAAGATTTATCAATCCTATGCTACGGCCGCCGCCGCCCCCAAACCCCCTGCAGGCCCTTCCATCGTAGTGTCCGGAGAGGGTCTCGACACAGCAGAACAGATACTTACACAAATTTGTAGATCAGTCAATTTCAGAGAGGGCGGATACGCCCCTCTAGAGGTTAGCGGGGTGACTAAACACAAGATGAAACTCGTTTTCGAAAAAGAAGAGCATAAACTACACACACTTACACGACTACAAAAAACACAAAAATAAACACTCAAGAGGAAAAGCGCATAGACCCCATGATAATACTAAAAGGCATAAATAAAACAATACTCGAATTTGAACTTATTAAAACAATAAAAGACCAAAACACACATTCACTATAAAACTAAGCACACATTCACTATAAAATGTATTGCTAACAAAATAAAACACTACACTGTACAACGTGGTACTAAACACAACACCCTCTGCCTGGAAGGCGTTCGCCGACCTAGGCAGAATAAACATAGGCATGCAACGCGTCCACAGCGACAACTTCTCACCATTTAGGCAGTGTCAAAACTGCCTAAATTTCGGACACACAAAGAGCCGCTGCCCTACGACCACGCCAACATCCGCCAAGTGCTCCGCCCACCACCCTACTGCGGAGTGCAAGGCCGAAGTACACAACTGCACCAACTGCGCCGAACACAACAAACAATTCAACACCAACACTGGCACCCTACACCGCGCCGACTCAAACAAGTGCCCCAAAGTCACAGCCATGCGTGCCCGCGTTGAGGCAAAAATTAACTACATTTAAAACATACACAAAACACTAATTTCACATTAAACAACACAATTACACACTGAATCAAACACTCACATTAACAGCGACCTCAACGCGCAGCACTTGCACTGGGGCAAAGCTTCCAAAGATATTTTATATTTTACACTCACACTTAATAATTAATCTGCAAGTAATCCACCCTCACCCGTACAAAAATGTATAAAGTTACCTCTATTCATCTATTACCTTTTACACTTTTTACAATTATAATACCCACTATTTAATATTTAACTTCGATTCAATTACTAACTACTACTAACCTATGTTAGACTTTAATCTCAAATTTATTCTTTTTTTTTTTTTTTTTTTACTTTGTATTTTTATTTTACTATAATTTTACTTACTTACTTCACTGTAAGATAACATTTTTAATCTCGTTTGTGTAACTAGTTACGGATTATTCTATTACTAGGTTTAATATATACAAACACAATTCACTATAGATTATCCCTGTTTAAAGTTTAACCTTATATCAACTGTATATGTAAATGTAAAACTTTCCTATGTTTAATATTGTAAAAAATTTCTCTGTGTAATATTAAATGTTGGTGTTAAGAAGCGGGCGGCTGAGGGTCGGTTATTGTATCTAATAGCAGAGCCGACCCTCAAGAACCTACCCGTGTCCAACTCTAAACGCTTGCATAATTATAAGCACAATTAATTATAGCTCATCCTTGTTTAAATTCAGCTTTATATCAACTGTATATGTAAACGTAAAACTTTCCTATGTTTAATAATGTAAAGCTTTTCTCTGTGTAATATTAAATGTTGGTGTTAAGAAGCGGGCTTAAACCGGGCGGCTGAGGGTCGGTTATTGTATCTAATAGCAGAACCGACCCTCAACAACCTACCCATGTCCAACTTTAAACACCCGCATAGTTATTTATAAGCACAATCACTAAAGCCTATCTCTGTTTAAATTTAGTTTTATATCAACTGTTTTATATTACCTAACGATGATGTATAGGTTAAACTTTTTTCTCTGTTCAATACAAGTGTTGGTATTAAGAAGCGGACTTAAATTGGGCGGCTGAGGGAAGGTTATTGTATCTAATAGCTGAACCGACCCTCAACAACTTACCCGCGCTCAATTCTTAATACCTGCATAATTATAAACACAATTTATTATTTGAATTATTATAGAACCACTTTTACATCTACTACTTCGTAGTAAAACATTCTACTGTATAAGCACAAATAATTTGTAAAAAATTTACTTTCACTTTATATACATAATTACTAGTTTTAAGACGCGGACTCTGTTCAGGTGGTTGAGGGAAAAGAATTGTATCAAATAGCAAAACCAACCCTCAACCACCTAATCCACAACCAATGTATATATTTCTTTTTACTTCAATAAAAACTTCAAGCTGTATTTTAGCTTAGCTTCCTCGGCCCCGGGGCGTTAGTCGCCGGGGATGGTAGGCCTACTAACAATAAAAAAAATATATATAAAGCCGCCCGCGCGGCAAATAAAAATAAAAATCAGATTAGGATAAAAAACCGGGAAAGGCGTGGACCTTTGCCATGCGTTAACTTACAAAGGAAGAGACAAAAATTAAAAAAAAAATGTGTGGCACTCGGACACTGCCGCGGTAAAGCTATTGCATAGCATTTTTTATCAACTTATGCAATTATAATTATTTATTAATTTTTTATTCATGCAGTATTTTTTTTTCTTTGATATTAATTCCGTAATCTACCACTCTACCGGACTCAGCCTAACACGCCTATATAGTCGGTCTCACTCTAACGCGTACCGGCTGCACCCGATGTGAGACGTCACGTTACGTCATCGTGTCTGGATTCGGTCTCCACGCTCAAGGCCCGCGATAGAAGCTATGCAATAGCTTAAAAATGTTATCCTATTTAAAATGTATCTATAGTGATTTAGAAAAAAAGTTTGTTTTTCACTTTTTTTATTCTTGACACTCTTATATATAGAATGCGGCTTAGTATTTTCTAAATTGTCTTAAAATCGATGTATTATGTTATTGTACCTTAGGTTAGGTTTTATTATTGTTTTAAAACTTAAATATAATGTCATATAGCCAATTATTCTTACTAAATAATTTATAGAATCCTTTAATATTGATACTTTTTGCTTTTGCTTATGATGCAACATTATTTTTAAGAACAATTTTTTTTTACAGGATCAACCCCCGACCTATCAGGAATCAACGTCGAAAAAAGAGAACTAGAGCACTATCCACACTTTCACATGAATGGACCGCGGCGCCAAATCACATTCGCACACAAACCAGAGAAAAAGCATCGTCCATAAAAATTCGGCCTTTTATATAATATCATACTTACTCCAAAATATTGCTTTGAAAAAGATGGTAACCCGATTCTTAAACATAACTCTTGTGTACTCTGTTATTCTGATGGACGGACCATGGTCAAGT
This sequence comes from Pieris napi, assembly GCF_905475465.1. Classification (NCBI taxonomy): domain Eukaryota; kingdom Metazoa; phylum Arthropoda; class Insecta; order Lepidoptera; family Pieridae; genus Pieris; species Pieris napi. The sequence goes on along the minus strand of NC_062258.1, from coordinate 34,077 downwards.
TATAAATTAATTTAAAAAAAGAACCTTATTCACAAAGACAGGAGGCATTAGTGCTTAAAGTAGTGTAACATGATTAAGTATTTTTTAATAAAGGACATAAAAAATGAGCTATTTTTGGCCAAATCTACTGATGTTTTAATAATAATGGTTATTAGAATTGAATATGCCACTATTGAAAACGTGTTTAACATTCCCAAAAATTTCGATAAATATGGCTGTGTAAGATCTCCAAGTATCATTCCTGAAGGCAAAGCTTCAATTATTGGCCATAATGCATATAAACAAGTATAATATATTGCCTTATAGATATTGTATAATGATTATAAAAGATATTTGATTCATAAATTCTATTGTATAAGATTATAGATGTTTTAATAAATGTATTATTATGAATGTTGATAGTTTAATTTTTAGTATTAACTGGTTAAAAAGATCTAATAAATAACAATAAAAATATAAAAAAACAGTATTTCATAAATTGTCTATAAGTTCTAATTAGTTTTTAAATATTTTTATGTCATTATGTTTAAACAATTATAGTTATATGTTCAACAAATAGATGTCGCCTGTGGTTCCTTGAATCGGTATGTTTAAATTATTATAGTTTTATGTTGAACCAATAGATGTCGCCTGTGGTTCCTTGAATCGCGGTATCGTTATGATTCAAAAATAGTATAAGTATCTCAATTGTTTTTGTATTAAATTGTCTCAGACTGGGGATAGGTGTTATATTTGTTCATGGTCATTCGTAGCCGGATACAGCAGTGATTGGAAACCCTAGTGTATAAAAAGTGTAAAATAAGTGATTGTGGTGTGTAAGTGTAAAGGTGACTATAACTGTAAGTACTTTAAAACTTTGCCTAACAAATTGGAAGTCTAATAACGCAAGTAAAATAACTTAGAAAAATTAAGGCATAAGTGGTTAACCACGGGGAATCCATGCCCGATTTTGCCTAAGTCGAAATTATTAGGTACACCAAACACTTAGAAAAATTTGCGATTTGGAACTTGGAAATTTTACAAGTGTAACTTAGAAAAATCACAATGGAATCACTTGTAAGAGTACAGAAAGATATTAACAAAACATTAAAAAGGGCTTATACAAATTTTAAGAAAACACCAAAAGATAGAATTACAGGAAGTTATTTGGAAACCAGATTGGAACAATTAGAAAAACAATGGTCAACATTTGAAGAGACACACAATAAATTAATATGTAACTATGGTGAGGAAGATTATGATGAATCGGATTACAGCTTGAAAGATGTATATGGAGAGACGGAAGATTTATATAGTGAATACAAAATTGATATAAAGGAAAAACTTACTAAATTTAAAAATAGCCCTATAGTTACGAGTGATGTAGTAAGCAACATTAACAGTGAAGTAAAATTACCTAGAATAACAATACCTACTTTTTCTGGCCACTATTCACAATGGACCACGTTTCGTGACCTGTTTAAGTCATTGATACACAGCAACAAATCGTTGCAAGCAGTCCAAAAGTTGCATTACCTAAAAAGTTACCTGACCGGTGAAGCCGAGCAGTTACTACGACATTTGCCGGTTACAAGTGAAAATTATGAACTATGTTGGAGTATGTTAGAACAACGTTTTAATAATAAGAAATTTATTACAAATAGTATTTTAAAAAGATTTTTTTCTCAAAAGAATATTGTTTCCGAATCTTCAAATGCTGTTAAAGAATTACTAGACACCACAAATGAATGTTTAAATGCATTGAAAAATATAGGAATAGTAACTGACAATTGGGATGTTATTGTTTTATATATTTTAAGTTCAAAATTAGATACTAAGTCTAGAGAGTTATGGGAAACTAAAATTTGTAATTTAACAGATGAATTGCCAACATTAAATCAGTTTTTTGAATTTTTAGAGCAAAGGTTTAGGTCACTTGAATTTTTAATAAACAAACCAGTCAAAAGCACTCAATCTCATCATGTAACTTTTAAGGAAAAATCAAATTGTGTCTTTTGTTCAGATAGTACGCATAAAATAGGAAATTGTAAGAAATTTGCTAAGGGTAACCTTAAAACACGTCGTGAGTTTGTTCAAAGTTCCGCCTTATGCTTCAACTGTTTAGGTGCTAATCATTCGGTTGAGGCGTGTCGTTTGCCCACCAGGTGTAAGATTTGCAAACGAAAACACCATTCACTTTTGCATTACAACGCTAGTGTATCAACAGATAATGTATCAGCTAACAACCAATCACCAGAAGATATCAATGTTGTTGCAACGGCAACAACATCGAGACCAGACGAGACCAACATTGAAAATATTACCACTTGTTTTACTAATACCAGAAAACAAGTTCTATTGGCAACAGCCCTCGTAAGGGCCAACAATAATTCTGGATCAAGTATGACACTGCGAGCCTTATTAGATCAGGGCTCACAGGCTTCATTTATTACGGAGTCTGCAGTCCAGTTGCTGGGGTTAAAGAAAATCAAAAGCAACAGTGTCATATCTGGAGTTGGAGGTGACGGCAATGCCCCACTTGATTCCAAATATGTAGTGCAGATTAATCTGCAATCAATTCAAGATGAATCATTTACTATTTGTGTAACAGCTCATGTTCTTAAAAAACTAACTTCATTCCTCCCTGTAAAGGAATTCGTTGTCCATCTGTGGCCAAATCTACCAAGGATGAAGTTAGCAGATCCAAATTTTAACAAACCAAGTCATATTGATATGTTGCTTGGTGCTGATGTCTATTGTCAAATCATAGCTGAGGGTCTAATGAGAGGACCACCAGGAACACCAATAGCTCAGAACACTAGGCTAGGTTGGATCTTATCTGGAAAAATTGAGAACGATCATCACGACCAACATGGTTTGGGTTGCGAAAACATATTAACAATGCACACTCAAATTAACAATGATGATTTTAACCTTAAACAATTTTGGGAACTTGAGTCTGATAACTTTAACCTTAAAAGAACTCACCTCACTCATGAAGAACAAAGATGTGAAGACATCTATAAAGAAACCACGAAGCGAGATCCATCAGGAAGTTATATCGTTAAACTCCCATTCAGAGATGTCGATCCGAGCTGCAAATATGGTAATTCACGTGAGATAGCAATTAAACGATTCTTAATGTTAGAAAAGCGTTTATTGAAATCACCAGATTTAAAGAAATCATATACAGATGTAATATCAGAGTATTTGAAGTTGGGACATATGGAGTTAGTACCTATAGAAGAAATTGACAAAAAAGAAACGGTTTACTTACCTCATCACGCGGTCGTTAGAGCTGATAAATCGACGACTAAACTCAGAGTTGTTTTCGATGCATCCTGTCGAGACCAGAACGGTGTATCACTGAATAGTGATTTGATGGTCGGACCGGCGCTACAGCCTGACTTACGTCACATTGTTTTAAGATGGAGGCTACATCCTATTTGTCTGGTTGCCGACATAATCAAAATGTACCGTCAAGTGAGGGTAACAAGAGAAGATGTAGACTATCAACGTTTAGTGTGGCGCACAGACACTACAGAAGATTTACAGCATCTTCGCCTTTTACGTGTCACTTTTGGTACTGCGTCTGCTCCTTACCTTGCAGTTCGAACTCTGCAGCAGGTAGCACACGATGAAGGAGGAGAGTATCCCGTCGCATCTGAAAAAATCTTAAAGGATTTTTACATGGATGATTTGCTTACTGGGTGTGAATCAGTTTCAGAAGGAAAGCAATTATTTAACGATATTACCAACCTACTAAAGACAGGCGGTTTCGAACTCCAAAAGTGGTCAAGCAATGATGAAAATCTGCTAAAGGAAATAAATAAAGAAGGTTTAGACTTAGATATTAATGTAGAACTGAAATCAAATGAAATAGTTAAAATTTTAGGACTTACCTGGAACCGACGAAACGACGACTTCGAATACTCCGTGCAACTACCTCCAATCAGCATACCTGTAACAAAAAGAAAGGTTATATCGGATATTGCAAGGCTATACGACCCAATGGGATGGATAGCTCCAGCAATTGTGAAAGCAAAAATATTAATACAAAAATTGTGGCTTTCAGGCATCGGATGGGATCAAGAATTACCAAATAATTTACTTGATTATTGGATTACTTACCGTGAGGAACTCCTGGAACTTACCAAATTTCGACTCCCACGCTGGATAAGTACTAAAGCAGATGTCACACTGGAGCTCCATGGGTTTAGCGATGCTTCAAATGAAGCTTATGCTGCTGTAATTTATGTTCGGGTAGTTGATGGCTCTGGAAATGTTCATGTCCATCTGATAACGTCTAAAACAAGGGTAGCACCAATCAAACAAGTTTGTATTCCAAGGCTCGAACTGTGTGGAGCTGTTTTACTGGCCAAGTTGTTACAAGAAGTTGCAGAAGTTCTGCACGTACCAAAGGATAAACTTCACGCTTGGACTGATTCCACGGTTGTGCTAGCTTGGTTAAGTAGCCATCCCAGTCGATGGAAAACTTTCATTGCTAATCGTGTTTCGGAGATTTTAGACATTTTAGACGCAACTCAGTGGTCACATGTTTCATCTACCGACAATCCAGCAGATTGTGCCTCTCGGGGAGTGACACCATCAGCTTTAGTAAACATGGAAATGTGGAGAACTGGTTCCCCCTGGCTACAAAATAAAGTTATCAATTACGAAAGGAAACCCATACCAGACACTAATTTAGAAGAAAAAGGTGTGAAGGTATGCCATGTGGTGGATAGTAGTCAAAACATTTTTTGGACAAATTTTTCGACTTTAAGGAAATCATTGAGAGTATTTGCTTACTGTAGAAGGTTTATAAACAAATTAAAGCGACCTGAAGAGAGTTTTCCTATATGGTTAACTAATAAAGAACTAAATCAAGCATTACATATTATTATAAAAGCATGTCAGAATGAGTACTTTTTTCTGGAAATCAATGATTTAAGAAATAATAAACCAATTTATAAGAAAAGTAAACTTACCGTATTGACTCCTTTTCTGGATCGTGAAAGTATCATGCGAGTTGGTGGTCGTCTTGAAAGAGCTGACTTCAACATAGACAAAAAACATCCAGTGATTTTGCCGTCAAAATCACATCTTACCGACTTGATCATAGCGGACGCCCATGAAAAAACTTTGCATGGCGGGCCGCAATTAATGATAAACTATATTCGGTCCAAATACTGGATTTTAGATATTAAAACTCGTACAAAGTTATTCGTTCGAAATTGTGTTCGATGTGTACGATACGCTGCACAAGCAAGAGACCAACTTATGGGACAGTTACCTCCTTCACGTGTAACTCCAATTCGTCCTTTTCATCGAAGCGGCCTGGATTATGCGGGTCCTATTTTAATAAGAACATCCAAAGGTAGAGGCCATCGAGCATACAAAGGATATGTATGTTTGTTTGTGTGTATGGCAACTAGAGCAGTACATTTGGAGGTTGCAAGCGACCTTACAGCGCAAGGATTTTTGGCCGCATTCAAGCGTTTCGTGGCCAGACGTGGGCATTGCGCTGACTTATACAGTGATAATGGTACAAATTTTGTAGGTGCCGCACGCGAACTCAAAACATTGTGGTCCCAAGAAAAGTCATCATTGGCAATAGAAATTGCTGAGAGTTTGGCAACAAATGGAACAACATGGCATTTTATTCCACCTCATGCTCCACATTTCGGTGGATTATGGGAGGCTGGAATAAAATCCACCAAACACCACCTAAAACGAGTGATAGGTACTCAGACGTTGACCTTTGAAGAGATGAGCACTCTTCTGTACCAAATAGAAGCCTGTCTCAATTCCAGACCATTGTCACAATTAAGTGTGAACTCACAAGATCCTACACCTCTTACCCCAGGACATTTTCTTGTCGGCGAGCCATTGGTTTTGGTGCCGGACAGCAATTATGAAACCTCATCGGTTTCATCACTAAAGCGCTGGCAGCTAACGCAACAGTTGCTGCAGCATTTTTGGCGTAGGTGGTCAAATGAATATCTCACGCAGTTCATGCAACGTTACAAATGGGCACATCAAAAACCAGAACCGAATGTTGGTGATATTGTTTTAGTTCGAGAGGATAATCTTCCTCCAGCAAAATGGTTATTAGGTATTATAACGGATAAACATGCAGGTTCGGACAATATTACGAGGGTTGTTAGCCTTAAATGTAAGGATGTTATCGTTAAGCGTCCTATAACCAAATTATGTGTATTGCCTGTGACGAAGTAAGATATTTGGGTAAATCTGATGTTATCGATTTTTATTTTGTTTTTGTTGTTGTATAATATAATAGGTATGTTGTCGCTTCTAGCTACTGTGAAAGGCTTGTACGAACTTTTTAAACTCTATTACAGTCCACTACGATTACTTGTTTACAGTTTATTCACGGTGGGCGGAAGTGATGTACATTCTGTCCATGGTGGGCGGTATGTTTAAACAATTATAGTTATATGTTCAACAAATAGATGTCGCCTGTGGTTCCTTGAATCGGTATGTTTAAATTATTATAGTTTTATGTTGAACCAATAGATGTCGCCTGTGGTTCCTTGAATCGCGGTATCGTTATGATTCAAAAATAGTATAAGTATCTCAATTGTTTTTGTATTAAATTGTCTCAGCCTTGGGATTGGTTTTATTTGTTCACATTACTTGATAAGAAGTAGAATATCACGATATTAAGTGATGTACAGTAACAATTGTGTTCTATGGATGTGTAACTGTCCATCACAAAAAGAAGATAAAATATGTCAACATTGAATAAAGAAATTCAATAAGTCTGTCAGAAATTACATTTTTTTGTGTCAACAAAAGCAAAATAACACGAGCAATAATATGATTTAATTTCCATCGTAACATTTAATAGCATGGGTAAGTAATTGTACAGTTTAATGGTACAGCTTTGTACAAAAAGCTATCTAGGTAAGCCTCAACTTAATTTGCCACTGGAAATTTAATACAAAAGCTCAATTGAGAATTTGTTAAATTTAGCCAAGAGCGATGATATTTTATTATTATATTTTGATACTTGTAGTGTATTGACTAAATAAAGTGTTGCTTGGTTGTCTCATGCGCCTACGTCACTTGTCAGACTGTCAGTCGTAATCCGACACCCGAACGGAGCGGTTGTGTGTAGGACGTTTGTACAAGTGTTGTGGTGTTGGTGAGCCGTAAAACACTCCAAGAAGCAGGACATTACATGTGGCGACGAGGAAAAAACACCTACCTACATAGTGATAGAAATATATTGTACTAGTAGACCGGCCAAGCGTTGCTGTGGCTAAGGTTTTTGTTATATTACAAAGTAGTAAACTATTCAAGGGAAACGGTAGAAGAACACCAGTCATGGGGACCACCATGCTTTATGTTGGTTATGCCATTAAATTGTAGAAACGTTGAAGGAATTATATGAAACGTTGGTACTTTTAACACAGCGCCATCTGTTAGAATGGTGACTATTAAATAAGAAACAAATATTTTGCAATAAAATAATATGCGGGTTTAAATTGAAATGTATCCTATCTTTTAAGTTAGATCAAACTGCACACGGTGTGCAAATTTGATTGATATCGGTTCGGTAGTTTAGGAGTCCATAGCGGACAAACAATGTGACCAGTAATTTATATATACTAAGATTATGCTTGTGTTTAGTGATGTTTCTATTTGTCTACAAAAAAAAAATAATAATAATAATAGCAAGGTTTATTTACAACCGTTGACCGTTAAATCGGTAGGTACCTGTCTACCTAACTAACGCAGATTTAACAAAGACCCTAAATTGAATCTGGTTCACTAAATTAATTAAAACTATGTGGTTGTGATTAATACTGTAAAACAAAAGGGAGTATCTACTCAAAGCAGTTGGAACCCAACTGATCATTAAATTGATACCTGTATATACAAATAAAAGCAGACTAAAAGTCTGATCATTAAATTGATATCTGTAAATAAAAATAAAAGCAGACTAAAAGTCTGATCATTAAATTGATATCTGTAAATAAAAATAAAAGCAGACTATAAGTCTGATCATTAAATTGATATCTGTAAATAAAAATAAAAGCAGACTAAAAGTCTGATCATTAAATTGATATCTGTAAATAAAAATAAAAGCAGACTAAAAGTCTGATCATTAAATTGATACCTGTACCTATATACAAATAAAAGCAGACTAAAAGTCTGATCATTAAATTGATATCTGTAAATAAAAATAAAAGCAGACTAAAAGTCTGATCATTAAATTGATGCCAGTTAATCAAAATAAAAGCAGACTAAAAGTCTGATCATTAAATTGATGCCAGTTAATCAAAATAAAAGCAGACTAAAAGTCTGATCATTAAATTGATAACTGTAAATAAAAATAAAAGCAGACTAAAAGTCTGATCATTAAATTGATGCCAGTTAATCAAAATAAAAGCAGACTAAAAGTCTGATCATTAAATTGATATCTGTAAATAAAAATAAAAGCAGACTAAAAGTCTGATCATTAAATTGATGCCAGTTAATCAAAATAAAAGCAGACTAAAAGTCTGATCATTAAATTGATGCCAGTTAATCAAAATAAAAGCAGACTAAAAGTCTGATCATTAAATTGATAACTGTAAATAAAAATAAAAGCAGACTAAAAGTCTGATCATTAAATTGATGCCAGTTAATCAAAATAAAAGCAGACTAAAAGTCTGATCATTAAATTGATATCTGTAAATAAAAATAAAAGCAGACTATAAGTCTGATCATTAAATTGATACCTGTAAATAAAAATAAAAGCAGATTAAAAGTCTGATCATTAAATTGATACCAGTAAATAAAAACAAAAGCAGATTAAAGGTCTGATCATTAAATTGATACCAGTAAATAAAAACAAAAGCAGATTAAAAGACTGATCATTAAATTAATACCAGTAAATTAAAACAAAAAGCAGATTAAAAGTCTGATCATTAAATTGATACCAGTAAATAAAAACAAAAGCAGATTAAAAGTCTGATCATTAAATTGATACCAGTAAATAAAAACAAAAGCAGATTAAAAGTCTGATCATTAAATTGATATCAGTAAATAAAAATAAAAGCAGATTAAAATTCTGATCATTAAATTGATAACAATAAATAAAATAAAAGCTTTACAATAAAATTATTATTGTACGTTAATGGGTACTAACTTAGCAGATTAAAAATCTGATAATTCAATTTATACGTTTGTTGGTATGAACGGCTTAAGTAGCTTTATGCGGATAAAAATATAATCCGATCATTAAATTGATACGAGATGGAAGCATCTGAGATCAAATCTAACTGCAGATACATAGATATCTGAATCATTAAATTGATAATTCCTGGTCGCCCCAAAGATGTCACTCCTTTCACTGGAAAAGCTCGACTGTAACGGTAAATCTACCTCAATGGGTGCACGATGGGAGCGATGGAAACGAGCACTATTCATTTACCTCGAAGCGTCTAACATTGACGAAGACGTAAAGAAAAGGGCCTCTCTTCTACATTTCGGCGGGCTAGACTTACAAGTGTTTACGAAGTGTTTTACAACATTCCTGGAGCTGATGTCGAAGCAACTGAAGGCAAAGACGTGTTTGAAGTAGCAATATCTAAACTTGATGCCTACTTTGCACCAAAACAGAACAAAGTATACGAGAGACATATATTCATGCTCCTTAAACAAGAACCTGACGAAAAAATTGAAATTTGTGGTGAGACTGGGAAAACAAGCTGATAAATGTCAGTTTGCCGACAGAGATGAAAACATTATCGACCAAATAACGAAAAAATGTTATCTACCCGAACTGAGAAAAACGATTGGGGATGAAATTACATTAGAGCAACTAATCACCGAAGCAAATACTCTTGAAGTTATTAAACAATTAGACGAGTTTAAAAAACCCAGTGAAATCAAATGAGAATCAAGAAGTAAACAGAATGGATAGTAAATTTAAAAGGAACTTTGATAAATTAAAGAATTTTGTACATGGATTCGGTAGATGTGGTAAACCTAGACATGCTGGAAATGATGCAAAATGCTCAGCAAGGAATAAAGAATGCCTAAAGTGTGGTCTTATGGGGCATTTCAGACAATACTACCGAACGAAACAGACGTTGAAGCGAAAAGTGGAAATATTATAATAATATAGACATGAACAAAAGAAAGGTCGTTTCGACAGGAAGAAGAACTTAAACATAGGGATATTATAGAGCCGATAGTGGGTTCTTCTAAATGGGTGTCCCCTGTAGTGCCGGTGCTGAAAGGAAATGGAGCCATTGTACGAGAAAATTACCCATTGCCGACGATGGACAAGTTGCTACGTAAAATAAAAAATGCAAAAGTATTTACAAAATTGGATATTAAAGACGCATTTCACCAACTTGAAATAGATCCTGCTTCAAAAAACAACCACCTTTAAAACCAGTAAAGGCTTATTCAGATACAAGAGACTCATGTTTGGCATATCATGTAACCGAAAACTGGGGACCAGAACAAAAGGGCTATTTTAAGTCGTTGAAGGAAATCATGACAAATATTCCTAGCTTAGGGTATTATAAATTTGCGATCGTACGATTGTCATAGCAGATGCTAGTCCTGTGGATTTAGGTGGAGTTTAAGTTCAAACTAATTCCAAAGGTGAGCCCAGGATTATTGCATATGGCCACAAAACTCTGACTGACTGTGAACGCTGCTATTGCTAGACAGAAAAAGAAGCGTTAATTCTCGTGTGGGCGGTGGAACATTTCCACATATTCCTTTATTGTAAAAGATTTGAACTTAACAAATTCTAAACCATATGCAGGGATAGAGAGATGGGTTATACGCTTACAATCTTACGACTATAAAATAGTTTACCAACCAGGGAAAACCAATATCGCCGACTCATTGTCGAGACAACAAATAAGCAAAAATGCGGAGTAATCCCTGATAAAATTGGAAGACAATCACATTTGTCATATTGTAGAGTTTGCCCGACCTCGTGCTGTTTATATTAAAGAAATAATAGATAGCACAATGGACGATAGGGAAATACTAAACGTGAAAGAGGGTGTATATCGGAACATATGGAACGACGACGTGACGTTGTATAAAATCTTACAAAATGAACTTTGTTTTCATGAGGGTATATTATTGAGAGGAATGAGAATTGTGGTTCCCTCGGCACTCCGTAAAAGAGGTTTGGATGCAGCTCACGAGGGACATCCCGGTATCGTGTCAATGAAGGCGAGACTTCGTACGAAAGTCTGGTGGCCTAGATGCGACAGAGAAATTGCAATTCGTTACAAGTGGTGGACCACATATTATAAAGAAGTGAAGATTTGTCGCAAAATTACCTCTACTGAAATTGTAGCCAAACTTAAAGGAATCGATTAGGAAATCAATAACTGCAGATAATAGAAGACTAAGTTACTCAGCGAAGAGTTTAAATCATTTCTAACAGAGATAAACATTATTCTTTTCAACACAGTACCATATTGGCTGCGACAAAGCGGAGAGGTCGAAAGACAAAACTGTGTCATACTTAAACGTCTTAAAATAAGTATAGCTGAAAATAAAGACTGGAAGGAAAGTTTACTGGAATATTTAACCATGTACAACACATTCTGTTACTGGAAGAACCTCATCGGAACTTTTCTTCAAAAGTTTAGAGATAAATTACCTATGGTAAACGATACAATAGAGAGGACATCACAAGACACTGAGGTTAAGGATAGACAAAAAAGAAAGAAAAAAAAAACAAATGGGAAAAGAAATCGGATACGATAAACGGAAGGCTGGATAATGTGATTTAATACCAGGAGACATAGTGTATATAAAAATATGAATAAAGGAAATAAATAAAAATAAAATAAATAAATCCAGAAACACACACGGTGGAAATCACGAAAGGAGGAGATATCACGGTAAGAAACGATGAAACCGGTCAAACTCGAAGAAGGGACGTTGTACATTTGAAAAGAGTTCAAGGGGAATGGAATGTCTAAAAAGAAATGAAGTTAACGACGAGGAAATCAATGTCGGAACTTAACCCTAGTGTAGCTGCATAAAACTTTAATTTCATTAATTATGTTTGATTCATGTAAAATCCATCACATTACATCCAAGTTACATTAATGAGTAATCAGAGAGATATAATCAATAAAAACAAATAAAACAAAAAAGGGATGTAGTGTATTGACTAAATAAAGTGTTGCTTGGTTGTCTCATGCGCCTACGTCACTTGTCAGACTGTCAGTCGTAATCCGACACCCGAACGGAGCGGTTGTGTGTAGGACGTTTGTACAAGTGTTGTGGTGTTGGTGAGCCGTAAAACACTCCAAGAAGAAGGACATTACAATACTCAATTTATTTATTTTCTTATCTAGACTAAAAATTGGTGCTGGTGATTCAGACATCCTGAAATACCCCTACCATGAGGCATTACTGTAAGTAACTTTAATATTCTAGATATGTATATCATATATATAAGTAAATCTTTATTTTTGCGTGATTTTGGAAACTATTTTTTTTTAACTGACAATTTCAACTGAAAATTTCATCGTAAAATGTAGGATATTAAAAGACAAAAAAGGACGTTAGCAACCCGTATAAATATTATGAAGGAATGAAGAGAGAAAGTAATTGAGTCGGATGTGCGTCAGCTGGACAGCATTAGTTGAGGATACGAAAAAATTTAATAAAAGCTCTGCTCATACCGTTTGTCTAGACGAAAATGGCTGTATCGTACTTTATATACGACAAAATTTTACTTTATGCAACCTTTGCTTAGGAACTTTCACTTTTTAGTCTCATAGAAACCTGCGCCAAGCTATTGGTAACCTATAGATTTGATATAAATATAAAAATAATTGGTATTTCACCTTCGTTATTTACACGTTTTTATATTTAAAAACCCTGTATCAATTGCAGCTATTGTGAATGGAAAATGTTGAGGCTAGCGGATAGTACAATTACTTGCATACAATACTTTATTAGTGTATTCTAGTGTACTGCAGTTAACAGACACGCGCGGTCTCATCACTTCGTGAAAACGAGTGTCGTTTAAGCGTATGATGTGAAAGTGCTATCTAGTGCTAAGTGTATTTGGTATTTATCCAGTGTTTGGCTACGTTTGTACGAATTACCGTGCCTATTAAAATAAACCTTGTATTTATCGGCTTTAGCAAAATCGCTTTATCGCTCGCGACTTACGATTTAGCTACCAATTTTATACAATAGTGCAATAATGATATTTATACCTATTAAGGTATATTTTATTTATACGGTTATATTAAATTGCCTTTAACTATTGACATTTAATCCGATTACAATTTACAATGTACACAGAGAACAAATGAAACTAAAGTCTAGAAATTAAGAATATATATTTTTTCAGTTCTCACACTTTACTAAGATTAAGTAATTCATCAGGCTTAGATCAGGGTTATGCAAACCGCAGTGACAGTTTGTGAAAAGATCAGTAGCTGCGTGGGAGTTTATGTTAATGCCTACTGTTCGCAATACCTTTTTATAAAACGCTTTATTTTTAACCATTACATAATAGTACGGAGGTAGCAACGTTTGAAAAGAAAGAATTTTAGGTCAGCTGATTTTGTGATATGTCTTCCTTCTTGCACTTTCGGTTAGAGTCTGGGCTATCTGGCTGGCGGTAGCGGTTGCGTTCATTAGTGCGCATCCTGTACCTGTCCAGGTAATAATCCTGCTTTTTAAAAGAATTTTAAGAAGCGTAATTTTTAATTTTTCGTTTTTAAATAAGTCTACCTGACATACTTTTTTTATTGCCAGACATTTTTGACAATGCTTACTATGTGCCAGACGTGATTTTACGTTGTTTTTTATAAAAATTTCAAAGTATTTTTTAATGTTTGTAATTTTAATATTATGTTATTAAAGTATAAGAAACACTAAAAATTAATTTGCCAGGCATTAATCCGATTGTTAAGCCTTGAATTAAAATGTAAAAGTCATGAAAAGTATTGCAGTAATTAAAATTGATAGGAATATTAACAGCTTATGTATAAAATTCTCGTGTCACAGTGTTAGTAACCATACTCATCCGAAACGGCTAGACCGATTTTTATCAATTTTTTTATGCACATTCAGTAGGTCTGAGAATCGGCTACTATCTATTTGTCATACCCCTAGTTACACTGTACACAAAGAAAAAATTGAAAAGATCCAAAAAGACTTCATACAATTTATCTCCTATAAGACCTACAATAAGTTTAATACATATAATGACGCCTGTGAACATTTTAAAATTAATACTTTAGACTCTCGACGAAAACAATATGATTTATTGCTACTACATGACATCATCTCAAATAAAATTAATTGTAGCTCCCTTCTAGAAAAATTGCCCTTCCTTGTTCCTGCCTACCAGACTCGTAATCGTGCTTTTCTTGTGTGAACGTGAACTCAGTTTTGTATCGCGCAGCCCGGACATACAACGACCAATATTTAAGCCTTGACCTGTTTAAGCTGTCGCGGAATATGATTAAAAGAAGTATTAAGAATATCCATAGCGCAAAATCACCTGCATCATGAGCATACCCCACAAACACACCTTCACGTACTTACCCTCACTTTTACAACATCATACAACACAACCAAATGGTACCACTTAGATAAACGTATTGAATAGTTTTTATTTGTTTGTTTCCTTTTATAAATTCATGAACCATTTTGTAGTTAAATGTATTATTTTGTAATGTGTAATGTTTTATTGTATTCCATATTTGGCTATATTTTTAATGTAACTGTTTGTTATTGTATATAATTTATGTTAGCTGTAGGTTTACAAAATAAATAAATAATAATAATAAGTGTTAAGGGTTCTCCATTCCGAACATTTAATTTTTTGGCAATTTTTTTGTTTTTAATTTTTTTATGATACAGCATACATACCACCCCTAATTTTCACCCCTCTACGATCAACCCCTATTTTTTATTTGTTAATTAAAATCTTATGACCTGAACTCTGAGGTTTATATAGAGAAAAATACACAGAAATAAGAAGTTGTCATTCCATAAAATCAAAGAAGTACGAACCATACCATACTAAAAAGGTAGGCTAAGTAAAATCACATTTAAAGGAGAAACGAAGTTCGCGGGGGCAGCTAGTATAATATTATAGCTTCGCCCAAATCTCACTGATTTTATCTAGACTATTATAGTGTCATTTGTTACAATATTGTGGTGTAGTTTACGCTTATTTGACATACCGCTAATGAGTCAATTGTCAAAAAAATCAACACAGTTCAGAGAATTTTTAGTAACAAAAATATGTTGAAAAGATACCAATTCTTAAAAGGCCGGCAACGCACTCGCGAGTAGTGTTGCCCAATACCAAGACTGAAGCCTGCAAGACTTGAACAAGACAATACTTATACCTGCAAGACTCTTGCGTCTTGCAGTTAAGACAAACTGAGATTTGGGCGTTATTAAGTAGGTATTTGGTTTCAATCCCGATTTTGAGAGACGTTACCCAGTATCAAAACCGTATTATAACACTAAACTAAGGGCTGCAGTTGTATTTACCGTTGGCAATGTGCCGCTCGTCTGAAAGCACCCTGAAAGGTATTGTATTGATTAGGTAGTATTAGTACTTATTATATTTCAACAATTTATCAAGTAGGTAGCGTGTTAATACTCCCAAATCTGTTCCCACCATCCCATGTGATAAAATTTACCTAGAATAACTTTCTAGCAAAGTTCATACCCTGTAGGTATCTACCTATAATAATATGTTATTCTTGTTTATGTCTTATGTGCAGATCTAACGTTAGTACTCGTAGGTTGGTATGTGCTTAAAATTATAGCTAACAAAATTATATAAACATCATGTAGTTGTGAAACTTATGTTTCAAAGTTTATATTATTCTTATATTTAGCAAAATTTAAAACTAACAGCGAGTCGAGTAGGTCTAGTAAGTTTCTATGGCAGCCAATATTACGGTACAGACGCCAGCACATCAAGCTACTACAATCTGTCAAATTTCTTTATCAGATTTTCAACTTTATCGCTAACCGCTGGTCGGTCGGTTTATTATACCTACTTATTTGATAATTTACCGACAAAGACGCCGCGGTTTGCAACAAGTGTATCACAGCATTTGACACTGTTTGAGCGCCGCATTCGCCGACAAATAGTACGGACAGACGCACACAAATTTTTACCTATTTTGGTAGGGTTGGTACAGGAGTATAAAATTAAATGACCTTGAAGATGTCTCAGCAGTATGTAGGTATAAATTGAATGCTCTGAGACTGGCTTGAATTCGAACACTACAGCGTTAAAAGCTGTCGGGCGAGATGATAATTAATAACTATCTATTGAATTGCGAATATTTTGATTTCGAAATAATCATTGTTAATATCGGTAAATGATAGATAGTGAGTGAGACCTAGGTACTAAAATGTGAGCAGCAAGATTGAAAAGTGTATATGCCATGCTTTCCATAAGTTTATTTTAATTATTAAAAAACAAAAATTATGAAAAGGATATTTAGACTGAGTACTTAGGAAATTAGTAGAAAAAATATTCTATCGTGGATACCTAGTTATTAAAAAGTGGATAAACGTTGTGTTTACTTAATTTTATTTTTCTGTGCTAATGCCAACATTGACAACTCCACCAAAATAGGTAAAAATTTAGTCCGCTTCTAGACTTTCTGTTGCCGCCGTCGCTTTCATGTCAAAGGTCGCCGCCAGTGCCCATGTTCTAAAGAATAAAATAAGTTTCCGGGTGCTCAGAACGAACGCAAATAGATCATGTTGTCCTCGCAAGGAAGAATTTAGTCGTAAGGATAGGTAGATTTTATAAAAATTGTTGTAAGTAGTAAAATATACCTAGTTTATATTATTATTACCTATTATACCTTTTTAAAGGACATTGCACTGCAAAATTGGAAGTGGGTGATTTTAACAAACTTGAAACGTGAAAAAGCTGCACGTCATATTGCTTTACGCATTTTGTTTTAAATTTTTTTAAATATACATTCGAGATTAGCAGTGTCGGTTTATCAATCTATCGTACCTACTCTAGTAGCGACTATTGTCTTCAGCGATGATTTACTAAATAAATAAAAAAAATCGTCGTGTAGGTACGACGATTATTTTTCTAAGGAATACAATTTTGTTGTAGTAGGTACCTACATCGTTTCTTACTTACACATACTTTAACGACAGTACTTACGTAGCAAAGCGCGCCAGTCACGAGTACGACAAATTGCCTAAAAAATGTACCTACGCACACTGTAATGAAATCTGCTAATCTCAACACACTGCCTGTAGCCTGCCTGCTATTATTGGTTGATGAACATTGTACATTGGTGAATGCTCCAGGATAGCCCGCAAGCCCCCACAAATAGCAATAGGCTAATAGGTATTTATTTCGTTTTTTTTAATGGCTCTGGCACAGTTTTGCATTAGCCAGCGTCAAGTATAAGATTTTTATAATTCGTGCTTTTTGCTTTAGAAATTCGACCATGTCTTCCATGTACGGTTTTAGGCACTCGCCCGGTACCGCACAACCGTCCCAAAGGCCGAGAACAAATTTAAATTAAATTAAAACTTGCCCTCGAACCGGGAATCGAACCCGGTACCCCTCACCTAGCTGCCACTTAATAAGACCGCTAGGCCATGAGGCCCCCTATTGGAGATTTTAATAGGTATTTGCAAGTCTTGCAAGACTCTTGCTGCAAGATCAAGACCAAGACTAAGACTGAGAGCGCAATACCAATACCAAGACCAGGTGTATTGACGCAAGACAATACCAAGACTGGCCTAAGTCTCGTCTTGGTCTTGCATTTGGGCAACACTACTCGCGAGCCTGCCATTGAGGCATTGAGAGTGTCCACGGGCGGCGGTATCACTTACCATCAGGTGAGCCTTCTACCCGTTTGCCCCCTGTTCTATAAAAAATAAAATGTCGTGTTGAAATTTTTGTATCGTTATTTTTAACTTGATACGTTTGTAAATACCACCTTCAAATCTTAGTGTCAAATATCGTATTATGGATTTTATACAAAAAATTATTCTTAGAATAGAAATGTAAGAAACGGTCTAAATTCAAACAATGAATCAAATGAAAAGGAAAATCCCTTTTCCCTTTATCTTAACAAAGTATAAATATGCAACGAATATGTTGTAGAATAATTGCAACCGGATTACTGCGATAAAAACTTAAACGTGCATAAAAATTGTATGAAACTTTATTTTTTTAATTTTTTTTAATTTATTTATTCTATACATGATCCTTAATAGAAAGAAGCTGGCGTGGTGGAAACACAAACTGGACACAGTTTTTCCGTCCACCAGGTCGTCGAACATATTTAAATAATTAACCTATTACACACTCAGGCCAGTGACATACTATACAATATAACAACCCCACCAATAAACAATAAAAATTGCACGAACAACATATACCAATTGATACAATGACGCTCCACAGCCGATGCAAGAAACCTGTTCTTGACGAGAAATTCTCATTCGAATACAGGATGTGTATTCGAATTTACATATTCGAACATGAACTAAATGACGACGTCCTACTTTTAGTTATGCATAGTTTGTAATTGTTTGACTTATAAAGTAATTTTTTAATTTAAATTTGATATTGTTTCCTGTTACATTAGCAAATAGCGCAGCCGGTAACGAGTTTAATAGATTTGGAATAATATAGTCTAATGTTTTTTTCCCATATAAATTATTGTATTTTGGTAAAAGAAATTCGTTTTTTAATTTTCTACGTGTTGTATAGTGATAGTGAGTTTTAGTTGTTTTAAGGTAATTGTCTGTAAAGTAGTTTTCATTTAATAATGCTAGCTGCACTTTCTCTTGTATAGGTATAATTTTGAAAAATGCAAATAGCTTTCTATAGTCTTCTTTATATTGTGATTTTATTTTGTAAGGAGCAATTGCTTTTAAAATACGTATTTGTAATGAAAATATTTGATTAAGATAAGTTTTGCATGTTCTCCCATAGCTTGTAAGTCCATATGTTATAATAGATTCTGCTAGTGCTTTGTATAGCAGTAGCAGAGTATTGAGAGGTATTTTTTTTTATTATAGTGAATTTGGCAAGTATCGCTCTTAGCCTTTCACAGACAGAATTAATGTGCATTTTCCAGGACATTCGGTCATCTATTGTAAGCCCCAGGTATTTGTGGTTATGAACTAATTCTAAGGCGTTGCAGTTACAGTTGATGGGGTACGAGTTATAGGAATGTGCACAAATGTGGTTGTGTAAGATTAAGTGGGGTGTACGTGCGCTTAGATTGTGACTGGATCGGATATGCATGAACTTTGTTTTATTCGGATTTAGTACAAGTCCCACGTCGTGGGACCATTTAGCCAATGTATCGATTGAATCAGATTGTAGCTTTGTTTCTGCTTCTTGTATGTTAGCCCCAGCGGCATGGCCCCTACTAGGCATGTATCGTCTGCAAATTGGAATATCTGGCAATATTTTATTATGTTAGGTAATGTGTTAACGTAGGTAAGGTAATGCAAGGGTCCAATAACTGAGCCCTGAGCCGTACCTTCTGTTATGGATATTGGGAAACTTTCTTCGTTGCACACTTTAACACGATAAGTTCTATCTTGCAGATAGTTTTTACACCACTTGAGCAGGTTTCCTCGTACTCCGCAGTCATTTAGGTTTTGTAGGATTACGCTGTGCCTTAATGTGTCGAATGCCTTACTATAATCAATAAACACTACCAGGACATGATCCTTTTTATTTAAGTGCTTATAAATATGATCTGTGAATGCGGATAGTAATTGTGTGGTGTTTTTATTTGGTTGAAATCCGTATTGTTTGTTAGAAAGAATATTGTGTTTTTTATAATAACTTTGAATTTGTCCACATATGTATTTTTCAATTATTTTGTTGATTGTTGGCAGTATAGTTATTGGACGATAATTATTGTAGTTTTTTTTGCTACCATTTTTGTATATTGGTCGTACTATACCTGTTTTTAATAAATTAGGATATTGTCCAGTGTAAATGCTCGTGTTAATAAGATTAGCTATGGCTACGTTTATTTTATTGCATAACATTTTAATGTCTATAGTTCGTATTCTATCTGCGCCTGGAGATTTTTTGTCGTTTAATGATTTTATTATCTTTGCAACAGATTTAGGGTCTGCTGACTGAAATCTCATACTAGTATTTTCTGCTCGCCGGTATAAATTTGTATCCAACAGTGGATTTACACAGTTGGTTGCAATATTACTGATACTATTGTGGAAGGTAGTTGCAAAATTATTTGCAATATCTTTACACGTAACATTTTGATTTTCAAATGAGTTTTGTATAGCTGGTACGTCAATGGATGTTTTAATTTTTCCTGTTAATTGGTTTAATATATCCCATAGATTTTTTAGATTGTTTTTATTAGCTTCTATATTGGTTCTAAGTGTTTTATTTTTAGTTTTGTTTATTAATTTATTGACATAATTTCTGGTTTTATTATATTTTTGTTTAATATTGAGTAAAAAGTTTATCTCTGTAATGACATGCTTTAATAATTCTATTATTAATCCAATGGTTACTGTTTCGATGAGTGTTAGATTTAAGTTTAACTGTATATTCTGATTTTTTATATGCTTGAGTTATGTTATTTTGTATGAAGTTGTATATGCCAATAGGACTCTTCATTTCTATTGTCGGCTTCCAATCAATTTGCTCTAGAAGGGTCGTTAATTTATTTTTGTCAATTAATGTTTTATATGTTGGAACATCCTGTAGCTGTGCTTTAGTGCAAGCGAGCACGATCACTCGATGGTCCGCTAGTTTTGTGCCAACCGCTGCAGTGTATAGGTCGTGTGTTTGGGATCGAGCGTATATGTGATCTATGCATGATTTTGTAACGATTCCTTTGTATAGTTCTGCCCTAGTGTATGTTGTGATCCCACACATAAGGCCTAAACTGTGTAATGTGTTGCAATATTTATGTTTTATAGGAATGTCTAGCTTTAGGTTTATATTAACGTCCCCCAATAGATACAAGTCTATATTTTTCTGGCAGTTACTCTTAATGATATTATGAAGTTCGTCAATAAACAGGCTCTTGCTTAGGCTAGGTGGGCGGTAAATAGCACAAATATGCGCAGTGTATTTCGTCTGAGTTGTGATGGTAAAGAGTATATTCTCGAAATGTTGGCTTTTTACAATTTGTATACTAAATTTATGTTTCTTTTTTACATAAACTAAGAACATTTGATATCCATTTAAATTGTACAAACAACTGATTCTGTCAGATATGTTAACCTCTGTAACAACAATAACGTCAATAGTGTTAGCCGCATATATACATTGCTCGAGGCTAGCAAAATATTTTATGATTGACTTTATATTTATGTGTACACACAACAGATTTAAATGTTTGCTGGGTATTTTAATCACGAAATCATTTATGTTTATACAGTCTTCTAATTCACAAATATCACTAGTTAAACTATCCATATTAATAATAATAATTTATATGCAATTTAATTTGGGCAGTTAATTGACATTCTGTCTTTTTTTTTAACACTTGTATATCCAATATAGATCTTAAGTTTTCTATTTTCGTGTTATCATCTTTTCTTGCACGAACCATACCGTTTTTAAACCAAACGTATTTATAGTTTTGTTTGTTCTCTAATTCCTGCTTGGCTTCCCATAAAATGCTTTTGTTGGACTAGTTTATATATTAAATTTCATTCTAAGTCTATTGATGGGCAAAGGAAACTTTAATTACTAGAGATCTCAAATGTAAGACTGTTTAGTAAGCCATTATTTTAAACGATTTATTATTATTATTTTATTTCTTTTGAGATACTTGACTTTGTTGTTAGAGACAACAACTCGCAATACGTATAGTTTTTTTTTTCTTTGAACCGTTTCAGATATATTGTGTCTGGCATGCTTATAAAAATATATAACGACAACGACAATGTTACGTGATTTCGTATTCTTATTTAAAAATAATAATTTAATTAATAATAAACTTGACAATAAGCTTAAAGCTATGTATTATACTGAGAGACTGGTGCTTGAAACAGGTTTAGTAAAATAAAACTCGGTTTTATTATTATTAATGGCAATTATATACAAAATAATCAACTTCTAACTAAATAAAATCTACGACAAATTATGATAAACATGATAGCCGTTAAGACTTTAGTTAAATATTAATATAACACACATTATCCATAAACAAAATCAGTCTCAATCACTCTTTGAATTAAAATTCTCTTTTGTGTTTTTTTTTGTCAATTTGGTTTTACGCTGCATGGAAAAGACAGTACTTTAGTTAGGGTCGATTCGACCAAACAAGAGTAAATCTTAATCTTAGAATAAATCGTCAGTTAATCTAGAGTAAATAAATTTTACGTTTTACCATCTACAAATTCTAAGAATAGTGGGCCTATTCGGGGATTATTACTATACCGCCGTTTCGCACGGAATAACAGCTATTCCTAGAATAATTTAATGTCGTCAGTCAGTCCAATCAGCTGATTTCTGTCATTTCACAAATATGTATTCTGTGTTTTAATTTCAAGTCAACCCAATGTACTAAATTTATAGTCTGGCATTGTATAATGAAATGTTTAAACAATTTATTATTTATTTATTTATTTGTAGATCTTTTATTTTCTATAATATTATAATGAAATTCAACTCAAACAAACAACAAATAAAAACTTTTTGTTGGCGTTTGACACCTGTTAAAAGCTACTTTTTCACAAAATAATACGGCAAAATCGAGTTGGCATGATGATGTTGGTTCTTACACTGTCCCGTTGTAGAACAACATTTATTTGCCGAGTTTTATTTTCGTTCACCATTCTCTTTGCTATTCGCGTATTGTTATTCCTAGCGCAATTATACTATCGATTACGTGGACAAACGACTATGGATTTACTCGAGATTAAAATCATGGAATAGGTTATTCGTGGTATAGTTACTCGTGTATAAATTGAAGTTTGGTCGAATCGACCCTTAAACGCCTAAATAATCATTCTTACGAAAGGAGTAGCCATATTGCATGCGGAGTCAATAATATCTCGGCTAAAAGCTTAACACAAGTTTAGGAAACATAAAAAAATATTCCATATGACAACTGAATTTATAGGCCGGGGAGATAGTGACACAAAATAGTGGGTAATTTGTACCAGTATGGCGGTTCTTCAGGGGTCTTATTACGAAATGAAAAAAAGAAAAATGATAGTCATAGCGCTGGTACCGGCGCGGCGGCCCAAGTGGTTAATAATAATGTACTATACGTTTAGTCAATTATTATAACAGGGGGCCTACCATGAACTTTCTTAAAACAATCCTGTTGAGATGCAGCGGAGTTTAGGTACCTAAAATCAATAGCATTTTTTCGTACCATGACCGCCTATAAGCTGAAACGTATTAGCATCGCAAAACCGAATGAAAGAACGATAATTTTGTTTGTGGTTTCTGCAAACTTACTTCGACAGATGTTTCTATGAAAATAAATAAAATATAAAATTATTTTAAATAATTCATCAATCACAATAAGCTATTATGTTTTAATATATATATTTATTTTATATAAAACATTTTGACATATTTTAAACGGAAAGTTCTCTGGTGCTATGACAGTTGACACTTATTATTTTTAAACGTTTCTTTCAAATTTTAATAGGAGCTTTCAATATTATTTGGTGTTTACAAAATTTCGGTTGGATTCCGTCGTTGCGGGTATAAGTGTTTACACGTGTTTCGGATATCATTATTTAGTATTTTCTATTTTTTCTCGTAGTTTAATGAATATAAGTTGACTTATCCTATTGGTGGTGGTTAATTAATAACATCAACTAATTACACCCCCCTGATCCTCCGGATAGGGTCTCTTCTCCGGTGGAATCAATGGATTTATCCACCCCACCGCTTCCCCAACCTGGTGTCAAGCGCAGACTCGATACTGTCCATGAAAGTTTAGTGGAACCTTCCAAAAAACCAATGACTGATGTCCGGTCATCTGCTGATGACGTCAACCCAGGATTTTACTCCCATCCATCACTCACTGGCTCTCCCAAGTCATACCTTGTCAATGACAAGGGCCCTTTTTTAGTCCATATTTCTTGCCCTGAATCTGACCCATCCGCTGGTACATCAATCCGCCCAATTAAATTTGGTCATTTCCTGGTAAAAAATAAAATACCCAACATTGTTCGAGATGGTGTTAAGAGAGTGGGACGTAATAGAATATCTGTTGAGTTTAAGTCGGGCTTAGATGCTAATAATTTTGTGTCTAATCCCATTGTACCTTCCAGCAACTATTCTGTTACGATTCCTAATTATAATGTTTCCCGTATGGGCCTTGTGAGAGGTGTCCCAGCTGATTGGTCGATGCAGGAATTTGTCGAAACTTTGGAAGTTCCCGAAGGTACTGGTATAGTCCTCAAGGCCAGACGCCTTAACCGCAAGACAAACTCCGATGGTCAAATTAATTGGATACCAACGCAAACTGTGGTTCTAACCTTTCAAGGTCAAACCCTTCCTGAGAGAATATTCTCTTGTCATAGTTCCCTCCGCGTTGAAACGTACCAACTCCCTACAATTCAGTGCCTTAACTGTTGTAGATTTGGTCACGTAAAGTCACAATGCCGATCGAAGCCTAGGTGTTTTCGTTGTAGTCTAGCCCATTCTGGTGATGAGTGTAATATCCCTGAAACAGAGTCATTATGTTTATTTTGTACTGCCTCACACTTTGCGACCAACAAAGCTTGCCCTGAACATAATCGACAAAAAAATATAAAGAGTTGTATGTCTCAAGAGAGCATTTCTTATATCGAAGCATCGGCTCGGTTTAGACCTATCAGTGGCAAAACTTTTGCAGATTCTGTTAAAACAACCCCCTCCTCTTTATCCCAGCCCATTACTTTACCTTCCCAAGATTCCCGTCAGACTACATCTTACAGGAAAACTGTATTTCTCCCTCCTCGCTCTAGACCAACATCAGGAAAATCCTTTGATAAGGCGGCCCATGAGGCCATTACTTCCAATTTACCCTCCTCTTTACCCAATGGTTGTGCCGTAAGCTCCCCTTCCCTTATCAACAATGAAGTATCCCCAAATGAAAATCTTCTCGACTGCTTATGGGCAGTCATTTGTAACATGCTATCCAAGTATGATGACATCCCCATACCGTCCCACGTTGCCCAAAAAATTAATTTGCTCCACTCAGTCGTCACCAAAAATGGCGAATTTAGTAATTCAGTGGAACTGTAACAGTGTTCGCAGTAAAAAATCAGAATTAACCTTTCTTATCAATAAATTCGCTCCATCTATTCTAGCCATTTCGGAGACTTGGTTATTGCCGGGTTCCCGCTTTAGGGTTTCTGGGTATCGATGTCTCCGAGATGACAGGGATGATGGCTATGCTGGCTGTGCCTTTTTGGTCAGCCGATCCCTCACCTTCCACTCATTATCTCTTCCTCATTGTGATGGTATTAATGCTGTTGCTATGAGAGCTTTTAATATCTCGTTTATTTCTGTTTATATTCCCCACCCCCACATCGACCTCATTTCTGATATACGTTCTATTATCCTTTCGGTTCCTCCTCCGGTTGTCATGTTGGGTGATTTCAATGCCCACCATGTTTCTTGGGGTTGTCATTCCTCAGATTCTTTTGGGTCCCTTCTACTAGATTTACTCGATGATATAAACATAAGTGTCTTGAATAATGGTTGTCCTACGAGAAGGAGTCTTCCATCTCAGAATCCCGCTAACGCAGTGGATTTATCACTTTGCTCTCCTGATCTTTTCCCTTTTCTATCCTGGCGTGTTTTTAAGAGCACTTGTGGGAGTGACCACTTCCCCATTTTAATTGATCTCCCAACCAATTTAAGGAGCGTTACTCGCCCTTCCCCTCTTTTAAAATTTAAACTGAATCAGGCCAATTGGTCAGACTTTTCATCTTCTATTGACTCTAAGATAGCTGCGCTCCCCGTAGTCTCTGCTGAAAACTGTTTATCTTCATACAATGATTTTGTCAACTCCCTCACCTCATCTGCCAGTTTACATATTCCACTCAAATCTTCTACACAAAGGAAAATTTCCCCTCATTGGTGGGATTCCGAATGTACTGAGATGATTCGAAAAAGAAAAACGGCAGAAAGGTCATACAGTCTTTGCATGACCTTGGAAAAATTTTTAGTCTACCAACAAGCTTCTGCAGCTGCTCGCAGACTACTTAATAATAAGAAACGTCTTGGTTGGCATAAGTTCTGTGAGAGCATGTGCCCTGGTACCCCTTCGTCTGTTGTTTGGAGGCAGATCAGAAGATTCCGTTGTTCCCTCAATTCTTATGATGTCCCTTTTAATGATCCGTCTAGCTGGATTACCTCCTTTGCCGACAAATTGGCTCCTCCATCTGTCCCTTTTTATGATTGTCTTCCTTATAAGTATAATTCTTACATCCCCTCTTCAAACAATCTAGATTGTCAATTCTCCTTGGAAGAACTTAACAAAGCATTAAATGGTCTCTCTGACTCTTCCCCTGGAGAAGATGGAATCCCTTATTCATTCCTCATAAATTCTTCATTAGGCACTAAGAGGTACTTTCTTGATTTAGTAAACTGTTTTTTCGATCTTGGAATTATTCCTGAATCGTGGAACAGACAAATCGTCATTCCGCTTCTAAAACCTGGCAAAGATCCATCAGATTTCTCTTCATACAGACCTATTGCTTTGTCTTCTACCCTTTTAAAAATTATGGAACATTTGATTAAATTTCGTTTAGAATGGTTTTGTGAAAGTAACAATATCTTTGCAAAATCCCAGTTTGGTTTCAGGAAAGGCTTAAGTACGATGGATAGCCTAAGTATAATAACGACCGACATTCGCATTGCTTTTAAAAAGAAACAGTTCCTGGTGGGTGTTTTCTTGGATATCGCATCTGCGTATGACCACGTGCTGGTTCCGGTGCTCAGGCAAAAAATGCTTCAGCTGAGTATTCCTGAGAAGTTGGTACGTTTTGTTTGCAATGCAGTTTCGAATCGTTATATTATTATAAGGTCTCAAAATACGGAGCTGTCTCCTAGATCTATTTGGAGGGGCTTACCTCAAGGTTCTGTTTTGAGTCCTCTTCTGTACAACATTTACACCTATGACCTGGAGCTTGTTGTGAATTCCTTCTGTCAGATTCTTCAATACGCGGACGATGTAGCCTTATACTTTTCATCAAATTCTATTGAAGAGGCATCATCACGCCTAAATTCGGCTTTGGATTATTTGGGTGATTGGTTAAATGATCATGGTCTCTCTATTTCTGTGCCCAAATGTTCGGCGGTCACGTTTACTACAAAATACAAGGTTCCACGGTGTAACATTTCATATAAAGGGTCCTTGGTATCGTGTTGTAAGCAAGTAAAATTTTTAGGCCTTATTTTAGACTCAAAGTTAAACGGTGTTCCTCATTTTAACCATGTGATTAAAAAAAGTGAGAAAGGTGTTAATGTTCTCCGTTCATTATCTGGTGTGAGGTGGGGAGCACACCCCTACTCGCAAAAGCTTTTATACAATGCTGTGGTACGAAGTCATTTTGATTATGGCACCTTCCTTTTAGATCCTGGCAACAAGCAAGCCCTTGATAAAATTTCCAAAATTCAATCGAAATCTTTACGCATCATCCTTGGTGCTATGAAATCCTCTCCCATCAATGCTCTCCAAATAGAATGTGTTGACCCCCCCCTGTATTTACGTAGACAATTTTTAAGTGACCGCTTCTTCATCAAAGTCCTTCAATACTCTTCACATTCCATCTTGTCCAAATTACGTCGCTTATCTAATCTCACGATGCCATCTAGTACAGGTAATGTTCCATGCCTGTTACACAGTTTTAATAAACTTTCTCGTCTTTCTAATCCTGTTGAAAGTTTCTCTAGTAATCCCTTGTTTTTAAATAGTTATGAATCCCTCATTTTTGATCCTAAAATAATTTTAAACTTTGGAATTGAAAAAAAATCCACCCAAGCTTCCACTTGTTTTCTGGAAAAAATTTCAAAAGAC
The DNA here is from genome assembly GCF_905475465.1 of Pieris napi. Taxonomy (NCBI): domain Eukaryota; kingdom Metazoa; phylum Arthropoda; class Insecta; order Lepidoptera; family Pieridae; genus Pieris; species Pieris napi. The sequence continues at coordinate 6,064 of NC_062258.1, read as the reverse complement.
TGGCAGGGTTGGTTACCGATGTATACTGATGCTTTCAAGATTCCCAATAATGAGTGCATCGGTGCGGCTGTATGGGTCCCTTCATTCAAAACAGTATTGAGCTTTAAACTTCCTCCATTGACCTCCGTTTTTTCAGGTGAAGCTTTTGCAATCCTAGAAGCGGTTTTGTATGCTGAGTCCCACAACCTAAATAAAGTTACAATTTTTTCCGATTCTCGCAGCTGTTTACAGGCAATTCTTTCCAATCCATTCAGGTCTAAAAAAAAACGTAATACGATTCTAAAAATAAGAGAAGCTTTGTTTAGGTGTAGTAAAAAAGATATTCATATTGTACTTTTGTGGATACCTAGTCATTGTGGTATAGCGGGTAATGAAACTGCTGACTCTTGTGCAAAAGGTGCTATTTTCTGCGGATCTTGTCAGCATCCCAACATCTCGGCCCACGACCTATCAGCTCTTGCGTACTCCCACCTTTTAAAATCCTGGACTATTGATTAGCAATCTTCTAAAGAAAAAACTGGCAGGCACTATGCTAATATTCAGTATTCAATCCCTTCTTCGCCGTGGTTTTTTAAATATAAGTTTTTAAACAAAAAGGTCACGTCTATAATCTGCCGTCTTCGTATAGGGCACGCTTGTACTCCTGTTCATCTAGCCAAAATTAAAATTAAAGACAGTTCTCTCTGTGAGTGTGGTATGGACGAGGGCACGACAGACCATATATTTTTTAACTGTTCTTTAATTAATGACTCGTTATTTGACTATCTTTCTCCAGATTTCCCTCGTCCATGTAACCTTAACTCCCTACTTTCCCTCCCATACAGCTCGATCGTCAAAATTTTAGGGAAATTTATTTCTGTTAATAAATTAAAGTTATAAATAAGATTCTCCCCTTCATACCTTGTAGTAAAATGTTAACCTCTTGTATATATTATTAGATGTCTGTGTGTGTTGTATTTATTGTGATGTCATTTTTGTTTTGGGTAACTCTGCTTAGATAAAATTAAATCTATCAAAATTATCAAATCTATCCTCACTGTGTGAAGACTTAGAACGTGACATTGGCGGAATTGTGATTTACACAGATGTCGCCATTATAAATAAAGTGAAGTGAAGTGAAAATTTCGGTTTTAGAAATATATTTACAAATTGTTTAACTTATAAAATAATGGTATGGGGTAAGTATTGTTCACAAATTTGTTTATTAAAAATAAATCCCTATAACGAAGTGAATTACTGATATAAAACGCTTTGCAAAAGATATTACAAATCAACTTATTACTCTAAAATCATAAGTTACTATAATAAAAATTAATTCCTTCAAATTCTACAAACTCAATTTATACGTTAACTAATTCATACAGGTAATATAAATAATTATACTTTCTTCACAGGAAAGTAAGTAGTGGTAGTGACTACAACCTTCCATCTCCACTAAAATACTTCGATGTATGCACAATGCAAAATCTTTTCTATCAAATGAAAGATTATTATTATGACGAACCACCAAACTATTCCAATAAAGGTAAAAACAGTACATTACAATGTTTAAAACTATGTTTACCTGGGTCAACAAGTATCTTTCTCAAAGACAAGACACGACGATTAGGTTAAAATACGAGTTAACATAACCTGGAATAAATCCTGGAGCAATAAAGAAACCCTTAAATCAGAATTTTAAAACATAAGAAAAAATAATGGACTCATATTTAATACCTTGTCTTACATATGGCTTCCAGACATGGATTTACAATAACGACACCAAAAACAAAATACAAGTGTGCCAGAGAACGATGGAAAGGAGTCTACTAAACATACAAAGACAACATCGGAAGAGAAATACAGAAATAAGGAAAACAACAAAAATAATAGACGCTTTAGACAAAAATGTAATTGATCGGGTCTTACTGCTCTCATGGACAAGGAAAAATGGACACGAAGGGTAACCTGGTGAGAACCGACAAAAAGATTGATGAAATAAAAAGAAAAGCTGGTGAAAACTGGACCACCAAAGCAAAAGACAGCAGATGTGGAGCAAAATGGAGGAGGCCTTTACCCGTAGAGGGGTCCAAAACGATTTAATGATACTTTATAATGAATTATAAAAATGAATTTTGTTTGAGATTCTTATTAATTTATTTATCATTTCAAACTTATATACATTGAAATTATTAATTATGATTGGAATATAATTTAAAGATTATAAATAATAATATTGTATTTTTAATGCATGCACATTGTATAATGTAATAATTAATCATATGATATACTTGTTTAATATGTTATTCATTATGGAAATAAAGAGGCTATAATAATAATAATAATTTTATTTACAGCTTAACCTGACAAAATTGCTAAATAGAGACTATATGAATAAATGTTTATAACCAATTGAACATTGCCTGAAGACATCTTTTTCTATCTTGATGGAGTCATCCTAACTTAATAAATACTATTATTATAATATTTTTAAATGGCTTATTATTTACACATTATAAATTTAAAAATACCCATGTTTTTTTAAACAACAAAAAGCAGAGGAGAATAATACAATTCATGAACATAGTGAGGAAAAATTTTATTATAATAAATATCTACTAGTAATATGGCATTCTTATTTATTGTAAAATATGATATTATATTGGGGGTTTATGTTTTTGTTAGATATGCATAAATAATTTATTGAATATTATTGAATAATGTGCAAATTTTTGTAGGTACACTGAAATCTTCAATGAATCAAAGTCAATAATCTATAGTAAATTATAGACTCAATATCTACGAAGTCGGTAGTCGGGAGGGCATTGCCGGCTTGTTTCTCATCTCCGTCTATATTTTAATAATTTATTTATAATCACACTCTAAACTCAAAATACCCTAAAATATCGGAAATATAAAAAATATATTTATTTTTTCCTATATTAGCCATAGTAGATAAATCTTATTATTTTAACTTTATTAACAAGTTTTAATACAAATATTGAATTTTATAGGTTCTAAACTATTATTTGGACATTACGATACAAAAAAGGTGAACAAAAAGTAACTTTTTTAGAATCGCTAATTCTGTCATAGTTGGAAGGCGCAACTGTCAAATTTCGGTTCAGCCGAGCGGTCATGGTACGGATTTTCATACAAATTGAACAAACGAAATCTGATAACCGCTAAGGTCACGTGGGAACATAAACTGTCTCGTTTTTTCGATGTCATGGTACGAATTAGCGATGCATCTCAGTTGTAGGTTGTCAATAGGCTCGCAATAAGAGTTCATGGTAGGCCCCCAGGGGTAGATTATCGATCCCGTTAGACCATTTTATGGAAGTCGGTGCCAAGTCACAATCCTTGTGCTTCTGAATGGTCATCAAGCCAGGTTAATCGTTTTTGATACCGATATCCAAAACACTTTAGACCGCCAATTTTAGAGCCTTCTGAGACTTATGATAATTCAGAATCATCTAGAAAATTATATTCCTTACAGCAGTATAATATAGTTAAATTATAAAAATTCATTATGACGGATACATTTTTCAGTAATATTTTTAGTAATGTTAGCTTTTATTATTTATTTAATAATATTCTAAATAATTTATGAAACATATTCTTTTGCTACAAGTGCGCATGTGCAATAATTACTCATTGCCTCGTTCGGTTATTTACGAAATGTTACGAATTGACTCGAATAACTGCCCGAAGTGGGAAGGTCGAGTCAGAGTGGGGACGAGGGCATAAAACATCTGGTAACACATGCGCACAGGCCATTCCTTTGTTCAAGTTGGTGTTTGTACATTTTACGTAGGGTCAGTGTGTGAAATATAGTAAATCAAGTCATCATTGGAGTGTTTAATTTCCTACCCTAAGAACCAGATCAACTAGCCCTAACAGTAACTATTTTTATTTATTACTTTATTAAAGTTTACCACATCATACATTGTTATCTCAGTTATATGTTACAAACTCTTTTGTCTAAAATGTATGACAATTTAGGTAAACATAAATGTTACGAAAATTTTTTTAAAAATACAATTAAATATAATATACAATATATCGATAAAAATACAATAAACATACCAGACATTAATTTTATTATTTTAACTTATTTAACCACATCTCAACTAACCACTGTTAGCCTCTAAACGATGATTAAAGTATTTTTAACGATAGACACCTTGCGTGTTTTAATTAATTAACACAAGTTTTTTTATCTAGGTATCTCTACAGACTATCACAAATATAACTATAATGTTAATTTAAAATGAACGATTTCAAACTCAATCAAAGTATGATGCATTGTTCCTGGGTTACGGAACTGAATAGGACTTGCTTGATCTCATAAAGAATAATCAGTAACAAAACATTAAAGTGACTATTTGAAAAAAATATTTCGTCAGGCAAAGTCTAGTAAACGCGAGGCCCACAAAGGACAAATATTATCCAAAATAGTCTTAAACGAACTTTAATTTTGATATTTCCTGTAATTCTATCGCAATGGGACAACGAATTACGTGTGAACTATTTGTGCCTAAAATAGACTAATATTTATGCTAATTCTGGAACCTAATAACGTGTTTAATATCTTGTTTCTGAAAACAAGTAAACACTTCATTTTAAGTTACTAGCAGCCCCCGATCCTATTAAATGTTTTTATTAAATGTGACGTAAGTACTATATGACATGTTCGCTAATGTTATCATTAAATATTCTGCAATAATCAACAATCCGTACTTTTTATAATTATTGTTTATATATTAAAAAATGCAGTTTTAAAATTGTTTAAAAACAAAGTATCACGGCATTTAGACCAGTGCAGATAGCCTTTAAAATAAATAAAAAGTGAAAAAAATTACAGTAGGATGAAACCCATTAGAAAAGCAGGGGAATATGATCAAAATGAAAGGAAAAATAAATTACGGTCGATCTGAGGTCGGGAAGGTGTGGGGGGGGGGGGGAGTTTTAAGGGTAAAAAACGGTTTATCTCGATTTCCGGCAAAACTACAAGTCCTATCGAAGAAAGTTAAATGGCAAAGTTGTAGGTAATAAAAAGATCTAAAACTTTTGTATTCACACATTTTTCACATAACCTCAAAATTTATGTGAAAAATTCAAAAAACCAAGTTTTTGGTTTTTATCTTTTACAAAAATATTTTTTGAAGTGAAACTTCTTTATCGGGGTTGGAAATAAATTTAGTGTAACATTTTTCGGTTACGCGTCACATGTTTCGGTTACGCGTCACATTTGACCGTTACGCGCGTCTTTTTCTCGTCCCTACCACGGTTGATTCGAAGAGATTCTAAACCATTTATAACAAAAATTTATAATAACTATAACAATGATACTAAAAATTATATTACAATTTATGAAATTCTGTAATAATCTTAGTGGTAATAAGGTAAAATGAAATTTCAAGTCTGTGATATTAAAAGCCTTTTGTTAAACTTTATCTTATTTAACTTTATTTAACCAATTTCTGTAAAGTTAGTTGCATATAGATAATTTTTCAAAAAATAAGGTCATAAAGAAGTTTCACTTCTAACGTGTGTACACTACGCACATTTTTTATTTTCTAACGAAATTTGGTGAAACCTTACCTTTCTATGTCCCAAATACGCTGTAATTTATTTGATTAAAAATATTTATTTGTTCACCTTATTTTGAATGAATAGCGAAAAAACACCCTAATTTTCAATCGAAAATTCTGACGTCAAAATTTCAGCTTTTTTCAAAAAGTTGGTGTGCTTTCAGTTCGTTGAAATCTCTACTTTCCTATGGTAAAAAAAAATATATATATATATATTGCCATAGTATATCTTCTCAGAAAACGCAAAAAATCGTATGCAGTAACGCCCAGACCTGTCATCCCCTTGCTTACTTCTCTGTTCTGTTTAATATTTTAGCTTTATTCTACACAATACATTTTTCTACACTATTTAGTGTATCGGTTTAAGGGCGATTTTGCACGTGTAGGTTGCCATGGTTACGTCAAAGTGAAATTTGATAACTACTTGATCTCTACTTTGATCTAAGTAGTTATCAAAGCACCCTTAGGGATCATTCACCTGGCTTTTG